>NC_090941.1:608750072-609067585 GCF_040938575.1 Ambystoma mexicanum
GGTGAGCGTGACAGACCATACGTTAGCCATGAAGACCAATGGTAGGGGGGCTGCTTGGAGCAGAGGCTAGGAGATTGAGTGCAAGTACAAATGAAAGTGGGCTAGGGGTAGGTGGAGAAAGCTTAGAACACACACATTTGGTGTCAGTGCAGGCAATCGGGCAACACGACAATTATGTAAGCAAAGGTTTTAAGGTCTGTTTTGGTACACCTAGATGACATACACCAAAAGTATAGATACACAGTGGATGGTTCAACCGGATTAGTTGTTAGCTTATGTTATGAAATGACAAAGTCACTACAGGCCAGTTCCAAACATTGTTGCCAAGTAGTAACCACAAACAATTGAGGTCAGGGCCGTCAGGGGCAAAATAAGCAACAATATTAGTTTTAGAGAAATTTGCATGAAATGAGGCACAATAATAGTGTCAGATGTGGTACAATGTAAATTTTAAAATTATAGTCAATGTAAAACCTGCAGTGATGACAAATAACGTTAACTCATACAATGGCATTGAAATGGTGCGCACTTTGCAATAGCATGAATGAGGCGTGGTGTTCTGACAAATGTAGCGGTACACTCGCAGCAGTAGCGCACGGCCACACTGATTCTCCACTCAAAGGTGGAGGTGAGTTTGTTGCCAGTGGTGACGTGTGATACGAGGAGCAGGTGGTAGGAGTACGCATAAGCGACATCGAGTTAGGGGACCTGCGCTCTTCGGGCAGCGGTAAGGAGCTGCTTGAGGGATAGTGGTTGCAGGAAAGTAACAAAAGTAATGGGGGTGTAGGGACCATAGGGAAAAAATAGGGGTGGATGCGCACTAACTTGCGCTGTAGAGCAAGAGGTAGGTTTTGGTTATAGGGAGGCAATGGATGTTTGGGGAGGAGCGCACAATTTCAGGATAATTAGTTCCAATGCAGTGTGAGCAGTCTTACCACAAGGTAAAGTGAGCACATGATGACTCAAGCAGGTGAAAAGGGGCAGCAGTGTCCATCCGTTGTATTAGAGAGGTTGCAGCGGGTGATGTTTTACCACATTGGAGTTGTGTTACTGTGGGGTTTCACCACTCTGAATTTTGCTACAAGGTGTTCCATTATACTACATTTTTACTGCAATATCAAGATGGTACAGACAAGAGGACCTGAGCTGGTGATATTTTTGTCTTAACTTACAATTAGGCATAGAATTTGCTTGCTGACTGCATGTTAGCCATTGATGCATGTGTTATGCATGTAAAGTATAGCATAGCCCTCATCTGTAGACAGTTGCCCTAGGGATTGATAGACTATTTACAATACCCTTTTTCCCCCTCTCGCGCTACAATCCATAGAATACAGCGGAGTTCCACAAAAAATGTTGTCCAGTTGTGACATAGCGACAGACACAGCAGTCTTCCTAATGTCTTTTCAATATCCACTGCATGTTTTAAAATGCTTCACCCTAGTCCTCTCTGCTTATCACAGAATTACAATATAATTCCAATTACTGTTTACTTGCATTATATTGCTCCATTTATTTACATGTTTGCACAGACGACGGTCTTCTGAAGGGCATTCATCCACCGCAGCGCTTCGAGGCCATATCAATAGAACTTGACGCTATACATATATCAAATAACCTAACATACCCAATCAGCCCTCTGCCCTCATCTGCTGTCCAAAGCTTCACAGCTGTCATACACGTCCCCCTGCAGACAATTCAGCATTCCTTCAATGAAAGTCTTGCTTGGTGCCTCCTCGTTCTATCCCACTCTCTGTCCAACTACGGTTGAGCTGCCCAACGCCTTCAATGCCAAATGGTCAGTGCCATTTTTCTTGGGCAAATGCATTCCTTACCCTCCACTATTCCCTACAATATCTGCAATGTTACACATGTTAGAATCTACAAAGTTAACCTCAAATGGTCTTACATGCCCAACCCACAAGCATCTCTACATAAGTATAAGCGCCACTTATCCCCAAGTACTTTCCATCCACCAACATACTAATTTACATTTATTTTTACTTTGTACCCTTTAAGATCAGCTATCCTCATTCTGCTTCAGACAGTCTCTCCAGCTGGGCAGCATCATTCTCTCAGCCTTCGCCAGCCCCCCCTCATCCCATGTTCTCACTGTCTGCCATCTCTCCTAGAGCATCAAATCACTCTGCGTGATCTTATGCACCAGGCACAGCCTTTGCACTTTGTGGGAAGCAGCACTGTGTCTGTGGAATAATGTGCTTGGTGCATCAACCCAATTTTCAATTTTGCAGGATGCAGCATGGCATATGGGATCCCCAAAGATCGTAATCAGAAACTTTTTCCTTGTCTGTTGAAGTGCTGCCAAGAAGTCCAGAAAGTAGATCTTATTGCTGCCCCTTATCCCAGTACCCCGCACTCCATCTTCTCTCAGTATCTTGTGTCTATACCTATTACTGCTACTGTAATTCAATGGTTTGTGTGGCAGATAGCATAGGAATCACTCCAAGACTCTGATGGTTAGAGGGTTTTTATTGTTTTTCACTCTCTCTCTCTCTCGTCTTAACATTCACCATCTCCCAACCCTGGCACAGGGATGCCTGTGTTAGGGAGAAAGCTCCCTAACCCAAGCAATCCCTGCCCCAGGGTTAGTAGAGAGAATGTTAACCCCTACTGTCTAATCTCTACCTTCTAGTGGCAGTCAGGACCTAAAGGCAAGGTGCTTTTTCTAACAATGCTACCACATGGACATCTTAAGACAGTGAAACTACTCTATCCAGTGATTCGTGTTATATAAGGGTAGGGAAGTTGCCTAACAGATATCCTGCTTGATTCACTATGGAGTCTATCAAGCTCACTATCTCCTCTCCCCTTCTGCTCTCTGTACCTCCTTGCTTCCCTCCTTCCATACTATTGTTCCCACAGATGTTGCTCATTCCTAGGTCCTGCCTCCGTACTTGGATGTTACTTCTCCCTGATACCACTCCCCCCACACTGCTACTCTCTCATCCACACTACTTCTATTCCCTCACCCTTTGGTCACTCTGCATCATACACTTTTCAGCCACTCCTTACTCTAATTATTATAATAACACTGCCACACTTACACGCTCACGCACACTGCAGTACCACTTGAACTGCTTAGCCTCACCTTCACCAGAAATTGCCTCCACATCTCACCGCTCCTTTGCAGCCTTCTTCCTCCATCCTGCTGGTTTCTTGTTCACTTGGTAATCCACCTTAAACACCTGAATAACCCACACTTCCAGCTGCCTGCTTATGTCCTCTCTCTCGTCTGCTGGTATTATCTTCTATACCTGGCCAATCTGGCTCGGTCTTCCACATTGGGGTGCTTAAGAAAGCTGCAAAGTCAGAAGTAGTAGGCCAATTCCTGCCCACTTTTCCACGTGGGTCCACCAAGGAACAATGGCAGCGCGGCAAGGCAATCTTTTGTTATGTGTTCCGGAGACTTATTTCAGGTGTCCCTCAGGTAAGAACAGGAAAGGACATTTTTGCTGGTGGTCTAGCAATTATTGTCAGAGTGTTTCTGCGTGCTTGCTGGTATTCCCTGGTAGCAGTGCGTGGCCCATCTGCTGGCTACTTCTGGCTGCAGCTTCTCTCTGCTGCTCTCTCGCACTATGCTGGGGCTCCACGGTGGCTTAAGACTGTGTAGGTACTGTGGCTGCTCTTTCTCCTTGTGGTTCTCTTCGCGGCTGTTCTCTCTGTGACTGCGTGATGGTTCAGCTGTCTTCTTTGCACAAATGTAGTGTGCTGGTTCAGAATTCAAAGTTAGATGCTTTTTCAGACTGAAACGGTGGGTCTCTACAAAAAGCAGAGAAATACTGGCAAGCAACTTCTATCTCAAGTCATGGCTTCATTACAAGTGTACTCCTAAGACACAGCCTGGAATAGGGGTGGGGGCAGCAGGAATTGGGTACCTCAACTGCCACCGTGTCCTGAGTGATAGGACTGGCTCTGGATTTCTCCTTAGTAGACCACCCACCCCAGCTGAGAGGGGTTCCCAAACCCTCTGGACATGGCAGATTACTACCCTTGTCACATAGGGCAGGAATGGACCCCGGGCAGCGGGGGTAGGAATTGGTGCTTGCTCTACTACAAATACTACAAATTAAGCTGGCTAATCCATCGCTCTCCCTTCCCATCACCAGAACCATTGCTGCAGTGAACCCGTCTTTTTTATTTAGTTTTCTGTCAGACTTATCCCTATGTGGTTGTGGGCCTGCATCACAGCTCTTCTGCAGTTGAATAAAGCCATTTTCAGTGGGAAAAACGCAAGTGACACACATTTTCCCTTGTGTATGGCTTCAGAGACAATGGGATCTTACAGTAACGAGGAATACAGTTACTAGCATCAGATCCTAGAAGGTTGTGATAAATCTGCCCACCGGCAGCCTTGTAAATTAATATGGACCCATGGAAGGATGGAGGCATGCAGTTGCATATTGGAATGGGAGACTACAATTCAGTAATATAGGCAAAGAAGGAAAAGGTTAAAATAAAGCAGCCATTATAGAATGCTTATGAAATAATGTTTATTTTATCAAGGAAGATGCAGGAGGCCCCCACTTCCATAGGTCACACCAACCAGAGAAACTATGGTGAATGGGTCACCAAACAGCCTCACATATCACGGGCCGCAATGTTGACGCAAATTCCCATAACCTCTTTCCGCTTTGATGCAGCTTGCTTGTAAAGGTAGTATGTTACAAAATGCCATTAAAATGAAAAATATGGAAGGGCAAATGAATGGTGCGAGCAATGGCAGCTTGAGCTGCTAGCTTCAGACCAACGGCATAAATACTAGAAATTCTCCTGTCCTATTGAACGCCCTGGAGGGGAGTCAAAAGGGGGGGGAGCTAAATCTAAGTCCACGGAGATGCAAGAGTGGTGCTGCATGAGGGGTTTGGGCGTTGCGTCTCATCTAGATGGGCAAACACCGAAGGTGGAGTGAATCGATGTATCAGTTTGGCTAGCACAGGGTGGATTGCGCAGACCTGCAGCAGTGAAGGAGAGGACGAAACGGTGCAGATGAGCGGGCATCCGCCTGCATAGGTGTTCTGCGCAGCTACTACGAAGAGAGCAGGCAGTGTGTGAAATGGCTGACTGTTTCCTGGAGCAAGCTGCCAGTGGGAGCGCTGCTGTGAGAATAATAGGGCTGGGGCTACCCGCAGCAGTGAGTTGGGGTACTTCCCTGCTCTGGAAATACAAATCAGCACGCTGTGGGTCAAGCTGGACCTCCCCCATCCCCGGTCAAGCCAGACCGACATAGGCACCTCGGCTGGCTGCAGAAGCAAACCCTGCCATGAGCAACGACCTGGGCAGGATTACTACTGTGTTGAGGCAGTGTGAAGCAAGCTTAACTTCACCGCCACGGGGCGCTGTTGAGCAGCCGAGCCAAGATGGCAGAGCGCTCTTAAGCTCTGAGCAGGGCGTGTGCATTTTCTTTTATTTTTTCCGGCCCAACATTATCTACCGTGATGGGCGAGTGTATATGAGCTAACCAGGCTTATACTGCCTTACTTGGATTAACTCGTGAATGGATCCCACATCGCCGACATGATAACCTCTGCGGCCTGATCCCGAGGCAACTTGTGGTGCTGGCGCCGGGTGCAGGGTGAGTGGCGGATGACCCGACCTGTGCGGCCGAACCTGCTTCTGTTCCACCTAGCTTGACTGGTGTCACTGAGGATCCGAGATGGTCTGAGACAACCGCCGAAGGGCTATTATGCCCGTTCCTCAGCCTGTTTCTAATCTGGCCTGAGTGGGCTGAGGACTACTGCGACGCTGGCAACAGCGAGGTGCTGCACATCTTAGAGGGAATTGTACAATCCGACCGAAAAAAAAGGTCATACTGTACAAAAAGTCTGAAAATGCATACCACCAAAGGTCCGAACACCAAAAGTTCGAACCTTTTGGTGGCATGCATTGTAGGTAAGTGAGCGGGGTGTTGCGAGGCACAGCCCCGCAGCACACCTGAGAAAAAAAAAACAACTGGGGCTGCGGAGGTGTCCCCCGCAACACCCCGCTCACTATACTTTTACAGTATAGTAAGCTGGGGTTGTGGGGGAAACCCCTGCATCTGCCAGTTAAAAAAAGAAAAGAAAAAGAAAAGGACTCTGGAGCCGGTTCCCAATCACGGAAGTGAAAGGGAACTGGAGGCACAGGGACACAGCGTGAAGAAAGTTAAGAAGGGTTTGTTTATGTTGGGGGTGTGGATATGTAGTGATTTGCAGTGTTTGTTCACATGGGAAATGTACGAACCTTTGGTGGTGCGTACATTTCCCATGCAAACTTTTCCATCACTGACTTTTCCGTGACAGAAAAATCATGCAGATCCATCTGAGAGCATACGGATTCAGATCCACTGAACTATGGGAGGCAGGTCAGCCAACGAGCAGGCTGTGTGGTGACTGGGACTGGCCTGCAACTTTGCTGCTCCTGTAGTTCCATGGAGGGTGAGGCTGGCATATGGTAAGGCGACTGAACACCGGTGCTAAGGCAGGCCTGGTGGAATGTGGGGCCGACCCGGGGACCGCATAATTGTCAACACACTTGGAGCCAGATACCCCGGTGCCCTGGGGGATTTGAGAATACTTTGGGCTGGACATCCCTGGCGGCTGGCGCTGCTGGTATTGCGGGGGCGTGAATGTGGGGCCCCCGACAGTGTCAGTGGGTGCAACTGTGTACCCGGACACAACTGCTGCCTATGGTTGGTGGGGCGAGGGCAGTATAGATTGGACCCCTCACCAGGACAAACTAGCGAGACTGTGGAGGAATAGCGATGGAGAGCCTGGAAGCGCACATGTGAGTGCCCATTATAGCATTACCCGTTCTGGTCAGGGGGGCTAAAAAAATTACGAAAGGGGCTAAGAAAGGGTGAGGAATGGACCGGTACACATAATCAGTTACACAACCATCCGAAAGCCTCTGGAGAGGCCGCTCAGGCTGCAGGGCCCTCCCCAAGCCCAGCCCCGGGGCGCCATCTGATATGCAGCACATGCTTGAAACAATGCAGCAAGGATTTGCGGCAGTGAATGTGAAACTAAATGGTAAAGATGTTAATGTGGCATCCATGCAAGCCCAACTGGATAAAGTGAAGCAGCGCATCACAGAGGTTGTGAGCTGAATAAGCACTACAGAGGATACTGTCACAGGATTACAAATGGCAGTTTCTGCATTGACCAGGGATATATAGCAGATACAAGCAAAGTGTGAAGGCCTAGAGTCCAGGTACCGACGGAAATAATATTTGCACCATTGGGTTCCCGGAGGATGCTATCGGCGGAAACATGGAGAAGGCGGTCGAAGAGCTATTGATTGCGTAAGATACTGGACAACCCTGACTGGTCGCCGCACTTCACAGTTGAGAGGGCTCATAGGGCACTAGCAGCGAAAACCCAAACCATACGACTACCCCAGACCTATAACTGCATGTCGTATGAACTACCGTGAGAGGGATTTGATATTAAGAGTGGCTAGAGAGCAGAGCGTGCTCTGCCTGGACTCTTAACACTATCCATATATACCCGGACTTTAAGGTTGCGGTGCAGCAGGAGCGACGTACGTTCATGGGCATGAAGAGACTGTTAAGAGAGAGGAATTCCCCATATGCAATGTTGTTTCCGGCACGACTGAAGAATCAACACAACAGGGCATATTTCTTCACTTTCCCGGAGGAGGCTGTGTCCTTCATTGAGACGCAGATCCCACAGGCGGCCCCTGCTGCCGGAAACTCCTCCAACACTTGAAGTGCACCTATACCACAGTGTTGTCATAGAATTGATGTTAAAGATGTCCGCTAGATGGTAACATAGGCTATAATTGGCTGGTTGCAAATAGCTGTATCCTGACCTCACTTAGAGGTGTGTCACTGTTTTACTAGTCCGCCCTGCATGGAAACAGCTGTCCCTGCAGCGAGTGATAATGAGTTGTTGTGGTTGGGGATGTGGGGGGGGGGGTTCTGGGGCTGTGAGAGGGTTGTTCCAGGGGATGGGTTGTTGAGAAAACACACTTGGTGTGGATAAGAAGCAGATGGTCAGTGGTAATACATATGATCGCTACTGGTGGTGACGCATACCTACTCTCAGGGCACAGACTGGTGGGATGAAAACCGCCATTGGTTTCCTAAGCTGGAATGTTCGGGGGTTGGGAATCCCAATTAAAGCTAGCAAGATAGTTGCCTACGCTAACAAGAAAGGTGCCAAGTTTCTGTTTCTACAAGAGACTCATATGAGAGATGTGCACCCAACGGGCTTTGCACAGGGATGGGCAACACAGAGATAATTCACATCATACTTGTCAAGAGCCAGGGGGGCTTTGATCCTGATCCATCGCATACACTGTGTACAATTAGATACTAGAATAGATGCGGGGACCAGAGGTACATGCTAGTGCATGGCATTATATGGCGGCAGGAAGTCCTGTTAGTGACCATGTATGGTCCCAACACAGACGATCCAGACTTCGTTGATGAAATATTTGGTTACTGTGCAAATTATCCTTTGGCCTCGACAATTAGTGGCAGGGATTTGAATACGATACTATGCATGTCACTCAACCGATCTTCTGATTCGCCCAGGAACCATACTAGGGCGGCGCAGACGATTCTGTTGCACATGGCATCATTAGACCTACTTGATGAGTGGTGTTCACTGAACCCTGAGAAAAGGGAATATTCGTTCTTCTCGGTTGTACACGATGCACATTCCCGAATTGACACTTGGTTGGTGTTGAGTGCATTACTTGGTGAGGTAGACAGTTGACTGATATTTCAAAGATCCTTGTCGGATCCCTCTCCTATCCTGCTTTCTTTCCGTTGTATACCCGGTGGCGCGACTTGCGCTCCATGGCGTTTTAAACCAGCGGCCTTGCAGGATCACGTATTTTCCCTGGATCTACGGGAGCATGTATCCCTTTATTTCGATATTGATCGTCCCGGCGGCCGTGCTCAGGCAGGCATTCAAGGCTTATATACGTGGGATAGCACTGTCTACCGAATTCTGAGTGTTGAAGAGCATTAGCGGCGAATTGGACAAACATAAATCCAAGCTCTCGGTACTACAGCAGCAATATACACAAAGTCCCTCTGCAGTGCTGTGGCAGGAGATTAAGGCCGAATTATATAGGTTTAGAAAAGCAGCGGGTAGGGAATAAGGCCTGGGAGACTGCTGGCTCATACTATCAGGTCCGAAGCAGGAGCGCACACATATCTCATGCCAGTAGACGACATGGGGCTGTAGCCCACACTGATGAGGACATCAATGATGTGTTCTTCCAATTTTACTCAGCTCTGTATCAGCCAAAGGGTAAAGCCTTTGAGGGCAAGATAGAGCAATACCTTGCAGGGATCCCAACTACCTTATTGTCTAGAGAAGTTAGTGCTGCGTTGGAAGAACCAGTGACGGTACAGGAGATTGTATATGCTATCCTGGGCCTCCCCAATGGCAAAGCGCCCTGGTCTGATGGGTATTATGCTGAGTTGTATAAAGAATTCAGAGACGTGCTGGCCCCATATACTATAATTCGGGCAAGAGGCGCTCCTAAAAGGGGCATTACCCAAAACCATATGCGAAGCCATTATCTTAATGTTAGTTAAGCCGGATAAGTTAACGGATGACTGTGGGTCATACAGACCTTTATCACTTATAAATATTGACACCAAAATATTTACTAAAGTCATTGTTATCAGACTGTCTCCCCTAATGCCCCACATGGTGCACCTGGACCAATCCGGTTTTATAACTGGGCACTCGATGGCAGATAATTTAAGGAGAATCTATAATGTGCTGGCGAGTGTTCCACCGGATTCACGAGCAGTGGCGGTATCGCTTGATATTCAGAAAGCTTTTGACACAGTATCGTGGCAATTTGTTTCAGGTTTTGACCAATTGTGGTTTTGGGCCTCACTTTATCAGATGGGTCAAAATATTATACACGCAACCGATAGCCCGTGTGCGAGTTAATGGGAGAATGTCGCCGGTGCTGCGGCTTGAGGGAGGACCCAGGCAAGGATGGCCACTGGCGTCCTTGCTTTTCGCAGAGCCGTTAGCAGATCAGATTCGTGATAAGCATGGGGGTGCAGTTATACGATTGGGTGGGAGACCTGAAATGATATTTCTGTATGCCGATGATATCCTTTTATATATAGGAAATCCCACAGTGGATCTAGACAGAGTATTGGGGGTGGTCTTGGAAGTTGGTAAATACTCTGGGCTCCATCTAAATACTAGCAATTCAGAGATTTTCCCTCTATCCGAAGCTGCCCTGACATCTAATAAGGTGGGACATGGGCCGTGCACAGCTTCCGATATTTGAGGAACGAAGTGGAGTACTCTGAGACAAAGGAGACTGTTCTCATGGGAAACTTGAGCAGAAGTGAAGTTGTTGAAGTAGAATCCACAGCACTGTGAAGTCATTCTGACAAATATACCTATTGTGAATCCTTATCTTGTAACTAATGACATACTAACTGTTAACCAAGAACTTTGTTTAACTGACACTTGTAGAAGTTGCATTTCTTGTGAAATGTGGCGAGTCTTCTTGGATTACTGAAAGTGGTGACAAAGCATTGTGGCTGGATAGCCATTGGCGCTGTTCTGAGGAAGTGGAAAGTCCATATTTCACCAAGGAGAAAAGATTTTCTATTATTTGAACTTTGGTTAACAAAACTTTACTTTGACATTGAAATATAAAGAACTTATTTGAGACTATCTTACCTACAAGGATTTCCTTATTTTTTCTTTTGTTGAGCATTGGAGCAGAATTCACTTTGAATCCTGGGGAAGGAAACCCACCTAGGTTATTGAGAGGTCATCAAGAAACTGTGCATGTTGTTGAGTAGGGATAGTGATACATTATATTTCATTTATTCTTTAATAAAATGGCATGTTTGAAAAGTTGTACGCCTTGCATTGCGGACCCTCACAGAGGCCTCTATAATCATGCTACAGGAGACCCATGTCACCAAATGCCCAAACTGCACACTGGGTCATCGTTGGACAAGTGGTTTGCTTACTTCACTATGTAATCCAGTTGAGTAGCCATGTTAATACACCACAGGTTAGGTGACGATTGAACCAGAGGTCAGTTATCTGGTGGTCTTTGGAACAATAGCAAATATAAATGTTACACCAGTCAATGTACATGGCGCCAATATTGACACATTGGAATTCTTTAATACCATACTCAATGAACTGTTCACAAACTCCACTAAGTACACAATACAATTGGGTGACTTTTGCAAACCTTAATCTTGATAGCACCTCCCACAAAGAGACCGTTGGGGCAGGCGTCAAGGCTCTGAGACTGTGAGGAATGTATGAACATGAACATGCATAGAGATGATTGCATCAAACTTAAAGGAGGGAATATACATTTTATTTCTCCATTAAAGACACCCGCACTAGAATTGATGGATGGCTATCATCTAAAAACTTAATAGGCCTTGTTGAAACGTGTATCCTGCTGCCAAAAACATTTTCAGATCATTCACCGGTCTTGTTCACACTAGACTGGTATTCCCTTACCTTGCCGCACCATACAGGGTGTTTCAAACCCATGGCACAGACGGATTCTGCATATAAATTGGAGCCCTGTAATGCAGTACAAGAATTTTATTTTTAAAATAGCTGATCAGTAGATAGTGCTGGGTGATTGTGGGACTGCCATAGGGTGAATACACAAAGGGGTTGAATTGCTTCAGAGGCAGGAGTCTTCAAATCTATTAGAGGTACACTGAACAAGTTGGAAAAAACTTAAAATACTAGAAACGGCAAATGCCAATGGACTCCATAAGAGTGAACTTGGAAATGTTTATGGAAATGGCTGAGTGGGAAGTCATATTTATGGGTAAGAACGCCGTTGCCTACAGACATGAGAAGGGTTTTAGCTCAAACTATTAAAAAGGAGGATCTGGGTAATTGGGTAGATGAGCTAATGTATGGAGAGGTTCCGGTAAGCATCTCTGAAGACATTATTTGAGTATTGACTGAGTACTGCAAAAACCTATACACAAGTAAGACTAAAATGATGCTAAATTATATTGAACAATCTCTTAATGAGGTGCCACTTGTGTGGGAAGTTGAGCAACATAGAAACATCTTAAATGTCCCCATCACAGTATTATAAATTAAGACAGTGATCTCTAAATTGGCAGCGCCCAGACGAGGGTAACCCATCGGCTGAATATTAAAAGAAATTTGGTCATATTCCAGCCCCAGTCCTGCTTGAGGGGTATAGAGAAGCAATAACAGATGGCAAACTCCTGAAACATTCAGAGACGACTATAATTGTACTCCCCAATCTGGGCATAGATATATCCTTATCCTTCTAAAACATTTATATCAAGATTTTGGCAATAATTACTGCTCTTAGACTGGAAACAATGTATAAGTTGGTCTACTGGATCAATGAGGCTTCATAGCTGGCAGATCTCCTTGGCATCAACCAGATGGTGAAGCTGCTGCATTCTTGTTGGACATGGAGAATGCTTTTGATTCAATAGAAAGGGAATTTATGTTTGATGTCCTTAGAAGAATGTTTGTGGGATCAGATTTGATCACTCTCACTATACACCTGTACACCCAACTCTGAGTGAGAGTGAGGGCAAACAACACCACATCAAGTAAAAAAACAATTTCTCAGAGCAAAAGAGAAGCATGCCCCCTATCGCCGTTACTGTTCGCAATTGCCACAGAACTATTGGGGTGTCAATTAAGACAAATGCGCATAGACAGAGGACTCCACTATACACACAAAAGATCCTAAAATCTTTATTCACTGATGATCTCCTGATGTATGTCAAGGATCCACAGACCAGTTTAAATTCAACAGACACAGAACATACATACATACATACTGTCTGGTGTCAGGATTCAAAATACACTGGACAAAATCGGAAATCCTTCCATTAATTACATCTACATCACCAGTTGGAACAAGCTGGGGTTTTAGGTGGTGGCCAAAAAAAGGGAAATGCTTAGGAATATGGGTGTCCCCCATATTTTTCAAAATAACTAAAATTATCTCTTGGACCAAATTGGGACTGAAGTGAAGAAATGTATTAAAATAAGGATTTTCATGATAACACGCATCTCTATTATAAAAATGGTTATTCTGCCTAAACTGTCTCATATTTTTGTCAATGTGCCCGTTCAAGACATATTTCTGTAAACCGAGAACAATACTACTCAAACCATCTGGCAAGGTAGCCCAAGATGGTCTTGGAATACCTCACACTACCCCTGTCGAAGTGGGTCTTTGAAGTCCCGGGTATTAAAGTCTATTACGTAGTTGTGCAAAAATAGTAATATCATGGATTGGTATGGGTCGGCTTTATATGCGCAACATGTAGCTATTGGAAGAGCAATGATAGCAACCATCAGTCTAATAGCAGCAATTCCGGGCATCACAAAGGTCCTAGATCAACAATAAATACGGTACAACCCGCACTCATAGCTATGAAGAAGCGGTTTCAGAAAATGGGATTTGATCCACCAGCGACAATTAATATTTATATAGTAGGGTATGGAGACTGGGAAGTTCATTTACTAGTGGCATCTAGAACATCCCTGCAAAGCTGGGCATAGTAAAATTGCAAGGTTTGTTTCCAGAAGGTAGATTTATCATGTTCAGTGAATTAACTGAGATTGTAGGCTACTCAAGTCACACAGAGAATGTTATACTACAGAATTATAGGAGAATTTGCATGCAAACTAAGCAAACATCTATGAACTATAAACAGAAACTCATTCACCTTAAATTCAGTCACCAATATTACTATACACATGTAATGATTAAACGGTTTGAGCCAAAGGATAATTCAGCCTACCCTAAATACCATAATATAGATGCCATATTACTCATCTGGTACGTTTTTTTCCAAATATATCTAACTTGTCTGGGGAAATTATTCAGACGCTAGTAGATATCACGGAATTATTAATCCCTAGTGACCCAATACTTTGTTTTATGGGAGACACATCCTCTCTCCCCAAAGGAGTCAGGATGGCATTTGTGATAGCTAATCAACAAATAGCTCTTTGTGAGTTACACACCAAAACTGAAAAATTGGCTAAAGGACTTCGTTTGGTGCAATACCCAGGACAGCACATACAGAAAACTACACAACCTTGGGAGTAAACTTAGTGACTACTGTTCTAGTTTCAGATCCTATCTGAGAAAGGAATTACACAAGCAGGGGTCCCTTAACACAAATTGTTAAATAGTAAATTTAACAAAATAATTGTTAGAAGCCTAGGCATTAAGTGGGATAACTTTATGAAGTGAAACATCAATGGTTGTGTACTATGTGCTGCTATTGTAACAGTTTTTATGTAGTAAGACCAATTAATGATTAAAGGTTATCTCCTTATTAACACAATATGCAACATCTATATAACAGCAAGAGGACAAGTTTGCTTGGGTTGAACCAAGTACTACAAGTAGCTTGTTTTAATATGGAGCCAAAGATTGGTGCAACTGTTTTGTGGAGCAGATATGTGTATCTCATTAAAAGAAAATATAATATAAAAAACAAATGTATACAATAAATACAAGTTTCATAAACTGGCCAATAAAAACTGCTGGTCACAATGATGATTTCACCTTGTAACGTTTAACTTTCCTTTCATCTCTGCTTCCCGCCTCAACTGGGAAAACAAACGGCACCAGAACCTCTTACTGAAAAGAGAAGTATAGTGAAAAGCCAAGTATAGTGATTTAGGATCACGTGTTGGTAAACACTTATGGTAACAATAAATGAAAATATGAATTGCTGAACCTGCTCATCATATAGATAAATGGGAAACATGTAATACATCAACATCACCTAGGCAACTTCGAATTGTACCAATGTTATTTGCTGAAAACAAACTTAAAACCAATAGTGTTTTATTGTTGCTGAAAAGACACAACAGCAAAACGAGGCATGACTTTGCAGAGCTGTTTGACATTTGCACCTGAATATCTGGCTACATAGGACTGACAAAGAGCTGGAACAGGGATACTTGTGCTGCGAGTGTGAACAAGAGATAAACTCGTAATGTCAAATGGCATGTGAAAAACAATCTCTTGATGATAGAAGAGGCAGAAAATAATAGACGAATGTTGTGAAAGACAGTCCTTATAACCACATCATAAACCTAGTGAAATTTAGACCAATGTTTTGAGAACCAGTCCATGCAATCCAATTATTGTTACTTTTTACTTTCATCCGACCTCCCAACTACATAGAGTACTTCTCCCTTACCCTCGATGCGTTTGCCCTAAACCTTGCCATGTCGTCCGATCAAGGAGAACCCCCCTGTCCTCGTTCCCTCTACATTTCGCTGCATCCCTAGCAAATGTAGAAAGCTGCAAAGGGCAGCCGGTCTCTGAGAAGAGCTTGAAGCTTAAAGTCGCATTTGGGTTTGACAGCAACTATGCCCAGAGTATGCCGTGATTCATGGACAAAAGTATTGAAAGCAAGCACTAATTGCTGGGGTGGAACTATATCTCAAAAAACCTGTGGATGAATTCCGTACAAAGGAGAACAGAATGCACAGAATTATCAAACACATTTTGCAGTAGGTAAAAAACCTTCCAAACCTTCCAAAAAAAATGACATCCCCCAAACCGAAGAAGTACTGCTCCAGTGTCTATCTCCAATCACCATTAATCTGGACATGACCAGAGGAAAGGAACTATTGCACCATATAAATAGCTCCACATACAGTATTTTACTGAAAACAATGACCTGAAATAATCTCACAAGGTGAGCCATGCTAACAATAACTCAACACTGAGATAACACAAGTCAACTTGATACTTGACGGTAATGTAAGACACCTTGTGGAAAAAGTGTAAACTGGAGCTGTATCATGACCCTACCTCTATTCCTCCGGATTTCGACTGGGCACACACCACCAAAAATAGAAAGAAATCAGCCTTCTGAAGTGGAATACACACAGTACAATGCAACTAATGCAACAAAAATTTCTATCAAACACGAATGTACTGAATGTCAATTTTATTTGGAACTCATCCTAAATGGTTTAAATTCCAACCCTCCTTCCCTTCAGCACAGCCTTCACCCTGAAGAAATCAGTTTGCCAATTACAAATCATAGATAAATAAACACAACTATCAACAACCTGTTCCTGGCCCACCATAGCAGAAGGCGAGCAATTCTGATGGTCTAGATCTGAAAACCGCCTAGGTAGAGTATCCTCCTGAGATTTACTAGGCCAAAGTATACAAGTCAGTACAAAATCATCCTGTGAAAAAAGGTAATATCACAACGAGTTCCATGACTAATCCAGCACTGTATTTATAGCATAACCCAAAGATGACGATGCTCGCTCCAAAAATCGAATACAAAATGGGCACCTAGCAATTCACTCTGGTTTCTAATTCTTGTTAGAAACCAGAACAGTGGTGGGAGCAGGGAGGTGTGGAACTTGTCTGTTCAATGCCACTATCTGTTATTGTAATTTCTATGCTGCAGCCAAATGTAGTTAAATAAAAGTTGGTAAAAAAAAAAAAAGTTATACAAGTATACAGATTTCCCAAAAACCTGGGACTGATGGTTGCTGCCTGTAAAGTGTGGCCAAAAAGCCTTCTCTGCCCATTCATCCCAACAGAAACTCTTCAAGAAATGCTCCTGCCTCTCTGCTACACCACTATACTCTAGAATAATGTATACTCCTACGTCCCGTCCCCTTTCCTCCATACTTATGGGACATTCCTGCGTCCTGTGGGACGGGACCGGAGCACTTTGTAAAAGCATAACAAATTTTGCAAAATGTTTGCCATTCCTCTCTTTTTACGTGGGGTACCGTACAAGGCCGTAACCCCACCCACCCACCTTAGCTCCGCACAGCGCATCGACCATCAGTCCTTTTCTCCGCTCGTTCGAGACTGGACGCACTTACATCTGCGGAAGACTTTTTCTTCCAGTTTCCTCCTCTCTGGCTCTTGCTTACTGATCGCGTGGTAGTCAGTCTATGCCTTTTCAGCTAGACTTTCCTAATTGTTCTTCCTGTCAGCGACGCTTCGCTAGGGCGGATCCCCATCCTCTTTTTTTTTTTTTTAATCAAAGATTTTATTGATTTTCAAATTTAAGCAACATTACATTCATCTCTCTACGCTCCAGGTATGGGACATGGGAGGGGAAAAAACAAGGGGGGGGGAGAGGAGGCGGGATGGCAGGGGAGGAGCGCAGCAGACAAGAAAAACAATAACATTAACAATTCAGCTTCAGGGACCATGGTACAACATTACGTCAAGATTCACATCGGGTGCCGTTGTGATATAGGGTGTATTTAGTAGGTTCAGTATTTCCCCTTTAGTGGGCCTCCCACAGTCTTATCGGCTACAGTACTTGCTCATGACTCTCAGTCATCTTCCTCCCACCTTTTCCATATTTTCTCTGCTTTTTTCGGGCAACCTCTTGCTTTGTACACACGGTGCTCCATTACGGCACATATGTCCACATCCGTAACCCATTGCTCGTAACTGGGTGTTCGTTCCGAGCCCCACAATTGTGCAATGTTCCGCCTGAGGATCGCCATCGCTGTGGACCATAGCAGCTTCTCATAGTGGGAGAGGTCAGATTCACCGGAGATCCCTAATAGCAATTGCTTCGGGCACTTCTGTATCGGTTTACCCAAGACTCTGGATAGTTTGTCACAGCATTTCTGCCAGAGCTGCTGGATATTACCACACTCCCATAGTATATGAAAAAAGGTACCTTCCTCTCGCTTGCAGCGCAAGCATCTTGCATCCGAGGCCGTGCCCCAGCGGAAGAGGGCCACTCTCGGGTAGTAGGTGCGGTGCAGGATCTTCAGCTGGACCAATCGGAGCTTTGAGGAGATAGTTGTTTCTTGCGGGTACATCATGGCCTCCACCCAGTCCTCTGGCAGTAGCTGGCCTACATCGCGTTCCCACTTTGCTTTTAGACTGGAAAGTTCCGATGTCGCGAATGAGGTTATTACATTGTAGATCCCCATCCTCTTTAATTGGAGTGCTTGGGTCCTGACCACCGGTTGGACTCGTGCTTTTATTGCGATTCCCTTTCGGTCCGGGCGTTTCAACGTCGTTTCGAGCAGTGGGAGGAGGTTTTTCAGCGCACTCCCCCTACGCATTTTCAATCCTTCATCGACAAAAAGAAGGAACGCCCGGTGAGTTCTTAACTTTTTAGGGCACCCCGGCTGGGGGACTCCTTCCCGGGGTCTTCCCGGTCTGGGAGGAGCGTCAAAAGCTCTGTTACCAGGGCTTGCCCTGAGGTGCCGTCTAGGCCTAAAAAGTGTACCGGACGCCTTTTGACACCGAGGCCCCTGCTGTGGGGGCTGCTTGTAGGCCCAGTTCTACTGAGACGTTGGGAACCGGAGCTTGCTCCGAGGCCCCCTTGATTGGAGCTTCCCATACAAACACCATGGTACTCCCCGAGGCCTCGGTTGAGGTTGTTGATACCAAACGGAAGTTCGAGGCTCGACGTGAAGAGGCTTTTACCGGACTCGGGTGCGAGGTCCCTCGTTTAGAGGCTAAGGTGACCAACAGTTCTGAGAGGCCTGTTAAGGTCTTGTCGGTGTGGTGTGTTCCTCATCGTTCCCGCTCTTGCAGTGACTCCAGATCTGTTGAGGGGGCAAGGAGTGAGGTTTTGAACCGTAATTCCTCCGTTACCAGCAGTGCCGAGGTCCTTCCTGCGAAGGCTTTTTTGGCTATTAGCATGTCACAGAAACATCCTAGGCCACACAGTACCGGCTCGGCCGAGGTTCCTTGTGTTAAGGCTAAAATGAAGACCCCTGACCCGCCCTTGGGTACCCCTGCCTCACTTCCACACGTGTCGCAGTTCTCCTCAGGTGCTGACAAAATGGCGGCCGTTCCCGCCAAGACCACGGTGGCCATTTTGGATACATCCCTTACGACTACGCCATCGGCCCTAGGTGTAGGGGGTGGTTCAGTGGGTGAACATCGGTTTCCGTGTGCACATCCGTTTTGTCCAGTTTATGACTGGAACGCTCAGATGCCCCTACCGCACAATGCCTCGCTGCCTGCGGCATCGGCGTCCTTGATTTATGTGGACACCACTGGGGACGGGCTCTCTTGGCAACCCTCTCCCTTACGTCCCTGGAATTACTCCCCTCATGAGACCTCCCCCGGTCGCGCCTTAATCGTCAGCAGAGGACGCATTTTTCGGCAAGTTCCAACCCCATGAAGGAGTACTTTCGAGGTTTGTTTAGGGAGATATGCCCGCCTGCGCCGTCGGTTCCAGCTGCGGTTCCTGTGGTTCCGCCGACGCCGCCTTTGCCTGCCGGGCCTCCCCCGACTCTTCCACCCCTGCCTCCGTTGTCCCCAGTTGACGAGGCCATTGTGGTGCCCGATGCGACTCAGCCTGATCCAGACCTGTCGGACGACGCACAGGCCGATCAGGACAGCGAAGACCAGCCCTGCTCTATCAGAGCCTTTCACGTCCGGGTGCTGGACATGATGTGTCTGTTGGATGTTCCAGTGCCCGAGGCACCCGCTCTGCAGGAGGGCGTGCTTTCGGGGGCGTTCACCTTGTCTCCTTCGGAGCGTACCGGCTTGTTCTTGCTGAAGGATGTTTTGGCCGAGGTCCGTAGAGTCTGGGAGAAACCACACTCTGGACTGTTTGTCAACAAGAAAATTGACGCGCGCTACAGGCTTCATTCTTCGGAAGAGGTGGCCTTCGTGCCATGCCTGCCCCCCTCCTCCATGGTCGTGGCTGCGGCCACTTTGCAATCCAGGCCTGCGTCATCCTCTACGTCGACTACACAGGTTCTGGGCAAAGAGGATATGTTTCTTGACTCCCTTGGGAGGAAGATTTTTGCTAACTCAGCCCTGCAATTGCATCATGCCAATGCAGAACTGGTATTAGCAGGGGCGAATATGAAAATGTGGAAAGGTATTTCAGGGTTTGAGGAATTTATTCCTGCTGAAATGCTTAAGGATTTCAAGGCGGAATTTTTGGATGCCAGGCTCCTGGCACAGGATCTGCTGGAGGCTGCGGTGCATCATGTCGACACTTCGGCCCGGGGCCTCATGCTTGGCGTGGATACCTCTCGTCAGGTTTGGCTGCACGCCACCAAGTTCTCTAAGGAGGCACAGGATAAGGTTTTGGACCTGCCCTTTGACGGCAAGGAGCTCTTTCATTCCACAACAGACATAGAGCTGACCAAAACGAAGGACAGCACTCAGACCGGCAAGTCCTTGTCTGTCCTGGTAAAACCACCTTTTAGGACACAGAGATCGTTGTCGCAGCCTCGCCCTCCTCTGGTTTCAGGGGTTTTCTAGAAAAATCCAGCAGAAGGCCGCAACGGAGTCGGTTTTTCTCCCGCTCCTCAGCCTTCTCCTTAGGTTCAGGTGGTGCCGCCGCCGAGAAACCAACTAAATGAGGCTTTTCTGCGCTCGCACGAGGCCCCGGTGGGAGGACGCATTGCGTCTCATTGGGAGGCGTGGCAGACCATCACTGAGGACTGGTGGGTCTTGTCAGTCGCTCGGACTGGCTTCCGCTTACCCCTTCCCCCTACCCCACCAATCAATCCTCCCTTCCAGCAGTCTGGGTCGCCCTCCCTCAGAGCCGAGATTCAGAAGTTACTGGATCTCGGAGCGGTGGAACCCGTTCCCCTTGGGGAGCGAGGGGAGGGCTTCTACTCGCGGCTGTTTACGGTGCCCAAATATTACCAGGCTGGCCTGCGCACCATCCGAGACCTTTCCCAGTTTCTACCCCAAGAGAAATTCAAGATGATCACTCCTGGTCAGATAAAGTCCTCTTTACAGAAGGGCGATTGGCTCAGCGTGGTGGACCTTCAGGATGCGTATATGCATATCTTGACCTGGAATCCACACCGGGGATACCTACGGTTTTCTGTGGGGGTGGAGCACTTCCAGTTCCGAGTGCTCCCTTTTGGCCTCAGCTCAGCACCGCGTGTCTTTACGAAGATGATGTCCGTTATCACAGCTTATCTTCGGCTTCAGGGGATCCATGTGTACCCGTATTGTGACAATTGGCTGTCTCTCAGGACTTGACTTTCCTGGGTTTTCGTTGGAACACGATCTACCTGACCGGGGACAGAATGGCAGATCTGTTGGCCACGTGTCAGTTGTTTGCGCAGTCGGAGAGCATGTCAGCGTGGTGGTTCCAGTAGCTTCTGGGTCTCATGGCCTCCTGCGTCTTGGCTCTTCCTCTTGCTCAGCTCAAGATGAGGCGGACGCAAATGGTTCTTTGAAATTCTTGGAGTAGGCTGTGGATCCGGACTCCAGGATGACATTGATTCTGGCTTTCATGAGAGTGGACCTGGCGTGGTGGTCGTCTCTCGGCAACCTATTGGTGGGTGCGGGTTTTCAAAACCCTGCTCCGATGGTGACGATCACAATGGACTCCTCCCTTCTAGGGTGGGGTGCGACATTGGATCTTCTTCAGGTCTCCGACCTCTGCTCGCCCCAAGACAAGTTCCTTCACATAAACCACCTGGAGCTTCTGGCGAATTTCTTGGCGCTCAAGGCGTTCAGGCCGCTCATTGCCGACAAAGTGGTTCGTGTCCGCACAGACAATGTAGTGTCAATGTTTTACATCAACAAGCAGGCTGGCACCAAGTCCCCTCCTCTTGTGGATCTGGCCAGTCAGATTTGGGAATGGGTGATTCAGCATGGCGTCTGGCTGGTGGCAGTACACATCCCGGCCTGCTGAATGTCATGGTGGATGCCCTCAGTCGACTGACATTGGTCAGCTAGGAGTGGGAATTGAAGGCGGAGGTCCTCTCACAGGTATTCATGTGTTGGGGCACTCCGGATCTGGACCTCCCCATACTTGGGCCTCCCCATCGGCTTTTTGTAAACACTACTGTTTGGACCTGAGCTCCATATCCGATGCTCAGTTTGGCCAGCCTGTGCTGAAGAACCTTTTTCGGTAGGGGGTTTCCATCCACCCGTAGTTTCTGTTAGGAGTGCTTGGGAATCTCCCATACGTATGGAGTAAAGGGGACGGGACGTAGGAGTATAACCAGGTTACTCACCGTAGTGACCACCTTACTCCTAGTCCATAGTCCCCTTTCCTCTATACGCCCGCCCGCCGTCCCCTCTAATAAGGTTCCTCTATTATTGCATAATGGTCTCTGACCTGGCGATAGAAAAGGACTGATGGGCGATGCGCTGGGCGGAGCTAAGGTGGGCGGGGTTACTGCCTTGTGCGGTACCCCGTGTAAAAAGAGAGGAAGGACAAAAATGTTGCAACATTTTTTCATGCTTTTACAAAGTGCTCCGGTCCCGTCCTACAGGACGGAGGATTGTCCCATAAGTATGGAGAAAAGGGGACTATGGACTTAGGAGTAAGGTGGTCACTACGGTGAGTAACCTGGTTAATTGCAGCCTCAGATTAAGCAACCGCTGCCTCTTTTTGTACTATGGGGGGTCCATTTCTCCATTACGTTTGTTGTTCATGATTAGTTTGTCTCTAATAGTTCCACTTCCTCCCCAATTTTTGTGCTTGCTCGAATGTACTTCAGCCTTCACGATGGCCCCCCGCTGTTTGGGTGCTCAAAAATCCCATCTACCATTTTGAGATTAGGCGGTGAAGCTTTCCCCTTGGAAAACTGGCGGTTAGTTTGCTTGCGAATGGCCTGAGCAGTCAGAGCACATATGCGTGTTCTGCTGTGTTGCCATATATGTCTCATCAGGCTCCCATCTACTGTGGGGCTTGCACACCCAAAGCGCATTCATCGCATAGTCCAACTGAAGCAACCAGTGTGCATCCACAGTTATGGCTTTTTGCATTTTGTCAACACAGAAACCAACAAAAGGAAACAAGGAGTCCGGTCCCACCATTGCCCACACTCTGCTTGATGCAGCAAGTCGTGACAGTGTGCATTACAGGTGTTTTGCTCAAATCATGTATAGATAAGTTACACGCTTACAGTAAGCATGTATTGAACATACAGAGTCCACACATTCGGCAGGAGAGCGGGTGGGCATGCAGTGTAAAAGTCCGAATGAATGCCGTCTCCATGTTGTGAAAATATGAAACATCCCGTGCCACATCTGAACACTAGGCGGGTTCCCCTTCCCCCAGGACATCGCCACCCTCCTGCAAACTGCCACCAGGAGCAACCCTGCCAGGCATCTACCCCCTTTGGACCAAGACCTTTGAACTTCCCAGGAGCACCAACAGAGTATCAGGCAGTACCTGTTCCCCAATAATCGCAGATCTGGTAATGACATCCTCCCAAACTGAGCCACTCACGCACATTCCCAGGCCAAGTGCAGAAATCCGGCCTGACCAGCCCGACACATGCCACATGAATCCGGAGTAGCTGGGAAATGCCTATGAATGCGGGCGGGGTATGAAAGACCTGATGCATGAAATTGAAATGGATAAGCTTGAACCTGTAGTGGAGGAATACCGCCAATCCTCATCTGGAAATGTTCCACTGAGGGCTCGCTCCCACTGCGGTCTTGGCACCCCACCCAATTGGAGCCCAGCCACCAGTTTGCTGTAAAGCCGCGAGACAAGGCAACCCTCCCCCTGCGTTTCAGTCACCCCGTGTAGAAATTCCCAGGTGGGGGGCTGTCTGGGAAACAATGGGAACTCCACTTTCAGAACATTTTGCATTAGGAAGTACATAAATATATCCAATCGGGATAGTCTCCCCCCTTTTCCTTCACCTGCTTTAGTGATAGGAATTCACCTCCAATGAAAAATTCTCCGAAGGTGAGGACACCTAGTTATCCCACCCACTTGAGCTATGCCCTCTCCTGTTTGATCGCCAGACCAGCCACATGCCTAACGGACAAGAGGGGCGAATATAACGTGTTAACGCCCATCCTACATGCTACCCTCCTCCAAATCTCCCAGGTAACCCTTACAATGTTCAGGCAACCCGGCGATTCTCTCGGGGTGTTAAGACCACCAGGCATAGCAGGCAGCCAGCGCCCTCTCCACCTGCACATGTGGCTGAATAAAATCAATGGCATACCAATGTGCCAGATAGTGAGCCTGCATTGCCTAGTAATAGCGCTTCAGATCTGGTAAGGCCAAATCCCCCCAATCGTACGGCTGTGTCAGTGTAGAGTACGCCACCCTCACTGGCTTCTCTGCCCAGATGAGGACCAGCACAAGTCCCCATAACCGTGTAGAAAAAGCCATCGAGAGAAGCAGCAGGACATTGAGAAACAGATAAAGGAGCTTGGGAAATATAATCATTTTTATTATCGAGATTCGCCCGATCAGGGTGAGGGGGAGCGGGAGCAAGGGCCATCTTATCCTGGAGGGACCGAACCACTCGGCCATAATTGTCCCGGAGCAATTCCTTGCATCGCATGACACCTCAACCTCTCCGCCCCCCCCCCCCCCAAGTACCGGACCCCGGATGAGATCCACTGGAGACCAAACTCCTCAGCGAACTCCCCGGTCCCGTCTGTGAGAGGGAAGATCACAGATTTACTGTGATTAAACCTTAAACCGGAATATTCCCCAAATCTGATCACCTCCAGCATCACCGGGCTGAGATTACGTTCTGGGTCACTCAATAATAGGGCCACATCATCTGTATAGATAGAGATGATCAACCTATGCGGCCCCCATTTGCAATCCCCGCTGGATGGGATACTCCCGTAAGATGGCAGTCAGCGTCTCCATCGCGAGCGCAAGGAGGAGCAGGGACAGAGGACAGCCCTGCCTCATCCCCGTCCCATGACAATGCTATCAGATCGCTGCCACCCCATCACTATCCTCGACAAAGGGCCGGCATAAAGAAGGGAAACCAAGGATAAATATCGGCCCGAGACTAAGCTTCCATAAAACCATGAACAAAAAGGGCCATTAGACAAAGCGCCAAAGGGCCATTAGACAAAGAATGCCTTTACAGTGTCCACAAAAATTACAGCTGCCCATGCCACTGGTTCCAGAGCTGCCAAAACCCAGAATAAGCGTTGCAGGACATATGTTGTGTTCCTCCCGGCCACAGAGCCGGCCGGATCCACCAGCACAAGGCGCTGGCATCAGGGCGAGAAGTCTGTTGCCCAGCATCATGGCAACATTTGTACTGTCAACGTTAATTAAAGAGATCGGTCGATAGGATGCGCATTCATCAGCCGGCTTTCCCTTCTTGTGTATCACAAGAGTGTCCACCTCCCACAGGGAGGGGGCCAGCATCCCCGAGACCAGGGACTCGTTATATGCCCGGAGAAAAATGGGGGCACACGGTGGAGGTGTATGCTTTATAAAACTCCCGAGAGGCCATCAGGACTCAGGGACTTAGACCCTGGGAGATCGTTAATCACTGCCAGGATCTCCTCCAGGGAGAGATCATGATTAATTGCAATGCAGAGTGTGGGGTCCAACCAATAAAGCTCCACTCTGTTGAGATAGCGCTGGAGGTCCTCTGCGTTCTGGGATTATCTGGACCCATAAAGACTCTGGTGAAAGGCATGTAATTCCGCTATGATATTCTCCTCGGCACACAGCGGAGCCCTGTGGGGTTCCCTGATGAAATCCACCTGCGGGTGACGGCTGTTACCTGACAACAGCAAGGCCCCAGGCTTCTGCCCTTTCCCATATTGCCAAATCACATGACCCCGATTCAGAAATCTTATCTACCGATCCCCATCCACCCCCGAAACACATCCAGTCCCCGCCGCAGTGCAGCCAGCACCTTTCGGTCCACCAAGGATTCATAGTTGCCCTCCAAACTCTTCAGCAGTTCCTCACTGGCCACCAATTCCCTCCTAATCTGCAGGAGTTGAGCTTTTTCTGGAGTTTATCCCCTTTTCCTATCATGGGTTGTGCTATGCCTGCAAAAGACTGGGTAAAAGAACCAGAATTCAGCCAGTGGGTACCCCAACAACTTTAGTTCACAGTATGACCATCGGGGCCACTGCCTCAGCTCTAGTGTCCCCTGGTGCCCTCACGCAGCCAAGTCTCCCTAGCCTCTAGAAAGCAGTTGCCCCAGTCGTCTCCTCTCCCAGTTACCCTCTCCAACTTGGGGGACCGGTGGGCCGCCCCTAAAGACCCCGGCCCCAACAGTGCCTCCCCTATTAAACCGAACAGCTCTCAATGTTAGTCCTGGATAGTCCAGATCATCACCTTGAGAGGAGTGCAGGCTGGGAGTAGCTGGTGGCCCCCCGGTGTCTTTAGCCCCGATCAGGCCCTTTCACCACACAACTTCAGGGGAGGAAGGGGGCCACCTTCACCAGACCCTTACCTCACAATGGCAGAAGGCATAGGCATACCGCTGCCACTCATATCAGCCGGGTCAGCACAGTTGCACCGGCCAGGGAGGCCCCGCACTCCACCATGAACCCCAGCCCGGCTGGCACTGCAGCGAGGGGGTCAGTCAGTCTGCAGTTTCTGCACCAAGATGTAGTGCGGTGACCGTGGGCGGGCTCCGGACTGCCTCCGCCCTCTGCTCCTCATTGACCCCCGCCGGGTCCGGCCCCGTACAAGGGAGACCCGCAGCAGGTCCCCACCTCAGGGAAGGTTTGCCGGCTAGCCTCAGACCGCCTCCTGCCGTTATCTTAGCTGCCCGCCACTCTTGGTGGCACTGCAGGCCTCTTGCACAGTGTAATGTCAGCTGGGAGCCACTTCAGGATCGGCCCGATTGCAGGTCAGGAGGCCCTTCCACTCCCCTTGGGGGCCGCGGGATCCCCTCTGCTCCCTTTGTCTGGCCAAGGGGCTGAGGCAAACACCTCGCTGATCTTGCGATTAATGGGAGCTGATAGGCAGAGCTCACAGGGATTCTGCCATTTGGGAGCAGCTCACCAGCGACACCCCCAGAGTTACCATCTTAACCTACCTCTTCTGCCTTCTAGTTAACATTTTTCCCTTGCCTGTAACCTGCCTCTGTTTCTCACTTTCTCCACCTCCACTGTAGCACTTCAGCCATCATGGTCACATCCGTAAACGCAGCTGGCCGTACCACCTATCTGAAGGTAAAAATTGCTAATGTTGGTTTTCCTTAATCTATGTAGGTCAACCCATACATTGTCCCTGTTGACTGTTCGATATACTCCCCTCCACAACCTGGTGAGAATTTCATTTGAACTCACCCCATTTTAAGAAGCTCACTGCTTCCTGTCAAATCGGATTCTTTAACTATTTTACGCTCTTTTGTGATGAAAAGAGCATTCTTCCTCCCTGTATATAAAATAAATAAAACTAAAAAAGGAACCATCAAAAATATGAAAGTCATTTTTGTAGATCTCTTCCTGCATACTTAAATCGATTATCAGACTAATGGTTTGACTATACGTATTGTCGGATGATTTAATCGGGCGAGTAGTTGGCGCCTCGAAACACTTGTGCATAGGTGGCATACAAATGTCCAATAAATAAAAGAAATCTAGTTTGGGGGGAATTTTCCATCCACCCCAATTTAGGTGTGCACACTTTTTTATTTTAATAACGTTCTTTTTATTAACCTGGGACGTGCTAGTTTAACAGTGACGATTCCCGAAAATGGTGTTTTGATTCTATTAATCTGTATAAATGCATATTTGTGATTTTCAATGGGCAACTTAGGTTCAAAGGCAGTATCACGACTAAGCTCAGTGAAATCATTTGCAAATAACTTCAATTACATTATGTTTCTAGGCATGTACACATTGAGATATTGTGCTCCCAGTCTGTACTTGGCCATGACACTGAGGAGGGAGGAGTCCGGAATCTCCCAATACACACACCTTTTGAGTCAATTGTATCGAATCCAAATTTTCCATAAGCATTTACACTTCCGAAATATTTACTAATTTCTCAGGATGTACAGTCAACTGATATGCCATCCTTGCGCAGTACTTTCACAAACAAAAAGGGCTGGGATTTAATCCATTCCCCTTCAGAGCATACCTCCCCTCATATCATGTTGCAGTCTATTACTCGCTGAAAGAGACCAAGTGCAGTGGGTCATGGAGTGCTCCCATACCCTCCCACCCCCGACCCCTCGGGGACCATCATCCTCTGGCTGGGTAGGCACCCAGCTCACTGTTACCCCATTGGAAGTTACTAAAACACGACAGGAAGACATGGGACTTCATTACAGTACCCACTGTAGGTGACCAATAGAGCTGGAGACACAGAAATACAGGTTAAAGATGTTCCTTCTTGTCTGGATGGGGATGAATTCCTATGGGGAATGGGGATTTATCAACTAAAAAGCATTTCCTGCCTTGGACTAGTCTAGACAAAAAGTGCAGAGAATGTAGGAACAATAGTGAAAAGGGGATATTATGTTTTTGTGTAGAAGGGATAATGATCTCACTCTCGATCTCTAGTCTACACAGTATCTCAAGAATATAGCACCCAACCACCAAACCCTCTTCTTTGACAAAAATACATCAACCCTCCGCAAGAAGACCATCTGGGCGGAACTGGCACAGAGGGTGAGCGCTGTTGGAAGCACCCCCCGCACCGCAAGGGACTGCCGCAAGCGGTGGGACGACCTGCGGGTGCGGATGCGGGGCCTCCTCTCCACCAACCGCAGCCAGGCCCTGCAGACGGGAGGTGGGCCAAGTACACAGGTCCAACTAGAGCCGTGGGAGGAGACCTGCGCGCAGCTCATTGGCACGGAATCCATAGAGGGCGTGGGGACCATGGAGTGCGGCGGAACGACTTCTGCAGAAGGAGGTGAGTGTTGACAGTGCACACTGGCAATGTCCATTGCATCATGTAAACTGACCCAGGGGCCATCGAAGGCACCCTCTCGTGCTGCCCTCCCCCCATCCAACGCATCCCCCCATCCAACAAATGCTGAGGCAAGTGCCGCCTAATGCTGGCCCAAGTGCGAGTACATAACGCACATCAACCATACTGGACGGACTTGCACAACCCATCATGCACACCGTCCAGCGTGGTAGGCATAGTACCTGCCGAAATGTACATGAACAGGGCACAACGAATCACTCCCAAACATGTGTATATGTCATCACCATGCACATGTACCACTGCCATAGCTACCCCCAAACTGAACAACCCATGAATGACTGAAATGTCCATGCAACCATGTATGCAAATAGGACATAGCACATACACTAATGTTGTCCCTCTCTCCCACCCCCACAGGCACAGACCATGACAGCACAGAGCCCCAAGGAAGCCGGCCAAGCACCTCCGTGGGTACTGGCAGGGCCAGGCCGAAGCCAGCAGCCAAGAAAAACACCCCTCAGCCTACGGAAAGGCCACTTGAAGCTGGCAGACCAACAAGCCACACAACATCCGCGGCAGCAGCCGAGCAGACCCCTACCTCAGCACAATCGAGCATTTCAGGGGAGGCTGCCGCTACCGCACCAGATGAGTGGGAGCCCAGCCCGCCACCCATCCAGGGGCCCATGTCGGAGGACGACCAGGAGAGCATGCAAATGCTGGAACCATGCCTCGTGACACTGGCGTCATGCAGTGACTCCGGGGATGCACCATCACCAGTGCACAGCCTTGAACTTGACCCGCTGGGGTGTGACGTCGTTCCCCCCAGTCCACCCATACAACCCCCTGCACAGCATGCTGGTGCAAGTAGATCATCCGATGGCCCCCCTTCACCTGACCAGTTCAGAGTTCAGCAATTGAGCGATCTCATAGGGAACTATATTGATGATAATCGCCAGACCAGGGCTGGATTGCATGAGGAACTCGATCAAATGCGCCAGTCCCTCAACGACTGCACCACCAGATTGTGCGACTCCCTGACGGACAATACAACCCGGCTATGCCATGTCCTCAACCGCATTGCTAATGCCCTTGAGGCAGGGAGTCAAAATACGGAGCCACAGCAGGAGGGCACGTCCGAGACAAGTGAGGCCACGAAGGCAGCCCGTAAAGACGCCTTCCGGCGTTCCTTGCGCAAACGGGATTTGCCTCCCCCAGACAAGGGCTCCAAGGGACATTAGCCATTCCTGTCACATGTGGTCCCCAGATCCTACATGGGACGACTGCTCGGGAGTTGGGGGGAGGGGGGAGGAGGTGGCGTTGTGTTCTGGAGTTGGGGGGAGGGGGGTGATGTTGTGTTCTGGGGTTGGGGGGAGGGGGGTGATGTTGTGTTCTGGAGTTGGGGGGAGGGGGGAGGGGGCATGGGCATTTGCTGAAGTAAGCACTGTTTTTTCATTTCTTGTTATCTCAATGTACAATTGGTGTTGCAAAGTTGAACCGTTGTGGACATTCTTCATTGCACTTTTTGTCCATCTGCACATATGGCATGGGCCCATTCGACACCAGATATCAGTGGAGGGGTCAGCCACCAGTCCTGGTTCGCGGGCACATATGTGCATCACGCAAACCTGGTGACTGCTGCATCTACACGCATGCACGGGTATGGCCATAGTCTGGTTGCCCCATGGGTCTGTTCAGGGGGTTCATGACACGGGTCATGTGGCTTGCTGTTAGGTTACATCCACCAACAGCTGCATGTGTCGCAAAATGAGGTGGGTGTGTGGACTGTCATGGTGGTGAACAGTACTTGGCTGTCATGGCAGGCTTTCGATGATGGCCATATGTACATAGATATATTCGGCACGATTAGGGACACAAATATGTGTCCGATGCAATGTAATGCTGTGGGGTGTCGTGTCTACATGATGGTCCGTGAACGGTGGTGTGGACATCTTGGGGTACATGTTCCTTTGTCGCATGCTGCTGTTCTGATGTCGGATCATTCTGGTGCTGTGTACTGTGTACATTCTCATTTGGCTGTGGATCATGTCCATCATCCAGCTCTGATCCATTCTATGGTGATTCCCAACACTCCTATGGGGGTGCCATGCCGGTGACGTGATATCGTACCCCTGCTGTCCTCCGTGAATTCCACTTCAAGGGGTGGGTCTCCAATGTGGTGCCAGGCTGGGGGATGCCGCAATGTGAATGTGCAGTGTGCCCTCGGATATGCACTTGCGGTTGTGGTGTCCGCCAATGAGTGGTGCTGGTGTAGTGTGCTTATCCCTTGTCAGTTGGTGTAGATGTAGTGTGATGTGGGTGCCTTATTCTGGCAAAGTGAAAATATGTTCATATGTGCCGTTGCCCTGGTTCTTTGGCAGGTTTGTTGTCAGGGTGAACAACGTACAATGGCTCCACCTTTTCTACGCAGTTGGTTCATGCAGGCACCCACCCTGTGGCACCAGTGCACTTGCATGACACAGTCAGACGACTCAACAGCCAGCCAGACAGGTCATCCTGCATGTTGGGCCATGTGGCGCGGTAGCGTGCTGACCTCTTTCCTTTTCAATCGACCCTCCCAGGTCTAACTTGGGGCCCTCCTCTCTGACATCTTTTCCTCCACCTGTGGTGTTCCCCTGGGATCTAATCTCCCTCCGTGGCTGTTCAACCAGTATTTGGCACTCCTTGGCCACCGCATCGCCACCCTCTGCTCAAACTTTCAGCGCTATGCGGACGATACCCGGCAAATTTTCAGCCTACCCTCGGCGTCCTCCTCTCCTTCCCTCATCTCTGACTGTCTGTCTGATATCCAGGAATGGTGTGCAGCCAATGGACACTGCCTTAATGCTAGTAAGACTGAGATTCTCCTCATCGGCACACCCACTCCCGCCTTCCCTTAAGTTCAAAACACTATGCATTGTCCACAAGGCCTTCTGGGGCCTGGGGCATGAATACCTTCTACTCTCTCTTCCTGAATGTCTTCCTTCCCAAGACCTTCGCTCATCCGTCTCCGACTCACTCAGGGTCAGCCGCTTCTCAGAGCAACGAGCTGGGGGTAGATCTCTCTCCGCGGCAGGGGCCTCCCTCTGGAACAGCCTTCCTGCATCCCTGATATTTGAGGAGAACCATCTCTGGTTCCGGAAGCACCTCATGACCTTCCTCTTTGCTTCTGCTTGCTCTCTCCCTCTCCCCTGCTGAATTCTTCACTGAAACTGCACAGGATCTGGATCTGGGCCACTCTCGCCGACCTCGGTCCTGGGCCCAGCCACTCTCCACTTGCACCTCCTCCCTGGCAACCCCTGCACTGCGGGACTGTCTCTCTATCCCTACAGCCCCCCCTTCCCAGCACTTGTCTGCACTTACCTTGCACTTGCCACCAGCTGGCCCTATTAATTTATTATTGGATATTCGACTTACTTTGTACTGCACTTCCCCCGTCCCCTTGCACTTTTTCCATTCTCACTACCCCTGCACTTGCGCGGTCTGTGCGACACCTGGCCTAGTGGGATCGTTGTCTGTCTTCCCCTTGTTCCCCCCTCCCTGCCTCGTCGCGCCTTGAGACACTTGTGTATGGGCGCCTTCCAAATGCCATATCATATCATGTCATTTCAGCAGGCCCTTTGAGTCATGTGTAGTTGTTTGGTGTCGGGCCCACCCATGTGTGCGGTTCTTGGTAGTGTTGCATTCCATCTGCACGTAGGGGGAGTGGTATTGTTTGCAGTTGATGTCCGCAACGTGCATGCCAAGCTGGTCCACATACGACCGGTGGGTGCTGTCAGGGGCAACATTGTCATTTGCCATGCCTCCATTTGATTTTGGTCCAGCTTTACTGTTGTGTGTCTCATGGGTGGTCCATGTTGGGGATCGGTGGACCCTTGTGTGTTTGGGGATGTGTTTGGGGGGGGGGTGTAAGGGCACTTGGATATGTGGCCGCATAATGAACGGTTGTGACATGCCACTGTGTGCTGGTGGGTGCCTTTGGCATGGGTGTGGGGCACAGGCAACACCATCACTTGTGCCGGGTTGGCACTGTACATTTGTATGGTGCTCGCTTGTCTTGTGTCTGTGCCGCAATATGGTGGTGACGGTGTCACAGTCTAGGTGGTCAGGGGTGTCTGTCTGGTAGGCCTTCTCCTAGAGCGTCAAGTCATGCTACATGTGCATGGGGGCTGCAGGGGTGGTAACGGAGGATGCACTGGTGCTGCATGCAGGGCCTGTCTCCCCCCTCCTTCTACCCCTGTGTCTTCTCAGTGGGGTGGGCCTGGTGTTGTTCCAGGGGTTTGTGTGGTTGTGGAGTTGATTGTTCAATTGGTGTCATCTTGGTGTGAGAGGGTGGTGGTGTGTGGGTGTGTTCCTTTTCTACTATGCCAGACTCCTGGCCTCCGTCTGTGTTGCATGTGTGCACCTGTGGCTCTGGGTCCCACTGCTCAGGGTTCTTTACTCCTTCTCTGAGATACCTGTATGTACTCCATGCCGGTAAGGTACTTTACGGCCTTGAGGAGGACGTAATTTACGTGTGGTCCTTACTTGGAATCAGCTCCGGTTTACGCCATGGCGTTAATTTCGCCATGGTGGTGCGCGCGCGCGACCCAAGACCGTAAATTACGGCATTGTAGTTTACGGTGCCGTAATTTAAGATCTGAGGGGTCGGAATGGCATGGAGCGGAAAACCATGCCGGTAAATCAATGCCGGCATGGTTTGTACCTTACCTCCAGACTCGGAATGACCCCCATTGAGAGACACTTACTATCAACCAGGAGAAGCATAGTCGCAGCTGGACTGGATTTTTAATTACGGGGGATCAGCGAAGGAACTAAGTCCCATCGACAAGCGCCCCTGCCAGAAGTAGCAGGACGGAGAGCTTATCATCAATAATTAACAGATGAGCCTTATAGGCTGGTACATGCTCACAGACACCACACCTTGGGGAGAAGAGTTTGAGAGGTACAATAGTCACAGATCAGCGCAACGTTCTCTCATATCCACACAGGAGCAGTGTCACCAATTGCCGCCGCTCACAGCTTATCTGCAGAGGGAGAGGCCTGACGGGGATGATCTAATTCCTGGGAGGGCTGCAACCGTACCCCAACACCTCTGCAGAGACCAGGTGAGCGTAACCGACACAGAGCAAAACCGGTTCGATCCCCAAGTCTACGCTTAGAAACCTCTGGATATTAAGCACGTTATAAATACCCTATCATATCATAACCAGCGTGCGTGTTCAGGTCCTATGTCCCGCCCCTGCTTCGGTTTGGTTGAGCTCTCCTGGTGCCAGCAGGTACTTTGTGTTTCTTATTGCTTACATGCCTAATTTAGCCCTTGCTCTCACCTCTTACCAGTCTGTGGCTTTAAAATCCCCAGCAGCCATATTAGGGCTAAGCAGATGTCATACCTTGTGTTCTATACTCTGCATCCTGTGCTCTCTTGCAGCTCTGACATCCTTTTTACTGTTTGCTCCTCCATAACATTGGTGAGTGTTTGCAAGGATCCCCACTGGCCTTCAGGATCCTGCTGTGAGACATAGCATGATGTGCCAGTGGTTCCTAGCTCCTCTGACCTCCATACATGTACCTACAAAAGTCCCCATTGGCACAGGAGACCCCAAGGTAAATTATGGTAGGCTGCAAAGTTTCCTAATGATAATTCATTTTTTTTTTGTTTAAACTTTTCATTTTCAATACATAACATATTGAAATGGAAAACATCAATCATTCAAATTATTACAATAATGCTAACCCTAATGTATCAGGCATGTAATTGGTGATAAAAATAAACTACTATAACTCCGTAATGAATTCAAGAAGAAAATAAACAGAATAGGAGGAGGAAAGAGGAAGAAAAAGATAATAGAATAAAGACAGAGAACCATAAAACATTTTTATCAATTAACATTTCTATCAGTTATTAAGTCAGCAAACAAGAACACTGAAATGGTAAATATAGAGGAATTAGCAAAAACAATCATTTCCAGAGACACTACTTATTTATTTTTATTTATTTATTTATTTATTTGTAATGCGTCGGTAGCCCGCAGGCATCGGAGCGCAGAGAGACAAATTGAAGTTAGGCAGAAACAGTAGGTGCAAGCTAGGAATGGCACATTATTTGAAGAGATGGGTCTTCAGATTTTTCCTAAAGATTAACAGATTTGCCTCTGCTCCGAGGGTAGCTGGGAGGTTGTTCCACTGCTGGCCTGCTCGAACCGGAAAAGATTTCCCAGCACCCATAGTTCGGGATGCCTTGGGTATCTGTAGCTTGCCAGATGTTTGAGATCTTAGGGCCATATTAGGGATGTATCATGTGAATTTGGCTCTAAGGTAGGAGGGACTACTCCGTACAAACATCTGTGCACTAGAGTCATGGACTTAAAGAGGATTCTCTCCTCAACTCTAAGCCAGTGGAGGGCTCTTCTAGCCTCCGTCACATGGCTTCTTCTATCGATCCCTTTTACGACCCGGTCTGCATTATTCTCCATTATCTGGCATTAACTGATGCATTTTTTGGAAGCTCCCAGCAGCAGTGAATTACCATAATCTAGACGTGCCAGTATGATGGCCCAGGCTATTGTGGCCGCATTATTTTCTGTCGGGTATACCTCTCAATAGCCTAATATAGTATGCATATTTTTTATGAAGATAGTAAAAAGTAAAAAGATGGAAATAACCTTCTACCTATTAATACAATCACAATTCTTACAATTAAAAGTCAATCCTAAGTGTTTGAGAAGAAAAAGGCATTTTACATTAGATAATGGCTGGTGCTTAGAGTTTTTTAGGGCTATATCTGCACGACAATGTTATCAATACAAGTTGTTAGACTTTTCTAGTGGCTGGCACTACATTGGCCAATAAAGTTATTACACATTGTCGTGCAGATATAGGCCTAGAAAACTCTAAGCACCAGGCATTATCTAATTGTATTAATATGTAGAAGGTTATTTCCATCTTTTTCCTTTTGGCTATTGTTAAGTGGTGGAATGTCCGATGACGGTAATAGCCCACTGAAATACAGAGAAAAATAAATAAATACAAAAACCATTTTACTGCTTCATGTGATAGATGCTATCAGCATACATATTAAATATGTCGAATAGAATAATTCTTCTACAGACCGTGATTGTGTGTGACAAAGAAAATATGCCTCCACCCCAGGTGACATGGGATGTGCTGCATTAAAGTATTTTGTTCTATGCAAACTGTGCAGACCATGAAGAAGTTTCAAAGAATGCATTTCAGTCTTATATTTCTCATTTAGGTAGCACACTGCGGAAAGATTGCTTAGTCTAAATGCCAAAATGAGAGCATCCAGAACGAATATTATCACCTATCCTAATTTTACTATGAAATTGAGAACTTGAAGATTTAAAACATAGCACCGTTATTTTTGAAAATCAACATGTTATTTTAACAGATTCATTCTACAGTGTTAGCAAGTGTACATTACCTCATAGGACACCCTATTTTGAAAGGTTTGATGGCTTGAAATAAAAAAATGCCTAGTCCTGTTGTTGCAGTCATATAGCAGATGGTAATTGCCAGCAACTATAAATAAGGGGTATGCACATTATAATCTGAAGCTCTAAATGAAAACAAATTGCAAATTCAATGTGGTTGCAATGGGCAACAGAGATCGAATTTATGTCCAGCTGATCAAGGACAAATGATATCAGCCACAATTGGGACGGCACTGTTGTAATTGTAATTGATTATTTGTTTTGTATACACATCATATATAACATTACAGAATATAAATACAGAATATAAATACATGAAATAACACAATACAATAGAACACATCTGCCCAATAGCTTTTAACAACTCTAATATCGAGTTACTAATATGTGTGTACCTTACTGCATTAAATAATTCTAAAATGTCTTTAATACCAGATCCTCCAAGACTAGGGATACCTTTAAAACAACCCTTCAGAAAGTTGATTTAAAATTTCTATGCACTGCCAATAAAACTTTGTTATAAAATATATAAAATTCATATAATTTCCCTCTATATACAAATTCCAACAAGATAACGCATTGTCACTATTAAACTTATAACATTTTAAAAAGGTAATTCTTATTCCACTTAGACTTTCACATTCCATTAACAAATGCTTGAGTGTTTCCAACTCATAGTTGCCACATAGCCGACACCCCCTTGCTGGACGTGGTATGCCAAGTTGCGCTCCTTTAATCTCTAAGGTTTGCCTTCATGGTAACATTTGTTGACATGTATTTATCATTCCATATTTTATGAATCGCCATAATTTTTCCCAATGAGCCTATTTTCATACATGTGTCAATATTCTTAAAGGTTGTCAAACATTGAACCCAATCGTATTATTGTCTAAGGATAAAAAAATGTCATATCCCAGCGTGACTCTATAGTTTATGTCCACATCAATACTATTTATTTCAAATTCTAGTAGAATATACTCAATGGATACATGCTGTGGTAACCGTAATAATTTGCAGAGAATCAAGACTTCAAATCTACGGAGGAGAGAGATGTATTTATATCCTCAAATCTCAACACCGTAGAGTACTATGAATTTTACTCTTGCTTTGTATTTATAACGCGCTTAATACCCAGAGGTTTCCAAGCGCAGACCTGGGGATAGAACCTGGGTTGCTCTGCGTCATCTTGCTTCCAAGACGAGCGTGTTGCCCCTGAGCTATCCTCCCGAGACAAATCTTGGAAGTCGCTATCAGGATGGAGGACAGTTAGAAATGTACACACTTTGCAGATCTGATGTTATTCCAGTAGGACTCAGACCTCAAAATTAAGTTTAGCAGATTGAAACCACAAATGAATGACACCCAACAGTGAGGATTGGCTGCTATCAAAGAAACAAAGGTTGTCTCGATAACCCTGAAGGGCTGAGCTTATACCTTTATACCTAGCTGCACAAGACAGCAGAAGACACAGAATACATAATCATCTGGGGGCCAGCTCGCCGAAGAAGCCTGATGCGGCAGAGTTTGGAGAACCCAGCTGATTCAACAAGATTTGATTGCAAGGCATAAAACAGGCAGTGTTGCATAGCAATTTGGTATGTAATTTTGGAGTTTTGCTAATTAAATTGACACCTCTGTAGCACAGCTGGAGATTTAAATTACCCTGTTGAATGAAAACACAATTTACCCTGCCTTCCTCTCTTGCCTTCAGGGCTCTCCCTACCCTCTTTTCTCTGTTCACTGCAAGTGCCAAAGGACTAATCGAGAGAGACTGCAGCAGTAATCACCTCCTTCTCCCTTGAAAAGTGCCAGAGTCCTGTATAGGAGTACCAGCCAAGAAAAGTTATGTCCTTTTCAAATAATTGCAAACCAGAAGAAAGTCAGGATGATACTTTTATTAAGCCAACTATATTCTGCTTGGCAAAGACGAGCACGTGTTAACCTAATTTGTTTTCTAAGACAGTCCCGCAATTTCATTCCTAAAAATGTAAGTTGTTACATTATGCATAATTACAGTTTTTGTACTCTAAAACACTGCATTGCCTCCATGTTCTTCAGTAAAGTTTAGTTTATCTAGATCTCAGAGTGTCAGCTATATTTAAATATAGGGAAAAGTGCATTATATTGGCGGGTGAACACTTGAAAATGTGCATGATCACACAGTCAAATGCTTTTGATGGAAAACCAAATTCTTTGACCTGCTGGTTGCTACATCTGTACAACTGGTGCTCAACCCATGAGCTGATGATCATAAACTCCTTGACATTCTATCTTATCACCTTGTTGCTTTATACCAGCCACCCTGAAAGTTAGATGTCCACAAAATACAATATTCCCACCGAGTGTGCCCAAATATCTTCCTGTTACCCCATTTACCCTGCTTAGTGTCTTACGTTCTGTCCACTTACATCATTAAAACAAAACGAACATCCACTGACATTAAAAATATGGGTACAACATTGCTCATCAAATAAGTTTGATTGTTTGCTAATCAAGGACATTTTAATTAGCAAACTGCTAATCAATTTTTGAAAACTAATGTATGCCTTGGACTGACTTGGTAAGAGAAAGCAAGCAACTCATTTAATGCATCGCCATGACGGAAGTTCACTTTGTGAGCTAGAAATTGCAGGTTTTCCCAATTCTGATTTTCGGACTAGAGCTTTCCAATATTTTGGGGGCGGAAATAAGCCATATTTACCCATTTTTGCAACATATATTTTTCTTTTCCATTTTTATACCATTAAGAGACACCATGAAGGATTTTATTACGTAGCCTTTCGACCACATCTGTGTTCTGGTGACACACTGAGTTTCTCATGATGCACAGTTTTGTCACAGCGCATAACATTAGCCTGACAAGAAGAGTAGTTGCAAGTGGGTTTCAAATGCTTTACCGTTAAATTTGTCATCCCTGTCTTTAGATTGCCTTTAGATTGTTCTTAGTTAACTAAGCCATAGACCTTTGACCCTTTGCATTTAGCAGACACTTCAGGGGTTGGTATGTATAATCTTACCTTTCCTCACCAATTCCGACAGCACCACAAATGGGAGTTTGACCTTTCTACACTAGCTTTTCTAAACCACAGATTGAGATGGAGTCAGGGATCTGTATTCGTCACATACCTCACACATTGCCATTTCTTAATTCTGCAGGTTACTGAAGATATCCCCTGTTGCTCTAGCTTATGACACACATCCAGGGCCGTGGCCAAGAGCTCATGGAGTGAGGACATGCTTTCCTAGTGCTCTCGTCTTGATCCTGCGCAAGATCCTTGGATGTTCATAAGGAAGCTGTCTACACAAATTCTAATGCTATCACAGTGAACCAGAAATGATCTAGACCCGGTCCGCAACAAACCTGACAAAAAACAAAGCTTGCTAACCTGAAAACGAGGGGCTGACATGGGCACCCCCCGGCCCTACAAGATGGCGGACGGAGCGGCAATGTAATGAGGGAAGCCATGAAGTGTGGGCGATTGGCACAGGAAACCCACGCCCACCAAACAATGAATATGCGAACCTGCCCCAACAACAGCGCACTTGTGGTGCATCGAAGCTGAGAGCCCCTGAAGCGAGGTGCCCGAACGAGCACCTCCCTGCCCTGCAAACTGACAGGCTGAGCTACGTTGAGGCGGTGCAGCCCGGAAAGGGAGTAAAAGTACAAAGTATTCAAGACTGCCCTGCGTGAGGGGAGACGATCCTCACCCCAAACGCGGAACCCCCGAAGAAAATCGGCACTTGGGACCTCAAAAACTGGGTCTCTGAACTGTGCCCGTAATTGGTCATCACCAAGAATAGCCGACTCTGCACGCCACTGCAGACCTAGCAAATGAGACGAATGATGTGCAAACAATGGCACATTGACAGGGCGGCCTAAACACGGTTTGTGAATTGCGGCCGGTTCACCGGCCACAATATTCGCAACACAGAAGGGGCCAACTGGTAGTGGCCTGAAATAAAGTCTGCTTACCTTACACTGCAAGACCCACCCTCACGAACTCAGCAAACAGTGGTCTAAACAAGGGGGATATCCAGAACTATTGTGACACACGTCGCCACGGGGCGAGAGGGCGCAGCGCTCCAAACTCCCGCAACAAACAGGGAGACCTCAATACGCAGTCCAACACACTTACAGCTGCTGCAAGGGAGACATCGGGGCTGCGCCCCTCACGCATTTTCTTGGTAGCCTACACTAAGAATCGAACAGTGGCAACGACGAGCAGGAAACAAGGCCAAGCACGACGAGCAAGCTGGCGGGGTAACGGACATCAGTACGCCCCCGGGCCTCTGGTCTCTAACCAGGTGAGCAGCTGGGTCACTCCACCCTGCACTAAAGGAAAAAAATAAGAAATTGGGCACCACCGGGGGTGCTGGGGAAAACTACTTTAAGGGTACCAGGATTGAACAGGGCTAAGGCGCACACAAGAACCCTGATAAAAGGCAACCAATAAACCACAGTATAGAAGCGCAGACGCACTAACATCCCTGAGTTGCCCTGCAACCATGCCCTCGACGAAAGAGAAAAACAAACCTGCAACGAAGGATCAGTTTGGCACGGCCAAGGCTAAAGAACATCCCCAAGTTGGCAAAGGAGCTGCATCGGCGCAGGAGACCCCAAAAGAGAAGGAAAGGGGCAAACAGGTGCTAGACGCGATTGCAGCACTTTGCTCGTTCATAGACACCAAGATAGGAGAGGTTAAGGAAGACGTGCAACTACTGAGGCAGGACATGAGAAACCTGGCGGACAGAGTAACGTCCACGGAAGCTGAGCAAAGAGCAACAACTGAAACACTCAAAGATATGGAAACCAGGGTGTGAGAATTGGAGAAAAAGAATACGTTCTTGGAAAACAGGGCTGAAGATACTAAGGACGTGCAAGACGCAACAACGTCTGATTACTCGGAATCGCGGAGGGAATGGAGGGACCCAATCCAATGAACTTTGTGGAGTCACTACTGCAGCAGGAAATCAGAGCGGGTCGACTCACGCAGGGCTTTGCAGTTGAGAGGGCCCATAGAGCGCTACAGAAAAAACCGCTGCCGGGATCACACCCTCGCCCAATGATAGCCAAGATACTGAATTTCCAGGACAGGGAGACTATCTTATGGCACTCAAGAGAGGGAGGAGTGATTCAAATGGACGAAGCCAAAATCAGCATATATTCCAGATTACACACAAACAGTGCAGAGAGTAAGGAACTCTTTTGTACCGATAAAGGCTAAACTACGTGCATTGAACCTCAAGTACATGCTAATGTACCCATCTAGGCTCAAAGTAATATATAAAGGCCGGGCGCTGTTCCTGGAAACCCCGGCTGCAGCCACCATGTGGCTAGAACACAACCTCGACACAGGTGAAGAAAACGTGCCGTAAACTATAACCCAATACACAGCATAAGAAGTTAGCCTGTGAAGAGACCGGGGAGGGAAAAGAAATGTACACGTTACACGGACAGAAAACATCAATGACAAATTTAGGATGGACATCGACGGGGGCACGGACGGGCCACCTGATCTGGGCGAATGGACACATCCCGCGAAAGGACAGGTGTTGGCCTGTTGCTGACACCCCAACTCCCACGCAGGATGACCCGGATAGGCCACGAAGGCGTGGGGGCACCCGAGCACTGCCTCCACGAAGTGGCTGCTGGGTGCAGCTGGTTGTCATCGTTGTTTTGTTGTTCTGAAAAAGTTAGTCTTTGGCGAAGGGAATATGATGAGACAATGGATGGTTGATGGCCAACAACCTGAATGTGTGAAATACAAATGGCAGCAAACATTAGAATGTTATCCTGGAATGTATGGGGGATGGGCACGTATATGCGCAGAAACAGGATTAAGTCTTTTCTACAACGAAAAAGAATCACTATAGCTTTAATACAAGAGACCCACCTCATGGCAGGCGACAATGATAAAATGGTGAGTTACTGGGGAGGACAGGGCTTTGGTACAGGATAATGCGTGGGGGGTATACACCTGGATAGATGCATCTGTGCCTTTTCGGCTTATATCAAAGGTAACGGGTACAGAGGGAGATATGTGATTATTAGGGGCAGCATCAAACAGAATGAAGTGTGCATAGTGAACACTTACCTCCCAAACCATGGCACTGCGGCATATTTAGAGAAACTCAGTGGAATACTAGCCCCATATCGTGATTGCTTTTTTGTCTGGGGGGGTGGGCTTTAACTGTGTGCATGACCACAACCTTGACAGATCCACCCTGCTACTTAACAGGACAGGGAGCACCACATCGCCACTCAATTGGGCTATCGAAACTCTGGGCTTAGCAGAGGTGTGGAGGGAATTACATCCAGAGAAAAGGGAATACTCTTATTACTCAGCCCCACATGGGCTGTACACAAGAATTGATTACTCACTCGTGGATAAAGCGCTTCTCACCCAAATTGAGGCAGCGACCTATATGGGCAGGTCGATATCGGACCACTGCCCCCCTGCAACTGGACTGGGCAATGAAAGGCCCTAAGCCCCCCATACCAATGTGGCGAATGCCGGCCGACGTGCTGACAGGCGGCGTAGTCCAAGAGGACCTACGCACTAAATTGACCGAGTACATCGAGACAAACGTGGGAAGTGTAGATAAATGGAGTACCATCTGGGAAACCCTGAAAATAGTGGTAAGGGGAGAGATCATAGCTGATGCGGGAGGGATCAGGAGGACACTGAGAAGGGAACTAGAAGCAAATGAAAAAAAGATTAGCCAACTAGAGACTAAAACCCACCGGACGAGAGATGGGGAGAAAGCATTAGCGGAGATTGGATACGCCAATAATGAAGCGTGGAATAGACTATCGATGTTTGATTACATGGCCAAAACCACCAAAGCACACTCCGAGGGGGATAAATCCATGGGGTTCTGGGCGAAACTACCACTATCAGTGATTGGGCGAGTTGCTATAACCAAGATGATAGTTTTGCCGAGGTTTCTGTACTTTTTCCACAGCGTGCACCACTACATCCCAGCCTCTTTCTTCCGTACAATCGAGAAACTGTTGAGGGAACTGTTATGGGGCACTACCAGACATAGACTGTCCCTGTCCACACTGTCGCTATCCTACAGAGAAGGCAGGATCCAGTTTCCGGACCTAGAAAGGTATTACCTGGCGGCACAGCTCAGTCACGTGGCCAAATGGCTAGCAGATGAGACTACTTCGGAAACGAGACTGATAAGGCAGCTGGTGGCCCCTGCTCACTTAAAAGAAATACTCTGGATTTCGCTAAAATGCTTAAATGCTATCCCAATGATGGTAACACTGGGTAGGAAGGTCTGGGATAGGGTCCGCAAACTCTTGAAAATGGACCGCCCCTATTCCCCGGACACCCCAATAGTGGCTTCCCCGGACACCCCAATAGTGGCTGAGGTCTGTGTAGTCAAGGGGGACCTATCAGGTATGAGATTGTGGGAGGGGTATGGTATCTATAAATGGGGCGACGTGTATGAGGAGTAAACATTCAGGGAATTCGAGTCCATGACAATGAGGGAAGGGCTTCCCAGAGGCCAATTTCTATGGTACCACAGGGTTAAACAGTTGTGGAAAAATCCTGAAAGGAGTGGTCCGAAGAATCAGAGTCTGATCTGACATTAGCAGTACTGCACACACTTGGGGACGGGTGGAAACCAGTGTCCAGAATCTACACCCAACTGACAGATAGGCCGAACCCAAAAAGTGCAACATTGAAACAAAAATGGGAAATAGACAGGGGAACTGCCATAACGGACAAAGAATGGGCCAGGGTCTTGGCATATCCCCGGGAAGTCTCCAGAAACGCCAGGTTTAGATTGATCCAACTGAACGTCCTGCATAGGACATATATGACCCTGAGTAGAATTGCTAGGTTCAACAGGGGGGCCACCTCACACTGCCCTTGGTGTGGCACGAAAGGGGCAAGACTAATTCATATGCTTTGGGAATGCCCAAGGGTGCGTAGCTTTTGGGATAAGATTGAGCAGGCCTGTAGGAAGGCTGGGATGGTGAGATACAAGTGGTCCCCTAGAGAATGTCTCCTGGGGTCGTACCCGCAGATAGGCAAATACAGGCACATAAACAAGCTAATGGATATGGCATGCATAATGGCTAAAAGAACCATCGCAATGGCTTGGAAATCCTCAGGGGGGCCACAATTTAAGAAATGGTATAAGGAGATGGAGCACGTTTTGCTCGCCAGAAGATGAACTCCCATGAACATATGAATCACAACTCACAATTTTGATGGCCCAGCGCATGGACGCTGACGCTGGTCAGCTGATCACTCAGGATTGATGCCCCACAGGGCACCCACAAACACGTTGACCAATAGAATAATCTCCGAAGACACATTGGTTGGTTGTTGTTTGTTGAAGTTTGTAAGGTAATATGTATATGCAAACATTTTTTGATATGATGCTGTGTTTAACAAAAATGCCAATAAAAACATTTAAAAATAAAATGACACACATCCAGGACCCTCAATGGAAATACAAACATTGGTACAACGAACCACATGTCTGGACAAGTAGCATTAAGGAGGGCATTTGACCTCCCTAAAGAATTTGTTTAGGAATATGACCAGAACAGGAGGTGAACTGATGTATGGTCTTGAAAAGGTTGGGAATATAATTGCCTGCTGCATTCACCATAGAATATCCATAAAGTGCCATTTGCCAATACCAGAACTACACTACATTGTGCCAAACCGTACAGATGAAAATGGCTGAGCCAACTTAGACATATGTAGCCAGATGGGCGCATGGCCTAGCAAGGATTGATTGAAAGATACTTTTGAGGACAAGAATGTGAATGTCAAAAACTGAATTTTCACTTTTCTGGATGGGTAGGTAAGGGATTTACCAAGAGGAAACATTGCGCCTCTGCTGAGCCATAATGGCGCAGGATATTGAAGAAAGAATGCCTCACACTCAGACACTTTCCTATTCCGGTGGATGTCCCATAAATATCTAGGGAACACATTGGTTTTCAATGTTTTCCTAAATTCTGAGTATTCTTCTAGAAGGTACAGAGATTGTGAGGGTGCATTCCAAGGCTTAGCTCCCTGAACAGAAAAGGACTGTCCACCCCATTTATTTTAACCTCGGAACAACCAGGAAGCCTGCAGATGCTAATCTAAGTTGCCAGGGTGTAAAACATGTGTTAGATATCTCCATATGATGGAAAGTCCTTTATGATAATAAAGTCCTTATGAACTAAGCATAGCACTTAAACATTTTACTAGTTGCGCCACTGGCAACCAGTCAAGAACACAACTCACCAGAGAAATAGGGTCACGTTGACTAAATGAAGTACCAGTCCTGCTGCTGTATACAGATATATTAGATTTTAATGAAAGCCTTTTTGAAAAGATCAGGATAAACTGAATTACAATAGTCATGGCAGCAAGCAACAAAAGCAAAGAAAGTACACCAAAAATCGTTTCAGCGATCTTCATGGGAGAAAACAGCTACTTGTTAATGTGCTTATCTAGATAGCTGAGTCAATCCACACTAAGTTGCAGACAACTTTAGCCGGTGTAGGGCAAGGTCCACAAGCGAATAGCCATTAGCTGTTGCACCCGCTGTGCACAGCAAGTAGATTGCTGGATGAAGCTGCTGATGAGTTGTTTGTTGGACGGAGGGCCCTATTATGGTAGATTAACATTTATCTTTTCTGGGCATTAAAATTAAGAAGATTTGCATTCATCCTTTGTCTTGTGTTCTCAAAACACTTTTTTAAATTGTCTGTTGTAGTCCCTTCACAGTTTCCAGTTTGAAGAATTATCTGAGTATCGTCCATATCCATGTAAAAGAGCATTCCTGCCTTGTGGACTATGCCTGCTAGAGGAGTCATATATAAATTAAAAATTAAAGGACTAAGTGATGAGACTTTAAGAAAGCAGTGAGATCTAGATATCTGAGACAAGTACAATGGAGGAAAAACCACTGCTTGGGGCTGTCTAGATTAAAGAAAAGGGTTAAGCCAGTTCTAGGCCTTGACTCTGGTACACATTTTGAACATAGGACCCTTCAGACTTTGTTTATGGTGTCATAAGCCAACAACATATCTAACAAAATTAGGGCACCAGTACTACCCACAGTTGAGATCATCCAGTGCAGCCACTAACAGATTCTTTGACACAGCCTAAAACCAGCTTGTGCACCATCAAGCCATCGTGCTGATTCAGAAAATGCTTGTAGCTGTCCAGTTACAACAGCTTCAAGTAATTTGATTAGCCACGGGAGCTGAGAAATTGGACGGTATTTTACAGAAATCAATCACTTCAAGGGTGGGCTTTTTAAGAAGAGGGTTTACTACTGTCAATCTATCTAAAAATAATGGGAACTTCCCCAGAAATCAGAGAGGTTGATGATGTGCCTTAGGTCAGTGACTATGAAAGTTAAAATGTCCTTAAGAAGCCATCAAGCGTTATGAGGAGAGCCAGTTGTGCACCGGTCATATATAAGTTTCAAAAGTAAGATGTTGATCGCTGTGTCCAAGTGCATCAAGATTTTATTTAGGACTAGGGTACTAGGAAAAAGGCGGTAGGGTAAACCACATATGACTGCGCTTGACCAACAGACAGTATTAGTGACGGTGTGCTGCAGGGTTGGTAAAGCTAGGTCCTACCCTAGATCTAGTTTAGAGTAACAGAGTTTGGTTAAACCAACTGGCTGCGCTCACCAAAGGATTTTTTATTTTTTAAAGTATTAAAATGTCCCAATGGCAGGATTCATACATTTGCACTCAGTGCTAAGTGTGTCATTAGTTATTTCATAATACAATATATCAGCAATAATGGAATATGATATTAGATCTCATAAAGGTGAGTTTTTATTGTCATAGCCACAGTCCAGCCGACATGTGTTTCGACCAATGGTATTTTTCAAGGCTGGTAATCAATATCAAATGCATCTTACAAGATGCCATGAAGAGTCATATTTAATGGCGAAATAAAGGAAAACATACCAAGTTCAAGGTGGGGAGACAGGCAAAAATCAAACAAACAATAAATACATAAGTAAAATTAAATTGAAAGCTTTGCTTAAGATACAATGTAATGAGTACTTCTAACGGTATCCTGGCTATGTGCAGTATCTGATAATAGATGGTGATAATTACTAAAAGTGTGGATTCAGTGAAGCACCCAAAATACACTAATGTTGAGCTTTCTAGTAGCGCACCCATGCAAGTGCTCAAAATTATCCTCAAGTTAGTTAGTACTAAATTGTTTGTGGTGTCACAATGTTCAACAAATTAACTCAAACCTATATCGCTGTGTGTTAGTCCAGTAAGTACCCCCACCATAAGTATTGGGGCAATCGCGGGGCAAAGACACTCAACAATTGTTGACATTTGGATTGGACTGGAAGAGAATAAGTATGGGTTTTTGTGAAATTGATATTGTACCCTAAATTCCATCAAAACTTCTCAACCCAATCTGAGAAATAGTGCCGGTGAAATAGTACCGAATGTTAATAAGACTGCCGCCACTTAGATGCGGCATTGGTGTTCAACATTTTTTTGCTGTTGTCTTAATCTGTGAACTGCAGCAATATATTATGCAAGTTGGTCTCATATGTGGACTAATCCAGATCTGTTAGTGATCACTTATTATTGAATAATATAATTTAAAATGTTTCAAAAACAAAAGATCCTTAGTTGAGCGCAGACAGTTGGTTTAACCAAATGGAACCAGGGTACTGACTTCTTCTATTCTGAATTTATCTGCATCCTTATTTTTCTAATTTTCTCCTCAAAGACCTTCAGACAGGTTTTGGGATTTTTTTATCTCTGTGGTTTAAGCCAGAGCAGAACATAATTCCCTAAGTGTTCTGAAAGGTTCTAGGCAACTAAAAGGGCTGTTGAAAATCCAGTTAAAGGAGTGGGACCTTTTTGCCTTTTTATCTGTAAACATGAAGTTGTATTGTCTACTGCTGGCATCCTTGTTTTTCATCCAAAGTAATTCCAATTGCTTAATAATTTTCTTTAATGATCACACATTTCAGCTATACCAGGGCTTACAGTTTTCCTGAGTGCTCAACCTGGCACATTTTTTTCCTGGCGCTAGTCTATTAAGGGTACCTGCCTTTTTCCTGTAGAAGAATTCAAGAAAAGCAGAGGGATCATCCAGTGCGGCCACTAACCGAGTCCTCCACCGACGGTTGTTGGGAAAGACAAAATTCCTTAACAAAGTTCTCCTTGCTTGTGTCGAACCATTTACGTCTGAATTGCTTTGAAATTATCAGATTAAGTAAAGTGCCTGGTTTATCCATTCTGATGTAAAATGGGATTATGTCATGGTCTGAACATGGAAATAATATTGGATTGTATAGGTCTGTCTGATTAAGATATTCAAAGATACCGTCAAGAATATGACTTATGATATGAATGGGATGGTGCATTTGCTGTACCAATGCAAAGTCATTCATGAACTATGTTTTCTGCACCACTGGAATGTTCAAACCAAAATTTTAAATCAGAGAGGATAACAAGGTGCAGGCAGAGAGGGCCAAATTGGGCTATCACATTCCCAAAATGTGATGAGACGGTCTGTAGATTAGCAAAAAGTGTACACAAATATTAAGTTAAGTTTGGATGTCACAATATTAATTAGAACAGCATTTCAATAAACCATATCATGTCATCGAGAGCACTAACATACACAACGACTCACCGTAGTGACATTTGTGATGATTGTATCTGCTTATATCCACATGCTGTGCATATAACCCGACATCTAGTGGTAACCGCGGAGTATTGCATCTTGCTTTCATAAATCGAAAGGGGACATCGACATGGGTGTGACTAACACTATCCCTAACGTGACGTGTAGTGCACCCAAAATCCCTCGCGCGTCGAGGTCCCTCCAATTGTGTATTTTCTGCAGTGAGGGAGCCTTATAGTCAGCGTGAGTGAGTACAGAAGAGAGAAGGTGTAAGATGTACATGTTCCTTCTACTCCATGAGGGGAGGAAGGGTGGGCGCATGTGAATCTAAGCAGATACAATCATCAGAAATGCTATTACGGTGAGTAATGCGTGTGTTTGGATGCTTGTTAGTCTGCTTACAATCACATGCATAGACTAGTGATCAGTACCCAAAGGTGGTGGTGGGATGTGAGAAAAAACAGTAAGTAGCAAAGAGATGTCTTAGCACCGCTTGTCCCACATGAGAATCAGACCTAGAGTGTGTATCTAGGTATCGGTTTTGTGTAAAGGTCTGTGCAGAACTGAAGGTTGCTGCTTTACAAATGGACTCAAGAGGAAAATGTGCCCCTGTGCCCTGAGTAGAGTGTGCTCTAGGCATGAAGGGCAGATCTCTCCTGGCAAGAGTGTAGCACAGTGTGATGCAATTTACGATCCACTTTAAAATAGCTGATTTAGAGACAGGGTCCCCTTCTCTACCAGCTGCCACTGAAACGAAAAAACTGGTTTGTTTTTCTTAGTGGTTTTATCTTTTCCAGATAATAGATCCCCGCTCACCTCACACCTAGTGTGTGGAGGCTTCTTTCTGACACGTTAGTGGGGTTCTGGAAAAAGGTGGGTAGCTCTATGGACTGGTTCACATGGAACTTTGAAATAAATTTAGGTGCAAATTGTGGGTGAGTGCGCAGGACCACCTTATCCTTGTAAATCGTGACAAATGGGTCTTGAACTGACAGGGCTTGCTTTTCACTAACTATCCTTATTGATGTGATTGCCACTAAGAAGGCAGACTTGTAGGTGAGTGCTTTAAGGCTAGCCTTGTGCATTGGTTCAAAGGGAGGCCCCATTAGTCTGGTAAGTTCAACGTTCAGGTCGCACCCGGGAGTTGGGTTGGAAATAGGGGGATAAAGTCTTTTTACCCCTTCCATAAATGTTTTAATTACTGGAATTTTCCACCACAAAACCTTCTTCTGGGATGTGGTGTTTGGTGAAAGTGCAGCTAAGTGGACTTTAAGGGAATTGAAAGCCTGGGGCCTCATTACAAGTTTGCCAGTAATATAATCTTACTTACCAGCATGCTGGTGCTACTGTGTCCGTGTATCACTGCTGCCAGAATCAACAGTTGATTCTGCACCAGCGTGCACGTGCATTCCGGCATGCCAGAAACTGTAGCACAGGCATGCCGCTAACACCATCAAATGGCCCCAAATCCCCCCCATACCAGCATCCTCGCTGACTCTGATTCCTTCTCCACACACATGCACCTAGCGGCACCGATATTACTGGTACCGGTACCGTGACCGGAAATAACGTGTTCGCCGGAACAGGAAATGTACAGGCGGCCATTCCAAACACAATCCATTGCAATCCTCAGTGCACAGGAGTCAGAGGCATATCCTGAGCACTGAAATGCATACCCAGACATATCCTCAAGGCAGCCTGCTGCACAGAGGTGCAAGCAGCGATTCAGTGAAGCTGAACTGAACATGCTGGGGACACGCTGGTGGAGCCCTCTGCGGAAGTCTTCTGCAATGACCTACAGCACCAAACCCAATTGAGGAAGAAGGCCATCTGGAAGGAGGTCGATCAGAAGGTGTCAGCAGTGGGGACAACCCCCAGAACAATTAGGGACTGCCGCAAGAGGTGGGACAATCTAAGTCTCTGTGTGCAGATCCTCCTTGCAGCACAGCACGCCCAGGGCACGGCCACAGAGGGGGGACCACCATCACCAATAAAACTCCAGGCCTGTGAGGAGACGTGCAGCAGCATAATGCACCTGGAGGCAATCGTGGGAGTTGGAGATGCGCAGGCTGGAGATGTCACATCCAATGAGGTTTGCGAGTCCCCGTAAGCCCAATGTCATATCACACACCTTGTAGCCCCAATGCTAATGGGTAGGCCAGCATGTCAAGTATGTTGTACCCAAGGCCAGTATAGCCCTGCAGGCAGTCCACCCACTGTCAACATGGTTGCACACATCCACATCGAACCTGCCTGCAACTCACACCCATACACCACTCACACATCAGACCGGTCCCCTGTATTGCCCCTACAAGTTGCACCTGCAGGCACTCAGACACACATCCCCCTGACACTGCACAACTGCTGCAGTCACCGCGGTGCTACCACATGCCCAAAGTCATGTCAGTGTCACATATCCCCACCACGAGCAGATGACAAGACGCACACATGAATGATACATGTGGCACACTTGTCCCACCCACCATGTCCCATCCCACTAAATCACCATCAACGCAGCAACTGCCATAGGCAGAAGACACGTGTGTAACACATCCATGTCATATCCCCGACACATGCACGTGTGCACCATGCCATGGCCATCACCATGTCCATGACAACGCATATACATCTGAAACCACTAGTACCTATGTCTGTCTAATGAATCCACACCCATCATTGATGCCCTGCCTTTCTGACCCACACAGGCACATCATCTGGCAATGAAGCCGAACAGCCGACGACATCGCGGAACGCCAGGGCATGCCGACGCCAGCCAACCATCACCTCCACACAGGATTCCAGTGCATCCGGCAGCAGATGGGAGCAGGCAATTACACCAGCCGCCCAGCCACCACCCGGACAGGAGGCACCTGTTGCCCAGGCACCACCCGGACAGGAGGCACCTGTTGCCCAGGCACCAACCCAACAGGAGGCACCTGTTGCCCAGCCACCACTCAGACAGGAGGCACCTGTTGCCCAGCCACCACTCCGTCAGGAGGCACCTGCACCCCTTATGCAAGGGTGTCTACCCGACGACATTGGGGAAGACAGCGGGCCATATAAAATATCCAGCAACCACAGCTATGCCGATGCTGAGGGATTCAGTCCCATGGGCCCGATGAGCCCCCAACACAGACAACCACCACCCCTACCCAATGTGCGTGATATAGAGGGCCGCCTGTCAAGGATTGAGGCACGACAAGAATCAATGCACAGAATGGTGCAACAATACCTGGACGAGGCCCGGCTCATGCGGGAGACACTGCAGGACACCCCCACGAAGACCGCAGGGATGCTGGGCCGAGCCACACAAGGCATATTCCACCTTGCACAGCGTGTGAGGGAGGGGAATGGGTCAATCTCAACCCTGGTGGATTCCATTGCTGCAGACACTTGCTGACCAACGGCACATGCCCTTGCCACTGGCACCACCCTCAAGTAACACTCCCACAAGTTCCCTACAAAGGAGCCCAAGGTGTAGATCGCAGCGGCTGATTCTCCCTGCAGAAGGACGCACCCCTCTGCATAAACGTGGACATAAATAGGACACAGACTGGGTGTGTGTGGGGAGGATTGGTTGGGGAGGGATGGTTGGGGAGGGGGTTTGGGGTGGTATTGTAGAGCTAGTTAAGGGCTATCACAAATGTAAATAGTCATATTTTTCCCAATATATTTGGCGTTTAAAATAAAATCATGCCTGGACATTGATCTTTCAGTATGAGGGCATTTATTCATGTACAATGACCAGTGCCCAGTGTGCTCGATGTCCAGTGCCCAGTGTGCTTGCTGTCCACTGCCGTGGGTTTAGAGGTGCTCATAAGTAGTGGTGTATAAGCTCTCCACGTGTGGCACGTCCATCATTGCCATCGCGGCGCTGGGCATTATCCTCTCATCATCAGTCTCGTCCTCCGTCTCTGGTGGCAGCATGTCCATGTCGGGGGCATGGAGACATTGCGCCTGATGCACATGTTGTGCAACATGGCACATGCCAGCACAATTTTGCCCACCTTTTCAGGGCTGTACATGAGGGCTCCCCCCGATCTGCTGAGGCAGTGGAACCTGGCCTTCAACAGGCCAAAAGTCTGCTCAATAGTGCAGCGAGTGCGTACATGGGCAAGGTTGTATGCCTGTTTGTGCCGGTTGTGGAGTTGCCGACGGGGGTTATTACCCATGGCATCAGGAGATACCCAGCATCACCTGGACGGGATCAACAGAAAGAGTACATGCCCATTTCTTGGTCATTTCATGTTGGCATAGGCTGTATAGTGTTCATTTGAGGAGACTAACATGCATAGCAGAATTGAGTGTAGATAGAATATGTTGTTCTTCGTGTACCAGAAGGGAACTTTGTCAGAATGCGTGTGGGGTGTGTTGTGCTGTTGCATACACTTGGACCATTCACAGACAACATTAGCTCTAATAATGTCCACGCAACTGACACAAATGGATGTAAAAGTCATCAATGTGTCACAGATGGAAATCAACTATATGTCCATGTACAACGGTACTTTTAGCATTTAGATGGTATGCATTTGGAATTTGGTGGTAGTAAGAGTATGCAGTCTTTATTACAAACACATTATATAGACATGCCTTTATATCGTAACACATATTGATGAAATATGTGGGTGGGGTGAAGGGTTCAATAATTGCAATGAAGCTATCGGAGGGCATTTAGGGGTGGGAATTGGTGAATCGGGTGACGCCTTCCCCTTAAAATCATTTATTAGTGGAAGTCCAGTATTTTCTCCATTTTGAATTATTTGTCTAAAAGCATTCCATTTAAAGGTGTTCCTTATGAAGACATGACATGGGTACTGACAGGCAGTGTACCTGTCAAATGTGTGGGCATCCATGAATTATTTTGGGGTGGCATCTTCTGGATGAGCATCAGGAGTTGTGGTTTTCCTTGACTGTGTTTATGCTCATCCTCCTCACTATGGTGTGGTGCATTCTGGTACATGTGTTTTTTGTTTATTGCAGGGCCGAATAGATGTAGTTATGTATGCACGGCATATTTTAACATACATGGAGACAAGGCTGTCAAGGCCTTGCGCTCTGGCATGCTGCTATTGTGTTGCACCTTCAGTTACACCTACACACTTGCACATTTCATGCCCTCACAACAGTGAGTAGGCTCATGTCTCCTTCAATGTGTGAGGTTTATTATTGTAACAATTGTGGGTAATAATGTTACTTGCTCTTATTCCTCATTTACCTTTGCCTTTTAATGACCTATCCAGACTCTGTGCACTTTCACAGAGGTTTGGTAATTACTTCAGGGAATTGCAGTAGGAGTTATGATGAATTAATGCATGCAGTGTGCACATCCACTGGTCATGGGTGTCATACTGGGCCATATTTCAACACTCCACATGGTCTTGTAGTTAGACTCACCCAGCAGGCATGTACGATGTCCGGTGTGTCGTGCCATGTACCGGGGCAGCGTGGAGTTCCGCAGCTCCATGAAGTCATCTGTAGAGCCAGGGAATCTTACACAGCAATATGTGATGAGGTGGCAGGCATCAACACCATCTGTACATTGAGGGAATGGTACAGCTTCCTGTTGTGGTACACTACCTCCACATCATGCCTGACCACCAGCTCGACATGTGTGCAGTCCAATGCAACAATTACATTAGGCATGCCTGCAAGTGCATGGAATGCTATTTTTGTGGCATTCACTTCCTCAGTGCTTTGTGGTAAGCTGATGTGGTCCCGTATGTGGGGCAGGAGTGCATCTAGCGCCTGGAAGAGCACACGGGAGAAATAGGGTTGGGAGATACCATGCAGCTGCCCCACTGTGTGCGGGTATGTGCCTGTGGAAAGAAGAACATGTTACTTACCCCTGGTAACGTTCTTTCGACTGGATGGTCCTACCACATATTCCTCATCTTTGATATTCGTACCACCCAGCTTTGCTGCTTTGTAAAAAAGAATTCACTAGAGGGCGCTGTGCTTGATGTCGTGGCGTCGACGTCCCTAGAGGGCTGCTGTCACGATTCAACGTAATCCCTAGCATAAATAGCCTGAGCCGCGCCCGGTGGCTTCAGTTCTGTTTTTCCGTTGTCATTAATTGAAGAGTTGACCAGGCGTACCCCCAGACCGTAAGCTCTCAGGAAGCGCAGAGTGTAAAACACGTAAATTGTACAGCGGGGTAGGTTGGGAGGGGCGATGAGGAACACGTGGGAGGAACATCCAGTCGAAAGAACTTTACCAGGGGTAAGTAACTTGTTCTTCGAATGGATTGTGTCCTCCCACTTATTCCTCATCTTTGATAGACTCCCAAAGCAGTGCCAATTGGGAGGAGGAAGTACTATATAATTTAGTCATGCACTGTATAAAGAACAGCTTTTGCAAAAAGACACCCTTGAGACTAGGTCGAATCTAAACAGTAATGTTTTATAAATGTGTGCATAGAGGACCAAGTGGCTGCTGCACAGATATCACGTAGCGGGACACCCCTCTGGAGAGCTGCAGAAGTTGCAATGCCCCTAGTGGAGTGAGCACTTAGCCCATCTGGTGGTTTTTTGCCAGCCAGTCTATAACATTTTCCAATTGCTAAAATTATCCATCTGGATATAGTCTGTTTTGTTAGGGCCAAACCCAACTTGTGGCCGGTATACCCAATGGAGAGTTGATCATCTTGCCTACATTTTGCAAGTCTTGAGCTATAAAAGCTTAGAGCCCTTTTTGGCTCTAGCCTGTGAAGCCTTTCTTCACCATTGCCTGCATGCCAGGGAGGATACAAGCCTGGTAGTATTATCCTTTGCGACAAATCAAAGTCTGAGACTACCTTAGGCAGGAATGATGGTTTGACTTTGAGGATGACCTTATCCTTATGGAATATGGTGTAAGGAGATTTACAAGAAAGAGCCTGTAACTCACTTGCCACTAGTAGGACTGGTTTTAATGTAAGTAACCTTAGAGGACATGAATGTAATGGCTCGAATGGAATACATGTGAGAAATGTCAAAACCAAATTCAGATCCTAAACAGGGACATGAAAAGGGACTGGAGGGTACCCATTAGTGAAAAGGGACTGGAGGGTACCCATTAGTGAGACCCTTTAGAAATTGCACAATCAACGGTATCTTGAAATAAGAGACCTCTTCAGAGGAGCGCTTAAAGATGGAAAGCGCCGCCAGGTATCCTTTTATCGTTCCAATCTGGAGCCCCAGATAGGCTAAATGCAACAGAAAAGAAAGAACCAAAGGTGTGCCACATAGAAAAGGATCCACAATCTTATCCTTGCACCAGTTACTGAGTTTATTCCAACACCACCGGTAGAGGGATTTGGTTGCTGTCCTTCTGTCCAAAAGCAAGATCTCCATTACGTCGTCCGGGAGGTCCCAATCCTTATATCACAGCCTCTCAGAAACCATGCGTGAAGGCTGAGTGTCTTGAACTCTTGATGGCGAACCCGACCTTCCTCTTGCAAGAGGGTCCTCTTTTTGTGGAAGACGTATTGGAGGGCAGATGGAGATGTCCAGAAGTTCCGGGTACCACGTCCTCCTGGCCCAATCCAGAGCAATTGGGAACATGGATTTCCCGAACTTTCTCAACCTCCTGATCATGTGAGGAATGATGGGGACTGGAAGAAACGCGTACAGAAGGGGAAATTCCCAGTCCACTATGAACGCGTCCCCTAGATCGCCTCTTGCTGGAAATTCCCTTGAGCAATACTGTTCGCACTTCTGATTGACCTCAGTCGCGTAACAGATCCACTTGAGGGGTTCCTCAAAGGGTGAAGATCTCTTGAAGGACTTCCTGAGCTAGTTCCCACTAGTGGGAGACTGTGCTCTGCCTGCTCAGAGCATCCGCTGCCGTGTTCTGCTCTCTGGCTAGGCGAACCGCCCAACAGCGAAATTCCTTCTTGTATTCTTCCCTTCCTCTCCTTCTCCCAGAAGCTCACTGTCTCCAGAGCTCTGGTTTTCTCTAGGCTGGAATATTGCAACAGCCTCTTTCTAAATCTTCCTGCTTCCACTATCCGCCCTCTACAACTCATCCAGAACAGGACTGCAAGACTTGTCCTTGGCTTCAAGCACAGGGATCGTATCTCTCCAGGACTGAAATCTTTGCACTGGCTCCCAGTGGCTGCGAGGATTAAGTTAAAAACCCTCTGCATCGTCCCCAAGGACTTCTGGGGCCTAGGGCCTCAATACCTTCAACTCTCTCTTGCTAAATATCTTCCCTCTCGAGCTCTTCACTCATCCGCCTCCAACTCCATCAGGGTCAGTCGCTTCTCCAAGCAACGAGTTGGTGGTAGATCTCTCTCTTCGGCTGGGGCCTCCCTCTGGAACAGCCCCCCTGCCTCTCTGAAACTTGAGGAGAACCATTTTCGGTTCCAGAAGCACCTTAAGACCTTCCTCTTTGCTTCTGCTTTCTCTCCCCTTCTCCCCTGCTGAAGCCCTGGCTGATAGTATACTGCACTGGTTACCTGGCCACCCATCTGATCTCGGGCCCAAGCCCTGCCAGTTGCACGCATGCACTGCCTCCCTGGCAACCCCTTCACATAGGGACTGTTTTGTGTATCCCTACAGTCCCCCCACCAGCACTTATGTCTGCACTTACCTTGCACTTCCCACCAGCTGGGCGCTCTTATTTATCTTGTTATTTATTATCCCATCGCTGCACTTCCCCCTCCCTCAACCCCCCCGCACTTTCCTTTTACCCCTTCTCTTGCACTTGCACGATCTGAATGACACCTGGCCTAGTAGGATCGTTGTCTGTCTTCCCTCGGTTCCCCCTCCCTTGCCTCGCCGCGCCTTGAAACACTTGTATATAGGCGCGTTATAAATGCCATATCATATCATATTGCCCAGAACCAGAGCTGCATTGCCTCACTGCACAGTGGTAGTGACCCTACACCTCCTCTTTTGTTGAGGTAGTACATGGCCACTGTGTTGTCCATCATTATCAGGATGTTCTTTCCCCATACAGAGGGCAGAAAGACTTCACCGCTAGTCTGATTGCCATCAGCTCCAAAAGGTTGATGTGTAGTTTTGACTCCGATGGAGACCATCGACCGCTGATTGTCAGATCGCTGGTGTGGGCTCGCCACCCTGTGAGTGAGGCGTCCGTCACTACCATTATCTCCGGCCATGGCTGCCAAAAAGATTCTCCCTTAGAAATATTGTCTTTGCAAGGCCACCATAGAAGGTTTTGAGCCACTCTGCTCAGAACTTGCAGAAGATCTGACATATTCCCCGAAAACTGGGACCACTGAGTCCTGAGGGCCCATTGAAGGGACCTCATTCTCAATCGGGCCTCTGGCACCAGAAAAATGCAGGATGCCATGAGGCCGAGCAACCTCAGAAAATCGTAGGCCGGTAGATGTTGAACATTATGGAATTTTGTACCATCTGCAGATTGTGTTGAGCTCTGACCTGGGGAGGCGAAGCTTTCCCCGAGGAAATATCCAAGACCGCTCCGATGAACTGGAGTCCTTGGAAAGGTATCATATGGGACTTCTTGTAATTGAGGGAGAAGCCCAGTCTGTGTAGGAAGCGGCAGGTGATTTCGAGATGTACTCGAAACTGATAATGAGAACCGCCAACCGCGAACCTCAGGTACTTTCGGTGCTTGAGATGGATTGGCACATGAAAGTAAGCATCCTGAAGGTCCAATGATACCAACCAGTCTTGGAGTTGGAGAGCCTGAAGGATCTGAGAAAGGGTTACCATCTTGAACTTGTCCTTCCTGAGAAACTTGTTCAAGTTTCTTAAATCCAAGATGCGTCTCAGTCCTCCTTCCTTCTTGGGGAATGAGAAAATAAGGGGAATACCAACCCTTGTTCCTCTCCGCTACAGGTACACGTTCTATTGCACCTTTCTCTAGCAGGGTTAAGATTTCCTGCACAAGGAGCGCATCCGGAATGTTGACGAGTTGGATCCCGGTGGATGATCCTGAGGCCTTCTTTGAAAGGGAAGGCAGTAACCCTGAGCTACTGTTTCCAGTGCCCAAGCATCTGAAGTAATGCCCTGCCATTCATTCAGATGCTGAAAGATTCTGCCTCCCACTGGGTCTAGTGGGTCAAGGCCTCAGAGTGGCATAGAGGCGGCTGCAGCAGCGGCTGAAGGTACAGTTGCCGCTGCTGGGGCTGATCTAGCACCCTTTCCTCGTCCACCACGAGGGAATCATTTTTGTCCCCTTTGTGCAGCCTGTCCTCTTCCTCTTCCAAATGAGGAATAGAAACGAAAAGGATGACCCCTCTAGGAAGATGAGCCTGAGTAGGAGTGTTGTTGAGGTTGACGTATTGAGGGGCTAACTGATTTAGCTGCTGCTTTGGAGGTCTGCAACTTATCCAGACTCTCATCTGCCTTGCTGCCAAACAACCTCAAGCTGTCAAAGGGCATATTGAGAAACCTGGCCTGCACATCCGGTGCAAAGCCAGATTTTCTCAGCCACGCAAACCTGCGTAGCATGGTGCTAGAAGTCATGGACCTGCTGGTGCTGTTGGCAGTGTCCATTCCTGACTGCAGACACTCCCCCATTGCCTCCTTCCCATCTTTCACAATTGCCAGGAAGCCGTCTCTCTCCTTGCTTTCCGGAATGTGTTTAGCCGCCATAGTAATGCAGTCCTACAGGGCGTAAGTGAACCTCGAAAGGGTACAAGTAACATTAACAGATTTCAAGGCCATACTGCCCGAAGAAAAGATCTTACGCGCCCAGGCGTCCACCGTCTTGTCGTCTCTATCCGGATTAATAGATGGATAGGCCGACTGCCTGGTCGATGTGGCTGCCTGAACTACCTAGCTTTCGGGTGTAGGATGTTTGGTTAAGTAATCCGAATCAATACTGGAAGGCCTATATTTTCTGCCAACATTTTTATTCACAGCGGGTCCAGATTCTGGAGTATCCGAGTTTGCCAATACTCTTCTCTGTAGGGCTGCATGAAAAGGTAAACTGGGTCCTTTTGAGGGCTTTGGCTCAGTATATCTGTCATATCGTCCTGCTCATAGCCCGGAGAGCTCCTGCTCGAGCCCATGTATTCAATAACTCTATTCATGAGGCTCCTGTATCAAGAATCTGCATGATCAGCTGGATCAGGCTTGCCAAATTCGAGCTCTGGCGAGGTGTCTATGCCAATAGCTGACTGAAGGCAATCATAAAGATCGGTAATTTTGGACTCCTGATCAATAAGTTCTTCAGGAACATTTTTTGTGCCATAACTCACACCAAAAGAAGATTCATCCTCCAAGGCTTGATCTTCCTCATAAATTGAGGCCACAGATTTGAAAAAGTCTTTCCTGGGCGTAGGGTGAAAAGCCTTGTCTGGCAAGGGCAGATGCCTCGAAATGGTTGAAGTGACCGCCGAAGGCGTCGATGCAGTCATCGACAATGGCGTTGATGGTGCTTTTGGTAATGTCAAAGGAACTCCCGACGAAAATGTCAACGAACCCTTCGACAACGGTGTTCACAAAGGTTTCGACAGTAGCGCCGATTTACTTGACGTTTCCTTTGATTTATGTTTCGAAGGGTGTGACTCCGATGGAGTTGACGACTTCATCAATTGCATCGTCGATTTACCTCTTTTTCAGAGGTATCGGGGAGATACTTTGTTCTCGAGACGATACCCTCAACGATTTTTCGGCGGATTGAGAAAGACTTGCCGATTTGGTAGTTGGCCTTGCCATAGTAGTCTTAGACCTCCCTGAGTCGTCCAAAGGAGCAACCATGGCATGGCTCCTGCGTGAATCCTTTGAGGGTGTTGAGGCCGCATTCTCAAAGATTCGCAGCATTGCTTTCTAGAAATCATCCAATTTTTTGGGAGAATCAATCTTGAAATCGGCACCACATATAACGGGGACCAAGGGATAAAGTATAATCAACCCCACTAGCTCAGCATAGAAATTGGGGTCATCAACATTTGGGCCATTCGCATTAAGCAACAGGACATCTTGGCTATAGAGGTTGCCTCAGAGTAGAACGTACCGGCCCAAGGGGTCCTGCTGTGACTTAATGTGGGGGTAATTGCAGTGATTTGTGGATGTGTGCCCCAGCTCTGGGCAAATCGCTCATTTGATGTCAATGCATGAGTTTCCTGTAGGAAAAGAATATGAAGCCTATGCCGCTCTGTGTATAGCTGGGGTCGTCGTATCTTCATCAGACTACCAAGCCCCCGCACATTCCATCTCATGAAATGCATGGATTCAGCCACCATCGGGCCAAGATGCGATGTAGTGGTCAGGTCTCGTCGGGCCGGGCACCGGACTTTTTAGTAAATTAAATATTCAAAACTGCTGCACGTTGTCAACACTTACACTCATGTCAATCACTTTTTCTCTAACTGTAACAAAGCTCCCTCCCGACCCCTCTCCCAATCGGAGAAGTGATTACCCTTGTAGTACAACCCAATAACACTTGCAACATTGCATAGGGGGGCCTGTGGGCCGTCAGTGGCCCGGCATCGGTATAGCTCAAAGTAGCATATTAACTCGTAGTATTAGGTGCGATTTCCATTTGTTCAGTCACCATGCAAGCTGAACAGTGTTAACATTAAAGTGGGTGAAAGACATTGTGCAATGAGGTTCCATCCACAGCCTTATAGTCGATAGGATCTGCATATTAGGTTAAGTGAGGAGAGAGCACATTTAGCTGGGATTATCCCGGGAAATGCTCGTCTGTGAATCTCATAGCCTCTTCCGGCATGGTGAAGTAAACCTTATTGCAGTGTTCTAGTCGCAGTTTAGCTGGAAAGAGCTTAACATACTTCACATTAAGGTCACAGAGTCTCTTTTTGATAGCCAAGAAGGTGTTTTGCTCCTGTTTTACTCGCTGTGAAATCAGGATACAAATGAATCTTGTTGGAACCCAAAAGTAGCTCCCCTTTGGCTCTCACCGCTCAGAGTAGGGCATCTTGTACCCGGTCGTTAAGCACACAGGCAGTAATTGGGTGGGGTGGGGCACCAGGTTTAGGCTTAGGGGCAAGTGTACAGTGGGCCTGCTCAATTGTAAAAAGTGGAGACAATTTGGGATTGTCGAGTAATGACAGTAGGGTGCGCTCCACTTACTCCTCCATCGGCTCTGTGATGTTATCTTCAGGTACCCCTATAATTCGTAAATTGTTGTGCCTGGATCTTGATTCAAGGTCATCCTTCTTTTTACCAATTGACTGCACTTGCTTCGATAGAGAGGCAATATTGGCTCTCAGTATGCTGACCTCGTCCTCAGTAGTTCCAACTCTAGTTTACACTTCTGTGATACGGGCATCAGATCTATCTATGCGCAATTTTATTGAACTGATTGTACCACTCATGTCGTCCAGTTTAGCATGGAGGGCAGTGAAACCTTTGTGCATGTATTCCATCATGCCGTGTGCAGTAGTGCTGCCTGATGATTCACCAATGGTGATAGTGTCCTTGGGGGTCTTGGGCGCTGTCTTGGCTAATATATTGATGGAGCTCCGTTTTTTCCCGGCCCCTTTTGTCATGTTGTTGCCACCGTGATTGGTGCATGGTATGGAAGACAGTGCTGTATATGGCCTTAAGTGGTACTTCGGGGCTGGCAGATTATGACGACCGAGGGGGCGGAGGAGTGAGTCTGCTTCACTGCAGCAAGAGGTCGGGGTTAAGCACTGATGTTTAAACTCACAGATTTGGTAGCAGGTAGTGAGGTGTTACACTCAGTATCGTTGTATACAGGTGCACTAACAGTTGTTGCAAGTCTTTATAACAGGGAGAAGATATGCAGAAGCTGCGATATTCAGTCAAGTGAGGTAGATTAGAGTAAGAGATGGAAGGGTGTCTTGATATTGGGAAAATCTTCCTCGGGACCAGCCCTTGAGAGCAAAAATTACCCAATTCAGCCCAAAATACAGGTTCTATTGTGCCGAGCAGTGAACTCATGCTAGTGACAAATGACACCTTCAAAAAGTTTTAGTATTTATTCTAAACAGTGAATTTCAGCAACATTTTGGGATTCAAGTTAGAGAAGATTACAAAACACAAAATATAGAGAAACATAGAACTTAGAGAAACATAGAGAAACACAGTCTTACGCCCCTTCAATCAGCACTGGGAGACCCTGGCCCTCATAAGCTAGCTGTAACAAGCCCCGCTCAGAGGACAGCGCTACAGGGTGCCGACAGAGCCACAGATTCCGGACACTTGATCTTGCTCGAGCCAAGTCCACAGATCGATCTCCCACCTGAGTCATGTGGGCATGCATTTTTATAATCTTGTGCTGTCAGTCCATGACGCACAGTTCCAGAACTTTCCCTGTGCAAAATATAGGCTTGCTCATGGAAAAACCCAACTCTGTGAATTTCCACTGTGCTTCTTTTCTGTGCCCCTCCCTACTTGGAGCAGATCTGCGCGAAAGCTCAGGAATGTCTTATCAGTGCCTTCCCAGAGAAAAGAAGATTAGTTTACGAAACCATGCAGGGCTACAGTTAGAAAGTCGAGATAAATTAAGCCAATGTGAGCAAGCTCTAAAAGGCATGCACTCATAGCTTAGTGTTCATAGCGCTTAAGAATGGCTATCTAAGCGCTATATAGGTGCCATAATGTTCCAAACACTCCAATAATGTCTATTAGCTACAGAGCTGGGGCCTTCGCCCTGCCTGTCTATCTACAATGCATAATGTGACCTACCACCCCTACTAGGCCTGCATATTCCTTGTAGCTCACTACTGCGTAATGGAAGTGCTACAACAGACTACTGTCAGCATTTTTGGCACAAACTTTGAATAAACTATTGGCTTTCAGCGGCTAATGCTGTCATCTAAAGCCCTGATTGGCCAATTTGCAATTTTGTGTATCACTACAAAGGGTGCAGCGGATTCAGGCAGGGTCTATGCCAGCGAGGGGCTGGAGCTGGAACAGAGGCAAGTTTAGATGTCCAGCACTTTGAAGGCCATGTACCGCACGCCCGTGTTAGTCTCTGAGGTCTGCAAGTGCATGTTTCACTACGCGAAAGTGAGGGGGCCACAGCCCAAATGTGGTGAACTTTCCATGGAGCAGGCACCAGCTGAGTAGTATTCAGGAATATACATGTGTGGCGGTCCTGCCTTGGGGAGGTGGAGGGATATGGCCAACCAGACAACAGGGGGTGGCACCAAAATGGCAGAGATGGCTGCCGCCCCCCGCTCAGAAATGCAGCAAGCAGGGCGTCAGGATGGTGAAGGCGGCTCAGTTGTGAGGCTATTTTGGATAATATATGTGACAATTTTTCAGATAGAACATTTTGTTTGACACATTGAGAGATCATTTTGTATAAAACGTTTTGTTTGATCTATTGTTACGCTCACCTGGTATCCACAGGGACACCACCCAGTCGGGTTACTCACTGGTATGCTTCTCAGCTTTACCCTGATGGTGGTCAGTCAAAATCTCGAAAACAAAATCTCGAATACAAAAAGGCAGAAAAATAAAATATCGAAAAAAAAAATATCGAATTTTTTATTTATTTATTTATATATGTTTTTGGGGTCAGGTAAGTAAAAAAAAGGGGTAAAATAAAAAAAAAATGAAAAAAAAGGGGGGTTGGGGGGGAACCCCCCCATTTTGAAAAAAAACACATTGAAAAAAAAATTCGATATTTTATTTTTCGGCCTTTTGTATTCGAGATTTTGGTTTTCGAGATTTTTAAATTCGGTATTATCACTATGAACCACCCTGATATGGTCTGCGGGGAAGGTTCTGCCTGAAAATACAGGAGGACTGTGTTCAAGACCGACCGACTGGTGTAAGTATCCTCCCTCCACCCCCGTATGATTTCAGTCCCTCTGGCGCCCTCTCCTCACCTTGTGGTAGAATTAGGCGTGCTCTCCGTCCTGCCTTCTTTGCAGGGGCGTGTTGTCTTTCATGGGCGAGTGCGGTCCAGTTACTTCACTGACGCCGGCCCATTTGATATTGTTCTGGTAGGTCTTATTGCTGTTCTTTAGTTTTGTTGCTATCCTGCATGCCTTTCTTTGTTTAAAATGTCTCTTTTTTCTCCCTTAGGTATGCGGAGCTTCAGCGCTGCAAACTGGCTTGGTTGAGCCCTACTGGTAAATGATGGTGCATTAAGAGCGCTATGATGCAGTAAGTAAGCGCTATGCGCAGCGCTGTGAAGTCTTGCCTTTGCTAACCTGTGTTTTCCTTCCTTGTAGGTCGCGGTGTTCTTCAGCGCGAGTAGAATGCCCGGAGTGGTGCCAGCCGAGAGGTGACCAGCTAGTTAAGCATTTTGAGCAGTTCGTAATTTGTAAATGTCTACTGCTTTCTTTAATGTTGCCTCCATCTTCCTCTTTCAGGTTGTTCTGTCCGGGAGGCGTGCAGATTCGAGGAAGCTGTTCTCAGTAGCTGCGAGTGTTTAAAGATGAAGACTGCAGGTAAGATGCTGCTGCTAATGATGTTCCTTTTGTCCCCTTGCAGGTTCTGCTTCTCCGAGGTTCGAGGGAATAGCTGGACACGGTGAGCGTCACGTTGCAAGCTGCAAAGTAACGCGAAGCGTGTTGTCTTGCTGGGGTGTGGTTTAAATAGCTCCAACAAAATAGTCCAGGTAAAGTAGTCCCTAGGCTACCACACCCAAAACACTAGACCGCATAGCTTGGTTCTTAGGAACCAAGCCATGTGGATGCCTCCATGTTGGCTGACAATACAATAAAGTAGTTCCCAAGCACATTGTTTTTCATGGTGTATGAGCCTGGCACCATAGGTGCCAGGACTGGCCCCATGAGGGCTTTTGAAGAGGATGCCAGGCTCTAGAGGCCCGAGTCCTGACTCCACCTGGCCAATGGGTTTGCCAGAGGGGGTTTTGGGCGAGGTTTGTGACATCTATTGTAAAGAATGTACTTCATACTGAATAGTTGGATAAAGTATTCTCATGAACACAATTGTTGAAATGTATATAGGAAATAAGATTGATTTGTCCTTGGAATAAGGGTGTCTAAGGATCGATCTTTGTTTGATTGGGTAAAGAACTGTTGGCATACAATAATGTTATATTGGAATACGAGATCATCATTTTGACTATATGCGCAGTTAAAATAAATACATATAGATATGGAAAATGTTGCACGCCTTCCCACATTACTTGTTTTGTAGAACTATCAACTTTTTGGGGCACTAGTGAGAGTGTATTTAAGTAAGGGGGTTGCAGCAACGCAATAAAAAATAAAAATGTTCTTTTTTTTTTTTTTACTAGATGAGGTAATTACTGGCTCAGATAGGACTAGAGTACTTGTCTTACTTGTTACATTGTGTAACTTCTGTCCTATCCTGCTAAAGATTTGGAACAGGAGACCACTGTTTACCTTTAAAATTTTGTTTGTATCCTCAAACATTTTCCATCCTCAACAGGCCTAGACAGGGGCTGAATCAGTCTTCAAATATTTTCTGATGCTCTCATCACCCTTGTTCTCTTAGATCTCTCTTCTAACTTCGACACTGAACCATGGCAGACTTTGGAAATTCCTTGGTAATTTCAGTGTGGAAGGCAGCACACTGTGTCCTGGTTTACCACTGTTTCCACTCATTGTTTTTAGACTGTCACCCATCAACCTTTCTCCCCCTCTTTTTCCCGGTGGTGTCCCGCCGGTCACCTCATAGTACAACGTCCTTTCATCGACGGTCGTTATTTCCATGGGTTTTTAGGAATATTTTTTAGCAAAAAACGCATCAAAATATATAGTGGGTTGGAAAAGCGTGTATAAGGGGTGGGAGGTCGGGGATAGTGAAAAACAATTGGTGATTTGGGGGAACCACCCAAAAATAAAACATTTTCGATTATTTTTTTTAGTTAAAAACCATCAAAATAACGACTGTTGATGAAATGACAAAACTCTCCTCACTCTCTACCTTTCAATTTCATCTTTCTCTTCAACTCTTATCCACACTTATTTACTCTTTTGGTTTCCTTTTTTACACTATATGGATGATACTCAGCTTCGTGTCCATCTAGACGAGTCAATTTAGGCCCACATCTTCCCATTTGGATCTTGCAAGTCAACTGTTCCCACCTGGAGAAGCTCTCTGTAGTTCAATCCTGCCAAAACTGATGGTGGGCCCTTGCCCGGTACTGGCTATTTACACAAAAAGTCCTGGTGTCAAGGTTGACCCCGAACTTTATTTGTTTCGTCGTATTAATCAACTGTTTTCTTCCTGTCACTTCCTCCGTATTGTTTACCATCGTGTTTTTGATACAGGCCCTACTTTTGTCTTCTCCAGTCTCTCATTTTCGCCCTGGTCTACCTCTCCGCTCCTCCACTCTTTCTGTGGATCAGGTTACATGTATCTGCCGAGCTTGTTGGGCCAACTTTTACTGTACCCCATATGCATTGGAATTCCCGTCCCATCTCTTTCAAAGCAGCACTTTCATATTTCTCATTTTACTATCTACATAAACCTGTCAGTTCCCCTCTGCCTTCCACCTTTGATTCATTCTTCCTCGTTGCTTATGTCTACCAAACCTGCTTTTTAGGGACCTTATTAACGTTTACGTGTGCTCTAAAAGTACCCCCTAATCTAAAACTAAACTAAGGGAGGTAAGAGCGTTTTCGGGTGCTTAAGTCTTATGGGTTCTAGCCATTTTAGTGCATGTATAATTTCTTAACAAATAAACTGCGTAGGCACGTTCTAAACGTAAATAATACACCAAAGGCTACGTTTCCATGAGTTCTATTGGTTGACCCACAACAATATTGTTGACTCATATTAAACCTGTTAGGTTCCCAAGAGCCAAGGGTTTGCTTTCCACAGTGCAGCGAGCCTTACCTGCTGTCTCTCAAGCTCTGCGTCCAGCATATGCACTGTTCTTTATGACAAGAGCTGCCATAGCCCAAGTTGGGTATTTTGTCTTGTGTGAGTGTAGCTAAGATACTTCTAGGCAGTTTATAGTTCTACACCTTATCAAACAGGCCCCCGGTCCAACCACACCACGGCTGGATACATTATCGCGCCACGGCCACAGCTGCGATGGCACACCACGGCTGGATACATTATCGCGCCACGGCCACAGCTGCGATGGGGGGTGTGTCCGCCAATTAGTCACACAAGCTGACAGAAGTGCCAGTCTGTGGCTGGCTGGCACTTCTATCAGTCACTGTAACTTGCTCCTGTGTCCCCTCGAGTGAGGGGTCATAATAGGAAGTTACTGTCCTTTGTTTCCCCACCCCCTCCCCAGGTCACTGAGGCGTCTTTGACCCTCGGCGAACCTGGGGATTCCGTGCCATATTTCTATGTTTATAAAAGATGGCTTGAAAAGTACACAATTCAAGCCATCTTTTATAAATCTTTGCCGACAGACAAAGGTGCCTCAGACTTTGTCCGTCGTCAAAGCTTTATAAATGATGGATTGAATTGTGTGCTTTTCAAGCCATTTTTTATAAACACAGAAATGTTTCAAGCTATCTTGAAGTACACAAATCATAGTAAGGTGTAATAAAGTAAGTTCGTTAGACATCTTGGATAGGTTCCATCAGTTAGCTTTATTCCAGGTACATTACGTTCCTATAAGATGACAGAGTCTGAACCACTGGCTCCCATCACCCAGGCAGGAGCTCTCCAACTGACTCTCTGTGGAACCTTCGCTACAAGCATTCCTACATTCATACCTAAACATTCTCTCTGACACACCAACATTCTCTCATGCATTACCAAGCACCTGCATTCACACCAAGCACCATACAACACATCTCCGTTCTTCACACACACAGACCCACAAGAGGAACACATACAGGGAACACTCACACGGGGCACCTTTTTAGTGAGAGGTGCAACTCAAAGATAGGGTGGAGGGGGTCACCCTGACTACTGTGGCTGTGTCTGCACAACAGCCATCCACTTAGGGCAGAAGGTGTCCCGCCCCCCCATCTACCCATACTCTGCTAACGCACACATCACCTCACTCACATGAATAGGAAGGCGCCCCCCTTCTTCACCCAAAAGCATCTCTTCCATGCATCACTTCCATTGAACACTCACTGTTCAAAAGTGCCAGTGACCACACGTCACACTGAAGGAAAGGTCCCACTCCATATCATACCCTCAATATTTGTTGGCGCAGTGTCGCCACGAACCAGTAACCACCCCTCACACAGGGGAAGTCCCATACCATACATACCTCACTCAAACCATACTCTATGGGCGCGCGCCATCCGCACCTGGCCCACTCACCCAATAACATTTAAATATTTGGCAATGTCCTAAAAAGTCCATAGCTGTGTACCAGCTCTTGACATTTAAATATTTGGCAATGTCCTAAAAGTCCATAGCTCTGTACTAGGTCTATTCCTAAAATTCCTCAAGCTCACTTACTCTTCCACCCAAGTACCACCCACTCTGGACATACTCACACAATGGCATATTACATTTGGCAGTGTCCTAAAATTGTGTGCCATCTTTGTACTATTACCATTTGGCAGTGTCCTAAAGGTCCATAGCTATGTGCCTATAATAGCTCAATAAGATTAAGCTAGCACACTTTCACTACTCTCACATCTGACCCACTTGCCGCTCACCCTACAATGATGTAACTTTTATCATTACAAAGTTCCTAAAATCTTAAAATCCTTGTTGCTGCCCAGCAACAAAAAGCTAAAATATAACAACAAAAAATAATAGCTCCTAACCATTGCCCCAACCAAGCCTGCTAGGCAAGAACTAATACTTTTCCATGCTTTCAAAACACAGATGACACTCTAACTGAACCCATAAACGTTTAACTGCTTCTCTTTAACATCTTAGTACCCCCATCATGGAGCTGATCAACACTTTAAAAAGGATATTGGTTGAGAGTTAGTCAAGGGTGCACAGCTTGTTCTCCTTTCTGCAACTTATAACAGCTGTGTTTCCTCGCCAGGCGATGCCATGCAGACATAGCACAAGGTAGCACCATAGTGCTGCTCTGAAACACAGTACATCTATATCACTATTTTCTGTCTCTTCTTCTTCGGCAGTAGGATAACAGTTCAATCCTCCACAGTTACATCCGATCCATGCTCAGTGCTCTTGGGCTGCTCCATTTACCCAACGCTAAACATTCCTTCTAGTTCTCCGCACCGCTGTACAAAGGGACACGCTGTAGCATGATCTAGCCACTCCAACTATACTCCTTCTCAGCACTGCTGTCGAAACAAAATAATTTCTTTGCTTCACCTGTAAACCGTACCTTATGCCCCGGACCCTAAGCTTCTGACCCTCTTTGTAAGCACTTGGCAATTCACAGATGCGTTGTGCACATCACTGCATTTCCGCTCACATGACAAACCTTTGTTAGCAGCTCACATGCACGCAAGAAGACATTTCTGGGTATCCTTCCCCCATGTCTTCTTCCGGCATGGCGCTCCGACGCCATGCGGTCCTTTAGTCTAAGACTTGAAAGCGAGGCAGCGCTCATGGCGTTGCTCTCGCCATTGACTGCACTGAATGAACTGTGTACGTCAAGTTCCAAAACAATCGCCAGTTCCCCCAGCATCAAACGGAACATCACCATTTACTTTCTTGTCGCAACAGAGCTCTCCTGGTGTATTTATATTTGTATTAACTTTTATATAGCGCTTTATGCCAAAGCGCTTTACATAAAACAACAAGAATACATTAGAAGCAGTAAAATACAATTCATGAGTGAAATAAACAAGAACAGTATGCAGAACAATTTGCTGGGATCATTAGGTAGAAACCGGGGAAGGGAGAAGCAGGGGAGGAAGTAGAGAAGGGCTGTCAGGAGGGAGGACGAAGAAGGTGGGATTTTAACGAGGAGCGGAAGGATGAGTATGAGGAGATGGAACCGATGGGGAGAGGTAAAGAGTTCCAGTGAAGTGGGACGAGGAGCTGAAAGGATCGGAAGTGAGATGGGGCGCAAGGAGAGGGTGGGACAGAGTAGGAAGAGGTCAGCATAAAGGAGGGGGCAAGAGTGAGAGTAGAAAGAGAGGAGAGAGGAAAGGTAAGGAGGGGCAAGATTATGAAGAGATTTAAAGACAAGACAGAGGAAGTTGAATTTAAGTTAGAGTGAAAGGAAAGCCAGCCAAGTGAGGAAAGCAAAGAGGAGATGGAGTCATAAGGAGAGAGGGAGCAGAGAGTGCGGATTGCAGAGTGGTAGAGGGATTTGAGGGGGGCAAGATGAGATGCAGGGATGCCAAAGAGTAGAGCTGAACAGTAGAAGAGACAGGAAAAGGTAAGTGAGGAAATGTTTGGTGGCGTGGAAGGTGAGGGAGGATAGGATTTTGCGAACATTATAGAGATGGTAGCGACAGGCGTGGGAGGTAAGAGAGATGTGGTAAGTAAAGGAGAGGTTAGAGTCAAAGTGGAGACCAAGATTGCGGGCAGAGGCAGAGATGGGGAGATGAGTAGGGTGAAATTGGATAGAAGGAGGGGGTGAGGAGGGAGGAAGAGTATTGGCAGGAAGGAATAAAACTTCAGTTTTGTCAGTGTTTAGAGTGAGAAAGTGGGAGGACATCCAAGTTTTGACAGCAGTGAGACAGGAAGAGAGTTTGAGGTGAATGTCAGGAGTAAAAGAAGAGAAGGAAAGGAAGAGCTGGGTTTCATCAGCGTACAAATGGCGAGAGATACCATGGGAAGAGATGATTGGGGCAAGAAATGAGGTGTAAAGTGAGAAGAGGAAGGGGCCAAGCACAGAGCCTTTGGGAACACCAAAGTCAAGGGAGTGTGTAGGGGAGGAATGGCCGCCCCAGGATACGGCAAAGGACCGATTGGAAAGGTAAGAGGAAAACCAGTTGAGAACAGAGCCTTTGAGACCAAATGGGGATAGAGTGTGGAGGAGTAAGGGGTAATCAACAGTGTCAAAGGAGGCAGAGAGGTCAAGGAGAATGAGAATAGAAGAGTGTTTGGAGTAGCGAGCAGTGAGAAAGGAATTAAGAACGGAGGTGAGAGCAGTTTCGGTGGCATGCATAGGGTGAAAATCAGATTGAGTAGGGCGGAGGAGGTTGGAGACAAAAGCTGAGAGTTGAGAGTAGACTAGTCATTCAAGGAGCTTAGAGAGGAATGGTAAGGGAGAGATGGGACGAAAGTTGGAGCCCAGGAGAGGGTTAGCTAAGGGTTTTTTCAGGATGGGGATGATAGTGGCGTGTTTGAAGGCTGAAGGAAAGGTAGCGGTGGAGAGACATATGTTGAAGAAAGAAATGAGGTAAGTTACGAGAAGAGGTTAGATTTTGGGAATTATAGGAGTAGGTAGAGGATCAGAGGGGGCAGCAGTAGGGTGCGTTTTGGACAAGAGGAGGGAAATATCAGCGTTAGAGACAGGGGTGAAGTTAGACATGTAGGAGGAATGGGTGGAGTGAGAAGAGGAGGGGAAGATTAAGAGGGGGAGAGTAGAATGTTTTGGCGTAAGGTTAGTATTTTAGAGGAGAAGAAGTCTGTGAAGTCGGAGGGAGAGAGAGGAGAGGCGGTTGAGTGGTCACAGGTGGTAGGGGAGAGTGCAACCGCTGCACTGGCCAGCGGAGACCTTGCTCCCCAAACCTCCTACCACTCAACTCATTGGCACAAAATATCCTCTGACCATGCTGTGCCCGCTTCTCTCACTGGTAAGTTGCTAAGGATGGTTACATTCAAACCATAAGAAGCGCTGCTCACTTAGCACTTCCAAAATGCCAAGAGATCCCAATTTGGCGCAAAGGACATATGCTCTTGTGTCCATTGCTGCAAACGCCTATCACATTGATGACCCTCTGTCTTCTGCCCACACTTCTTTACTCTGGTGCTCTTAGATTACTGAACACTTTTCCCATTTCCCCTGGGTCTTCTGCTGTGGGAGCAGCTCCCCTTTCCTTCTACTGGTCAATTAGTGGGGCACAGCTTCCCCTTTCTTAGCTCTGGTTATAGGCTGGCCATATACAAGTTATCACTCCTTGTATCCCTGACCCTGGAAAGTGTTCGTGGTGGCGCTGGCTCTATACTGGGATGAAGATCCCCTCTCTTATCTCCCTGTCCGACTGGTTTGTCAGGTTCCCCTTTGTTAACCCTGGGTAATGCCTCTGTATCCTGAGACTTCTCCCCTTTTCTCTTTCTTCGTCCTGGGTGATGGGACTTACTTGTGGGCGCAGTGGTTCCTCTGCTTTCTTCTCTGCACCCCCCTGCAGCAGACTGGTCATCTTCAACTTTTCCTTTTTCCATGTAGGTTATTTTTCTGGTCTCGCAGAAAGACCAGCTCGTTGCCAGTGTAATAAAGTAAGTTCCTTAGACATCTTGGGTAGGTTCCATCAGCTCCACCAACATTCTCTCATGCATTACCAAGCACCTGCATTCACACCAAGCACAATACAACATAAGGTAAGCAAACAAATATATAAATGTAAGCATTTATATATTCATGTGTGTAAACATAGAAATATGTAACATATTTCTATGTTTATAAAAGATGGCTTGCATAGTACACAAAACCTAGTAAGGTATGCATACAAATACATAAATGTTGACACATATTGATATATTTGTTTGCATACCTTACTATGGTTTGTGTACTTTTCAGGCAATACCCATCCTGCAAGCCACGCCCCCAAATGAGGCCCCCCCCTCGATGTCTTACCCCACTTAAAGCCCTGCTTATCAACCGGTCTGTGGGAGTGGGCTAGGGGAAAGGAGGAGCAAAAGGAATGAGTTCATGAGAGCATGTTTGAGATCGGGCTGTCAATGTGAGCTTAGTTGCGGAGGAGCAGCGGCCACTAAAGCATGACAACATGCTGAGATGAATCTGCGTCACTGTGTTTCCCTGCCCACTTGTCCATGTGACAGTGCAGCAATACGGAGTCCCCCAGGTAAGTCCCCTACACAAACCTGAAACATTCATGCTGAGCTGACATGAGCCACACTGACAAAATTCCATTCTTTGGGGGCAACATTTGGTGCCACACCACAAAGCTCTGCGACACATCATTCTGTGGGAAAGCAACTTTGTCAGGGATGTCTGTTCTCTTTACAGCCAGCCCTAGATCATCACCCTATAAGCAAAATAAAGAAAGGAAGGAACGTTGGTCTTCTACAACTTCGTTTTTAATTGTAAAAGCTGGCTAGGCGACATGATTTCATACAACTCCCTTCACTTTTAGGTTGGTCTGGATTTTGATTGATGTGGAACTGAACTCTTCATGTCTGTGCTGTGCTTTCTTTGTGGTTTAAACGTGGCCTATTATAGCGCCGAATTTCAATGTGAAATGTTAATGTATGTTTATGGTAGTAGTAGAGACCAAGGATTGAAATAGAGGCTCAAAACCGAAGACGCAGAATTTGCGACATGGTTTAGTGCACTTATCAAACGCTGCTGTTAATTTTATGTTTAGAATTTCCCTTTTTCATTCTAGGTGTGGCAAACAACCTGAAGATCATCCTCCATCACAGAACAGTAATGAAAACTCCAACTCTCACTTTGAATAATGTTCCCTTAAGATCACTATTGTTTTGGCAAGTGGTGTTTCACCATCCTTCTGACAATCACTGTGGCTGAAGTCCTATAATTTTTTTGAAGTGCATATTCATTTAAATTCACCAAAAGAATACTAACCTGACTGTTCATTAAAATAATTGGATGGCCAGATGTGTTTGCAAAGTTCGACGGTGGGTTGTTTGTCCTGCAAAGCCAGCACTTACGATATTGTGTTGGCAGTGTTGGCTTTCTGTGAATTAATTATTGAAAAAAATAAAGCCGCCTTTTTTTGACATTATGCAAAAGGACTGTTTTAAGTGAGCCTTTATCATCCACTGGAGCGCACAGCGACCGCAGTCTACTTTGGTAGATTTTGACGGTATGCTGGCTGGCTGGTGTGGTAAAAGGCAAAGGAATCGACTGGTTCCTGTGCCTTTTTACTACCCCAAACCAATAAGTAAACGATAATGCTTGCCACCATGTACATGTATGGTGGCCGGTATTACTTTGAATCGCTATGGTATCCAGCTGTTTTTTGATGTTTCACTTTCCAGCCTCTGCAGTGCCATCAATATTAGATACTGACTTTTATGCTGTCTGCCTCCTGGCAGATATTGGGGAAATGCACATTTCCCTCTCCATGCCTTTCTCTGCCAGCCGAAAAGCAGGAATGGTACGAATAAAGAGACTGCTTGTTTCTACCTTTTTTTTTTTTAACCATTCAAGACATTTTAAATGGTAATGAGTCCCAGTGTAGATTTTGATGGGAAAACCATTGGTGCCTCCAACAAAGATCATTTTTTTAATGTATCTTTTAAAAAATAAATGACAGTCTGGAATTTCTAAACTGTTCACGTTTATTTAGGGGCTTTTACCAACGTTAAATGTCCTGTTTCCCTTTTATTTTTCGATTTAGGTTGTCTTTTAGCTCTATAAAATGCATCTTAAAATCAGCTCTTGTTGGGGCAGTTACTAACTGTATTCCTGTAACATTCATTCACCACGCATGCCAAAAGCACATCTCGCAAATAAAAGAGAAATGGCGTGTCTCCCAGTTCTAGCCGCCATAAAGCATCTCTTTTAATCTGTATTGCATATAGCTTCACTGTATAGAATTGTGGGGCGGGGATTGGCCCAGCAAGCTGGTGAGTGATTCTCTGTGATGATTGGATGCAAAACACAGGGAGTTTCTTTCCAAGTATGTGAGAGACATTTAACAGCTCTCCAATCCCAATTTCAATTAGCAAGGTATACAACATAGATTTTTTATAATAAAATGTTAGAATTGTCACTAATACATTGTACAGTTCATTTAAATGTTTAAACATGCTCTAATAATTTACATTTTGAAAAAAGTTTGTTTTTGGTTTGTTTTTATAATTCCCATTACCTCCACGTCCACTCTTCCTCGTCCCAGTACTTACCTCATGAGGCACCCGCCTCCGACACAGGACCTTCTTCTATTTCTTCTTATTTCTATAACTCCTCCCCCACACCCACGTCACTTAGTTTAATTTTTCCTGCCTCCGGCAGATTGGGCTTGTTTTTTCTTCCCGGCGGGGGCGCTGGGGAGCTCCGAATGCTGGCCCCCTGATGGGGCTGTGTGGCGGGGCCTTCGGCTCCTTCAGGTGTGGCAAGACTCCTGGGTTCCCTGCGGGGCTTGGGACCCGGTTGAGTCAGGCTGCCTTGCCTGGTTTCTGCTGGGCTTTGGCCAGCGCAGGGCATTGTGGCCCGGGTTCTGGGAGAACGGACCCGGGTTCAGGTAAGGAGAAGGGGGGGGCATGTTTTTCCTGTTGCATGGCCATGCTGCATGGGCGGCTGTGCACGGATTGGCGGCTCCTTTTTCTTGTTTGAGCCACGTGCTCCGGAGGAGGGTGGGCTCCTCCTCTGATGCTGCAGGCATGTTGCCAGAGGAATTAATTGATGTTGTTCCTATTGGTTATTGTTCTTTCTGGCCTCTATTTGAATGTGGGAGAGGCACGTTAGCAATTGTTTGTATGTGGAGCCTTGGTTCAGTGTGCAGGGGTCTTTGGTGAAGCAGGCTTCCTTGGTCACTGTTTTTGGGCTTACTCAACATGGGAAAACATTCTGCAAAGAGCAGGCATCTGGTCCTGTCTTCTTCTTCTTCGTCTTCCTCTTCTCCTGATTTACACAGAAAGAGAAAGAAGAAGGCTAAGCGTTTTTCCCTGACCAGAAAGGATTTGAAGAAGCTGCTTAAGCATCGTAGAGGGAGTCTCACACATGCTCATGGACACAAGCGCAGGCGTCTGTCTTCCTCATCCTCCTCTTCTTCTGGCGCTGAGTCATGGGCCTCTTCTTGTTCCTCTTTGGCTGATGCTGAAGGGAAGTATCTGGACAGAGAGGGAGTGGAGGAGGTGCTGGCTCAAGTTGGAGATTGCATGGGATTTTCAGAGCCCCTGGTGCCGGTGGAGGGGGCCGACCCTTCTATTCGCCAGTATAGGCATACACCTAGGAAGGGGTTGCCATTGGTTTCCGATATCCGGGAAAAAATCCTCCGGGAATGGCATGACCCGGAGAAGATTGCAATGCCCTGCTTCATGTCCAAACTTTACCCTTTGAAGGGCGAGACTTTGCTGTCTGATCCAGTTGAGGTCGACGTTATCCTCGCCAGCCTGGTGGGTCGCTCCTCTATGTCGGCCGAGGAGGCGGCCGTCCGGGATCCAGTGGACCGCCGAGTTAATTCCGGCCTTAAGAAGGTTCATGCAGGGGCGCATCTGGCCCTTCGAGCAAATATCTATGGTTCCTACACAGCTGAAACAGTGTTGAATGGTTTCAGGAAGTTGAAAAAGGCTGTCAATGAAGGCTCTGATTGTGCCCCTTTGCTTACAGACATGCAGATACAGGTTGAGTTTTTGGCCGATCTGGCTTTTGATGGGGTGCGTGGTTCAGCCATGGCCATGGGGGCTGGTATATCTGCCCGGAGGCATTTGCACCTAAGGGACTGGAAGACTGATGGGTCTCAGAAGGCGGCTGCCCTGAAACTTCCTTTCACTGGGTCCAGGCTTTTTGGTGATTGCCTTGAGGATAAGGTGCACAAAGTTTTTAGGGCGGACAAACATGCTGACAAACTTCGACGCAAGCCTCCTTCAACGGCCAAGAAATCTTCCTCTGGGGCTGGTCCAGTGACCAGCAGGTCTTTTCCTGGCTCCTCATCACATTCTTTTCGGAGGGCTAGGGGGGGTCGGGGTCCTCCACGCTCTTCACGTCCTGGCCAGGCACCTAAGTCCTGACGGTTTGGAATTGCCGGTGGGCGGGCGGCTCCGGCAGTTTTTTCCAGTATGGGAAAGGTGGTGTTCCGACTCATGGGTTCTGGACACAGTACAATGGGGGTATCGAGTGCATTTCCTGTCTCCTCCTATCCAGCATTGCATGGTTCGGACTGTGGTTCCCAGGTCTCGGCTCAAGAGGTTGGCCATGGACGCCGCGCTCTCCGAATTAGTGTTGAAGGCGGCCATCATGCCCGTTCCTCTCCCTGTGCAGGGTCAGGGGTTCTACTCACGGGTGTTCCTGGTCCCCAAACCTTCGGGGAAGTACTGTCTAATTCTGGACCTCAAAGCCCTGAACTGCTTCGTCCAAAAGGAACACTTCAAGATGGAGACTTTACAGAACATTCTTCCGATGTTAATAAAGGGGGATTGGATGACATCTCTGGATCTCCAGGACGCTTATTACCATGTGGCTCTCCGTCCCTGGCACATGCAGTTCTTCCGCTTTGCAGTGGGATCCCGACATTTTCAGTTCAGGGTGCTCCCGTTCGGACTGCGATCTGCCCCCAGAGTTTTCACCAAGCTGGTGGCTCCCCTGGTGGCGCACTTACATCTGCGGGGCATTCAGATATTTCCCTACCTGGACGATTGGTTGGTCAAAGCGTCCTGCCGGCAGACTGTCATTTCTCATCTCCGATTGGTCTGCCAGGCATTACAGGACTGGGGTTTCCTGGTCAACTGGCAGAAGTCCCAACTGGAGGCTTCTCAGGATCTAGTTTTCATTGGTGCACAGGTTTGCACCAGGATGGGGAAGGTGTTCCTGTCCCTGGAGAGGGTCCGTCGCTTGCTGACTGTTCTGGGCAGTGTTCTCGGGAGGCAGTATGTCCCGGCCCGCCTATTGCTGAAATTGCAGGGGCACATGGCTTCTTGCTTGTTTCTAGTTCCCTGGGCCCGTCTTCATCTACGCCCCCTGGTGTCCTACCTTCTCTCCCACTGGCTCCCTTCATCTCAAGCTTTCGAGGCTTTGATTCCGGTGTCTCTGGCGCTGCGGGTCTCCCTGCAGTGGTGGTTGAGGGTTCCGAAACTACGGGCTGGGGTGTCCCTGATCATTCCTCCGGTGACCACACTTACTACCGACGCCAGTGGAAGGGGCTGGGGAGCTACGTTGGGAGTTCTCTCTGCTCAGGGGTTGTGGGATCCGGAAGAGAGCCATCGGACATCCAATTGGCGAGAGTTGTGTGCCATTCTCCGGGCTCTGGTGTACTTCAGGAGGTTGCTGATGGGCCGGGCAGTTTTGGTCCGGACGGACAATACGACAGCTTTGGCTTACGTCAACCGCCAAGGGGGTTCCGGCCGCTCCTTGAATGCCCTGGCAGCTCAGATAGGTGCTTGGGGGGAATCACATCTGGTGTCCCTGGTGGCTTCACATATCAGGGGGGTGGACAATGTTCGGGCGGATCTACTCAGCCGCCGGTTTCCCTCCTCGGTGGAACTGGTCCTCTCGACCCAGGTTTTTGCAGTGATCTGTGTCAGGTTCGGGACCCCTATTCTGGACCTGTTTGCGTCTCCAGCCTCAGCAAAAGTTCCCCTCTTCTGCTCTCGTTTTCAGACAGAGGGTGCGTGGGGGGTGGACGCCCTCTCTGTGCAGTGGCCTCAGGGTCTCCTTTATGCTTTTCCACCTATTCCTCTTCTGCCTCGGGTGGTTCAGCGCATCAGAATATCCAGGGTGACTGTATTGTTGTTCGCTCCGTACTGGCCCCGCCGGAGTTGGTTCCCCTCTCTGTTGGAGCTTCGGTGCCAGGAGCCTTGGCTGGTTCCGAAGTGGCCTTGTCCCCTTCTGGGGGAGCTACGGTTGGGGGTCCGCCAGATACAATGGGCAGTGTGGATATTGCACGGGCTAGGCTGATATCTCAGGGGTTTTCTGGTCCTGTGGTGGATTCCATAATGAATGCTCTTAGACCCTCCACTCTGAAGGCTTACGGCAGACATTGGAGCCATTTCCGGGACTGGTGTGGGCGGTCTGGGATTCCACCCCTGCGTTCTGGCCTCCCCGCTATCCTTCAATTCCTCCGGGATGGGTTTGACAAGGGCCTGGCGGTTTCCACGCTTCGCTCTCAGTGGGCCTCCATAAAATTCCTTTTGGGGGACTCTGATGGGCACTTGGATGGGGAGGTGTTGGTGGGGAAGTTGCTCAGGGGTTTTTCTTCTTCCCGTCCTTGTACTTATAAGGGGCTTCCTCCTTGGGATCTCCCTCTTGTCTTAAAGTTTCTTCAAGGGCCTCCTTTTGAGCCCATTTCCGAAATTGATATGAAACATCTGACGCTGAAGACTGCTTTTCTGATTGCCATAACTTCTGCCCGTAGGCTTGGGGAGATTGGGGCTCTGTTATGTCACCCCCCTTTCCTGAGGGTTCTGCCAGACTCGGTGGTGCTGAGGTGTGATCCGAAGTTTCTCCCTAAAGTTGTTTCTCGTTTTCACACCTCTCAGGATCTGGTTCTCCCTGCCTTTTTTCAAAATCCGCAAACGCCAGAGGAAGTGGCTTGGCATAGCATTGATGTGCGGCGGGCGGTGTTGGAGTACTTGGCTAGAACTGCCCCTTTCCGCCGCTCTGACAGTCTTCTGATTACTTTTGGCCCGGCTGGGGCTGGGCGTAAGGCATCTGTAGTGTCCATTAGCCGATGGATCGTCTTGTGGTCTCCATGGCCTATGTGGCTTCGGGCCTGCCTGTGCCTGCGCACGTTCAGGGGCGGTCCACCAGAGGTTTGGCGGCCTCATGGGCCGATGCTAGGGGGGTTTCTCTACAGGAGATATGTAGAGCTGCCACTTGGGCTGATCAGAGCACCTTCATCAACCACTATAGGTTGAATGTCTCCCACTCGGGGGTTGGTTCCTTCGGGGTTGGAGTTTTGTCTGTGGGGATGTAATATTGGAGTTATTAAAGGTGTGTGTTTCTGCACTGTTTTGACTCTTGTCTCATTGGGACCTTTTTCCCCGTTTGTTGCTTTGGTATACCTCATGAGGTAAGTACTGGGACGAGGAAGAGTGGACGTGGAGGTAATGTTCTGATTACTTACCGGTAATCTTCATTACTCCTAGTCCTACTCTTCCTCGTCACAGTACTGACGACCCTCCTCACCCTCCCTGCGGGGAAGGTCCCATGCTACGGCTTGGTAATATGAAACTAAGTGACGTGGGTGTGGGGGAGGAGTTATAGAAATAAGAAGAAATAGAAGAAGGTCCTGTGTCGGAGGCGGGTGCCGCATGAGGTAAGTACTGTGACGAGGAAGAGTAGGACTATGAGTAATGAAGATTACCGGTAAGTAATCAGAACATTCCTATACATTAAGGATGTTTTTGTTGATTATTTGTAACATGTAGGACATTATCACAACAGTGCCCTTTCGCAATACAACATTGTTCTTCAATGTCAAACTGTGTTTACACATCTATGATCTGGCTTTCTGGCTGTTTAGGGCAGCCATGCTGCACAATTAAATATAGGACTTTTATTTAAGCGTTTCCTAGAAATCTATAATCATGCTGAGGCAAATAGAATAGAGGAAGAAAAAAAGGTGCCGTAGGCTAGAGTCCGATTCACGAAGTTACCAGCAGTAACTGACTTATTTACCTCTTTTCAGGAGTAAATCAGAGTTAGTACTGGTACATTCTCTTCTGGAGTAAATGACGAGAAAGTCGGAATTTCTACCAGAAACTGTTTTTGTCAATTGGCTCCAAAACATTTAAATGTCTCGCTGTTTTGTGTTGGAGCTATGCAAGAGTGTGCTCTAATAAACGAATGAGCTTCTGTGTGGGTGAACTTTTGTCACATTCTGAAGATGGTTAAAAAATGGTTTGTCCATCCATGTTAATTGTCTCATATTGTGAAAAAGCAAGTAAAACTCGAAGCAAAGAGCACATGTTCTTTTAGGAGAGACACTTGAGGACGTCCGCTGAGTGGATTGTGACAGTGTCCTTTTGTAATCCATTATTTATTTCTCTGTATTGGACATGAAAATAAGTAAGGCTATGTCAGCATTCTTTTTTCCTTTCTGTTAACAGGAATGTGGATCATGGCAAAACAATGTTATTATTTTTAAGAGTGACCTTTTTCAAATCTGGATAGTTAGTAATTGACACTTATCCTTGGAACTCTATTATTTGTGAATCACTTTGTAACAGTATTCGGTCAAATAAAAGGCAAATCTATTCTAATAAACACATTTTTGAAGGTGATGGAAAGCATTGTACTTTTGTTAAATTTGCAATTAACCAATCTGTTTTTACATGGACAGATTTATACAAAATATACATGGTACAGCGTTTGTCATTGTGAATTATAAAAAAAAAACTTTCAGAGACAATCGTGGCCAGTAGGATTAGGTTATCTTGTATTATTAGCACATTTCTCTACCACTGAAGCATTGGGTAATGCAGGAGCCAAACACTAGGTAGTGTATGAAAATATGAAAGAGGAATATGTACCGTATTCACATTATCGTGACTCTTCTCCCATGTATGCCACAAGCACTCCCGACAGCCTAATGTTGTGTACGTGTTAAACAAAAGTAGCTCTTCCAACATCAAAAGTCATATTCTCCTGCTACTGCTTATCCTTTTGTAAGTGATTCTTTACCCAGATCAACTGTGAGAAATACACTCACTCTCATAAGAAAGAGTGGCCGTCCATTTTAAATGAATTGCAATATGAATATCTTGTGGATTAGGGACAAAAGATGTGTGGTTATCTCGCACTACCTACCCCTTGACATCTAGGCATCTAAACACCTATGCCTTTTACTCACCATAAGTGCCCTCAATCATTCACTTGGAGAAGAACAAAAAGACAACCAAACCACCAGGGTTTCAAGTGATATTTTGTGTAATAAAAACACAAGTCCTTATTTTCAGCCCTGGCATAATGATAGGTGCAGATCAAAGTATTAAACAGAAATGTCTATCATATAATTCTCATAATAGATCTTGGTGAAAGGTTGAGTGGTTGGGGAAACCAATTCAGCAATATTTTGGTAATGTTGAAGGGGTGACTTGGTTAATTTGAAATAGTGATCTTCATGCTGGTGACGTACATGAGATGTAGTCTCCACCTCCCCCCACCTTAGTGAATATCCTTTTGTCTGATGTTTGGCTTGGAGGGCTACTTTGCATTCATTTACTAGGCGACGCCACTCCCTTCAACATTTGAAAAATCTGCATTCAGGACCACAGCTTTTGTTTGCCCCATTCAATCACTGAGGTAAGAGAGCCTGCTGGGGAAACAGTAGTGACATAGAGTTGCTAATCGCATCAAGCAAAGCATGTGGTTTGACCTTTTTTGATCAATGATGTTGCAGCTTAAAACAAATCCATGGTTTTCATTTTAATGCAAGAACAATCATCGTATTTAAGAGTTTGCCAGCAGCAAATTAAACCAAATCCCTTTGATTCTGTTGATTTTGATTTTTGGGGAAACAAATTGGTGTTTATCCTGTTTGATGATTTGCTAGTGTCCCAATTTAACAGCGTTTTGGTTTAACTTGATTCATTTGTTGTAAGAAAAATAAATCTCACATTTTAATAATTTTTGCTCTAGGTATGGACAAAATGCTGCTCATGCTACGGATAATGCAGTTAATTCTGCCATTAATGTTGGTGTGACGGCATTCAACATCGACAACCTCGGTATAAAAGCAGTTGTTAAGAAAACAGCAAAGGAGACTGGGCATGCCATCTTAGATAAATACAAGATACAGGAGAAACCAGAGGAAAAGGATGGACTCTCATGAAGCTCCTTAAATGCACCGCTGAAAGCCTTAAGACGGACTAATGATATCCTCTGTCGTGCAACTTAAAAAAACAGCAAACTGTAACTAATCCTCTTCTCTGCACTACTGCAGTGATCTTTTGGAGTTTATTTGCAGACCTGGGGTTAAACTTTCATGAGTGTAAAACTCTGTGATTTCTAACTAGGTGCAAGTAACAATTGTATTGAATTAACAAATCATACTCGTGGTAGGTATGCTATGCATTAAAAACCATTCAGAAGATGAAGTCTTAAAAAGACATTTGCTTTTTGATCTTTCTGTTTAAGATAGAGCTCTCAAACAAAATTAAAATCCAAGTTTATCTGGTATTTAATATGGCTTTTAGATGACTTTACATCCTTTCTGTTCACTTGTCCTCAGCTACAGAACATGCTCAACTATTTAAAAGGATGCTGTGCAGAGTTAGGAGCAAGGGGAAAACCCTACCTTTTTGTCTTGGTTGTATCTCTAAATCACTCCTATTTGTTTAGGCACTGTGGATTTACATTATGTAAGAAGTATGTTAGCATTTGCCTCTTGGCTATGTACTTCTTGGCCTTCTACAATATTGTTTGCTGGCTGATTTTAAAAGTTTAGAAAGCCCTGCAGCAAAAACGTTACCGAACCATAGGTGTGCATAGAGCTGTGGACTAGTGGGAAACCACCATTCAACATCCCTGAAAAGCAATACGGTTTGTCTGTGTTTACTAAAATCATTTCTGCTGCTTGTGAGACTGTTTACGAAATATAAGGTCATAGCAAAACTGTTTAATTGTTTTACTTCTCAATGTATTTAATTTCTAGAATTATATAGAAGATATCTATGATTTGGCATATAAAATGCTGCTGTGCACTAAACCCTGTCACTGTGATTGCCCAAAAGATGATTTTTGTTTGACCGAATAGTATTACACAATTAACTCTGAAATGAAATATGTAACCTCATTTTAATTACTTTTATTTAAAAAGGCTATTTTATAGTTGACATGGGTTACTTTTTTCAATTTTAGGAGAAATATTATATTTTGGAAATACATGTCTGTTAAAATGTGTGCTGTAAAGTAAACATACACTATTTCGTTACAATACATCTATATGAATGCAATTCAAATGATATGGCTGAGAGAAATCTGAAACGAATTCCAAACCATAATGCTTCTGCCAGTTTGTATTTTTTCTCTTATCTGGCACTCTCCAAACATTCATTCCCTTAAGTATTTTCAATTATCTGCAAGCGTTTGAAGACCATCTTTATATAGATGTTTAGATAGATGACGACACGGATAACACTTATTTACTAGCAATTCCCTTATTGCCTCAGAATGCAGACATACTGCTTCGGCTGAAAATCGAGATTCATAAAAATTGCTAAGATGCTATAGGCTTGTTAGAATCATTCCCTTTTCAATATTTAGCATGTTAAGATGTAATGATGGTGGGTACCACATAGGCGCTGTGTAAGTAACATTGTTCACCTAGCATTCTTCCCCTTCCTTTACTGGATATGGGCTGGTGAGTCTTTTGTGTTACATCAAATGAGCACCCCCAAGTAAAGGGTGTTATTCAGATTCCATGCATTATCCCCTGGTCGACTCCTACAACACCTGTAACCTTTATTGGTGTTTTGACCTAATGGTGTTTTTCTTGGCAGTCCGTCTCAGCAGGCCATGACATGCTGCCATGAAAAAGTGCCCTCTGTTACCAGTTGATCATCTAGCAGCTATGTGTTTGTTTCTCCTCTACCTTTTCAATCTTTTGCCTCCTCTTCCATTCGGGAGAGGAGAGTTGCCTTTGCTGCATTACGATTCTGAACTTTCTTCCCAATAACAAGCCTAGAAACATGTCTGCTGGATTTCCAGGAAAGATTTAAAAAACAGCTCTCAGAAGTCGCTAACTAGTGATGTCTCAACAAGCAGGCCATTTCCCATGGTTTGTGGCCCCTCTTGCCTTCTTTTGATAGCAGTTCTGCAATTCCTTTTATATGCTTGCTTTCTTTGGCTAGTTTTTTGTCAGACATGTTAGGTGCCGCAGTTCCCCAGTCCTTACAATCCAGTTATAGAAATACAATAAACTGACCAGCTACCACTATGAATTATTGAACAGCTACATTATAAAATATCTGAAACTGTTCCTGTCAATGTTTAGTTTCTGCACTTTTTCCAACAAGCCCATATAAACAATGATCAGTAGTATATTTATAAAATGCTACGTTTGATGGTCAGATGGATTTGAAGTGATGCTCCACTATTGAGCTACTAACCTGAATGTTGTACAGTCATTCGTGTGGATAGTTCGAATGTATACAGCCTTCTACTTTTCCTCACAAGAGAGTATGTCATTAAATATTTATTGCAATTACAACACTAATAAAACTAAATTATTTCCCAATAACTTAGTCCTTGTATGTCTTCATTGTCAAAACAATGCATTGTTCCTGGTTTTTAGTAAATAAAATTATAGAGAGAATAAACAGATTGTTGATGCCCTGTTGCAGTGTGTGCTTTGTGAGAGGGGCTTGAGGTCTTTTTGAGACACTAGGACAGACACCATTGAAAAACTACTGAGGATTCTGTCTTCGGCTCCAAATGCACCTGACAATCCCTGGATGCCCCCAGACAAAGCACCCGAGCAAAGCTCTCAGCTTGCCAATCGACATACTAAGGTGGGTTAATAAGTGCCTGTGGTTTTCATATCTGAGCAAAAGGATCATACCTCCCATAACCTTTAGCAGGTCACTTAGTAATGAGTGCAGACCTCATTCAGCCCCCTCCACTCATATGCCAACCCCCCTCCCCCGATCCTTGTTGCAAGTGGTGTGCAACAGTGGCCAAGTGAAAATGAAAGTGGACTGCAGAGGCCAGTGGCAGGAGTGTGGGGAGGTGGCATGGTGTGCCTTGTCAGGCCTTTTCATGCCTTACTAAGCCTTGTAACAGTTTGTTTTGCCTTGTTATATATGGCTTCTTGATTGTGCCGTATGCTAATTGCTCACCATTCTACTTTCTCCTTTCTATACCACACATTGGCTCGCCACTCGCACACTGCAGGTGAACACCAATGAGTTCCCACCCCAACTCCCTTGCACACGCTAATGCTGTCAGAACTTATAACCTATTCCACCAGCTTGTCACTCACAGCAAGTTTCTGCCCATCCTCACTCTTGGGGTTGACCTTCACAAGCTAGTCCGCATTTCTCCACCTGAAGCTCCTTCCCAGATACACATACCTCATTACCCCTAACCCCAAAAACCAGCTGCAAAAATACAAGCACACAAAGCCTGGTTTCTTCTAATTGGCTTGCATCTATAAAACAGCCATGTAGTCTTGCACTGTTCATCGCTGGTAACACAGCTCAGCAGATTGCGTGCTTGCTGCTGCGATCTATCCCGGCAAGGCCAACTCAGCCTTTCATCATTCCGTGGTCGATAAATGAGTAGCAACTTTGATTGGGAAGATAAATATATGTAAATGTGTTCTCTGTAAAGCGTTTTGGCTTAAGGAGCTATATAAATAACATATCATTATCGTCTGCTCCTAGTAGCCAGAGCAACGAGATCATGAAAATGGAAATAGTGTACTATATAAAATCCAATAAGAGACCATAACATACTCTGAATATTATTGAGTTGGGTTAGCCATGTGACCTTTTTAATTAGGCATGGAGTCAATCAACGCTAATTAAGCTTATATTTAGTGTCCTAATTCGTTTTCCTTCGCTAGGACACATGTCTCTCCTGTCTGTTGCCTTACAATTTTTCACAGTAAGGATCTTTCTCAACATCAGGACACGATCACAGTAATGTTTTAATTATGTTCAGGCTTACCCACAGACTTTATTATTGGTTTTTGTTTGACATCAGGCTTCCATTGACTCTCAGCGGTTGTACAGGACCTTGCTCAGAGAGCCCTTCATAGCCTTACTCCAGATGTTTGAGATTCTGGCGGGGGCCTACCCCACTGGAAGATGCTCAGATACTTGCGATTCAGCAATTTGAGCCTACCAGTCTTTCGTTGTCGGTATCAGATCATATAATAGATTATATATTTTTTGTTGTTGTTACCATCCTGTGCTTCCGTTTTCTATCTCTACCTGGCCGTATAATATTTTTTTGGTCTTTCTGTAATGTAATGTTTTGATCCCTACCAGCTAGTGTCATAACTATTCAGGCTTTTTGCTTATTATGGGCTGTTGAAAGTTTGTCACCACTGTATACTTGTCAATTCCCCCACCATAGCGTTAGTTCATTCATCAACCAAGCCCCCTACCCAACCATAGACCTACAATTGCTCAAACCCACCACAAACAAAATCTTATCTTTTCCCCTGCTCTGGTGGCTCAAACAGTTCACGGGACATTACTGTGTTGTTGTAATTATTGAAATTGTGTGGTCACTACCAGCCTATTATTTATTTTTTGTTGCAAGCATCTTGTGTTGTAAATTAATTTTGTCTATACTGCCTAAAATTACATTTCTTTATTTCAATGGTTTCTGGCACCTAATATGATGATTTGTTTTATGGTAGTCTGTTTTAATCCCACTACCACCCCTGTAGCGAAATGTGTTCTGAATTTCAATTAGGGCTCCACACTTCAGCAAAGGTAAAAGATTGGTCCCAGTGGTGAGCAAGCGCGTGAGACTCTGGTGTGAGATTCAGGCTGAATCTAGTAGATGTCAATATTGGGAATGCACAGAACAATGCTAGAAAAATGAAGGTTTTGAATTGGGCATTGCATAACCTGGGTGTTATCACTTTGCACCACTACACCACAGTTGTGGGCGGAGTTGCCCTAAAATAAAAACATGAGACTAACATATACTAATTTACCTTATCCATCTAGCATATAACATGTTCCCCTACTAATAATCAGTGCAAGTCAGCTCATGCCTTTTATATAAACTTGGTGCAGAGTGATAAATCCAGTGTGCAAGGCATTTGGACTGTGCAGGGTTAGCTTGGACATGCAATAAATCTTAAACATGCAGAATTGGGGGCTTGGCTTGGCACCATGGTGAACGGTCTGGTCCGGTGAGAGCTCCCGGCCGCGACCGTGTGTTTACCAGAAATGCCCCAGTAAAATCGAGGTTCCAGCAAAGCAAAACGGCGTTCTGCAGAGCCGAGGGGCTGCTCCAGCTGTCGCCCCAATCTCGATGCCCTAGTCTGTCGGGGGACCGAGTAATGCCTGAGTTTCCCAGAGGCCCTTAGATGGCGGGCCGTTGAGCTGGGTTGTCCGGCCTCCCTCTGCCGACCGCTCGACCCGGACGGGAGACGCAGGAGCGCTCTCAAAGGCCAGCAACGAGAGACCCCGTGGAGCCGACGGGAAGCGGAGCCAGCTAGCAACCCCCCGCGGGGGAGAGGTGCACCAGCGGGCAGCAAGAACAATATCCAACGAAGAGAGTAGCGGGTGCCCCCTTTCTCCCACCGGGACCCATCGGGTGCCCTACGCAGGTGGGGCAGCGCCGGAGGACCGAGCGCAGATCCAGCCACCAGCGGCGGGTGGAGTCCTGCCACAACGAGGGCGGCGCGGGGCTTCTCCGTCCCCTCCGCCGAACACAACAACTTCCAACCGCCCGCTCCTGGGAGGGGCGGCCCCCCGCCGAGAAGCGGAGCTGGTCCCCTTCCCCCTGTGGGAGAGAGACACACCAACGGGCAACAGCTCCCTACAAACTAGAGCACTGGCTGAGCCTCATCCCCTGGGGGCCCGGTCGGGCTAGCCCACGCAAGCAGACCTACACTGAGGCCTGGGCGCGGAGTCAACCAACGTAAGCGGGAAGAGACCGGCCACGGAGAAGTACAGTGCAGGACTCCCCCGCTATCCTCTGGATCCACCAGTACCGACTCCCCTCAAGATCCACCGGCTCCTGGTGAGGGCAGCCTCCCGGCGGGCTCCCATGAGGGTCCTGGGGCCGCCGGCCCACGCCCGGGGAAGTTGCGAGCACCGAGCGGCAGTCCCTTCACGACCCGACTTCGGTTGGGCCCGGAGCCCGGGAGGGAGGAGACTTTCAGCACCTCGGAGACTGGTTCCTGGCCTGGAGAAAGGTAGGGCGGCACCTGCCGCAGATCTCGAGCCCTTTCACGGACCAACGCCTCCGATCCCAAGCCCAGCTCTAGTGGGAGCGCGCAGTGCGCCCAAGGGGCTGTGGCTCACCCCAGAAGCGGGGTCTGTGCCTGAACTTCATAAGGGGGCCGTGTCCCTCCTCCCCTACTCTGCACCACAGCTCCGAGGGGCCCGGCGCTCCACCTTTTCGGGAGCCCGGCGCCCCCACCCAACCCCTGGAGAAGTGGGGCAAAACAGATATAACTTACGGCTTGGCCGCTCCCTACCAGAGTTTTAAGGCTAACAGTAAAATAAGGCAGCCAACCACGCCTAGCACCCCACAACAGAACCACAAGGAGGGTCAGTCCAGCCTGAGGGCCCCCGTGGCGAATAGAACTAAAACGGCCCACGCCGGTAGAGGGGTATCAGAGCTCACCGCTAAAAATACAGGGAACAATGTCTAGGAACCCTAAAACTCCTAAACAACCCGACATAGCGACCCTGCTTTCTGCCACCACAGGGGAGAGGACGAAGAAAGGGGAGCGCCACAACACTGCAGGAGCTCTCCTGGACCCCAATACTGAGATGCCAACCCAAGGGGTCACTAAAGCAGACCTCCAGGAGCTCCAATCTGCCATAACCAAGGAATACCAAAAAGGCACAGAAGAATTAAAGGCAAAATCTCGTCCCTTGACAAGAGGGTAGGGGAAGTCGAAACCAGGACAGAAGAAATAGAAACAACCCTATTCGAGCAAAACTTCGAGATTGGAGAGGGGGCGGATAGACTCGCCGCGCTGGAGGCCAGATGCGAGGCCCTTGAAAATAAGCCAGAATACGGAAAACAGGTCCAGGCGCAATAATATCCGACTGCAAGGAATCCCGAGTTCCGTCCCCGAGGAGGAACTCGACCACTGCGTCAACGACTTATTCCGCTTCATCCTCACGCTCCCGGAAGGAGCCCCCCTGGAACTGGACAGGGTCCACAGGGTTAGAGCTAGACAAAACACAACCTCCCCGCCAGATGTCCTAGCAAGAGTTCATTTTTAAAAAGTCAAGGAAGAAATCATGAGGGAGGCTAGATGCTCAGCCCGAATTGGCTTCAGAGATGCCGAAATATCCCTTTACCAGGACCTGGCAGCGGCCACTCTCGCCAAACGAAAAGCCCTCAAACCACTTACCGAATGGCTAAGGGATAGAAAAACGACCTACCGATGGGGGTTCCCTACAGCTCTAATCTTCAACTGGGAGGGCAAGCCACGACTAATCCCCTCCCCTAGGGAAGCCGACCGATTTATGAACCCTGATGCAGAGGGGGATGCCCCCGGGGGGGCCGGTGGATGCCCTGGGAAGACCTCACAGAGACCCCTCCAAATCATGGACCAAGGCAACCGGCTGCCGCAGACCCCGGGGTCCACCAAGCAAAACAAAAAGGGACAACAACCTCTAAAGAAGAAGCCCCCCGTCAGCCGCAGCCACAAGAGAAGGGGAGGGGCTCTGCACCGCTTCCCGAACTGATCACCAACCCGGACGATAGCGTAACCGAATCGGCCTAAGCCTTTCCACTAGAAGGCCCAGCTATCCCCCGGGCCCCTCAAGCCCAGTCACCCAGGCGACCTACCTGCCCACCTAAGCCTATCTAGGCCGGGGCGAGACAGTTTCCCAGGGCCGGAAGCGGAGCTCAGCCCCGCCAATGATCACATGCCGAACATCCTCAACCTGCATTTTACTGGCCAACAGACGAGGCACAGTTTGCCTCCACCTAAGTTGTTACACCGGTCCGGCCGATTGCTCCGTTGGTCGAAGGCTGGTCCGGATACCTTATTATTGTTTGGGGGAAGGGGGGAGGGAAGGAGGGTGTTCCCTGCTCGGCGTAAGAAGGCACCGAAAAACTTGTAACATTCAACCTTTAGGGAAGACCATGATCTGGACTACTTAAAGGATGGGTTCGATAAACAACACACCATCACGACTTGGAACATACAGGGCCTCAACGCGCCAAGAAAATGAAAATCGGCGGAACACAGACTGGACAAATTAGCAGCCGACATTGTCTTCCTCCAGGAAACCCACCTGGTAGCAGAAGACGAAAAGCAGATTTGTTTCCGACGTTACCCTAAATGCTACTATGCCTCAGCCACACACAAAAAAGAGGAGTCGCAATACTATTGAGCCAAGTCCTGCCATTAACTCGGATTTCCGTTAAGAGACTCCTGAAAGGCCTCCTAGTTGAACTACCGATTACCCTAGTAGCACTCTACAGCCCAAACAAAGACCAAGACCAAGACCAATTTCTCCGCAACCTCCTCCCTATCATCACTGCCTTCTCCGTGGGCTACCTACTAATCGGAGGGGACTTCAACCTCCCCCCAGACCCGAGTGTGGATAAGACTCTTCCAGCCTCAAGGGACGACTTCAGCAGATCCCTAGCCATGGCCGAATTCCTCAGGGAAACCGAAACAATAGACATCTGGAGACTACACAACCAGGGAGAAAGGGACTATACCTTCTTCTCTCACGTTCACAGCGGATACTCGCGGATCGACCTCTTGTTAGCCGCAAACGCCATTGCTCCCTGTGTGGAAGAAATCCATATTGGGCACATAGCGATCTCAGATCACGCGCTGGTCACAATGACGTTGCTTCTACACGTAGCCCCTGAACCTACCCAACGGCAATGGAAAATGCAGGACTTCATCTTGACTGACGTAGCGGCCAGCTCCGACCTCGCTGAGGCAATCCAGAATTACTTCACCGAGAACACAACACCCCCAGACTCCTCAGCGGCTACGGTGTTGGACGCTATGAAACCGGTGATCCGAGGGGTGGCAATGGACACCACAGCCAGACTCAGGCGGCAAAATTTGCTGAAGCAACGAAAGCTGGAGGAACGGCTAGTGGAACTGGAAAACAAGCTTAAACAACACTTTACGAAAACAACAAACCGAGAACTCAAAAAAGCAAAAAGAGAGCTGGAGATGCACCTAGCAGACCGGACCGCCAGAACATTAATCTACACTAAACAGTTTTACTATCTTAATAGCAACAAAGCGAACCGGCTCCTAACACACAAACTGAAAAAGCTCCATACCAGGAACCATATCCAAGCCCTGCTCGATAAAAATGGCTCCCTACATCACCTGGACCAAGAAAAGCTCGAGATAATGGTTCAACACCACGAGGAAATCATGGCAGGACCCCTATCTCCAAGCCACGCCATCGCTCAATTCTTAGCCCCCATCTCAAAGACACAGCCGCCCCCCCTATTGTCTGACTTGGAGGGCCCTATCTCTGCGGAGGAAGTCAGTGAAACAATCCGTCACCTGAAGAATACCAAGCCCAGGACAGACGCGCTGACCTCAAAATTCTATAAGAAGTTTGCCCACCTGCTAGCACCCCATCTGGCAAGCCTATACAACTCGTTCCTCTCTATCGGCTCCACTACGGCATCCATGAATGAATCCATAACGGTGCTAATCCCAAAACCTGGGAAAGACTGAACGCAATGCGCATCATATAGGCCCATAACTCTCCTAAACAACGATGCGATGATATTCGCCAAAATACTGGCGAACAGGCTGGCTCAGCTCCTCCCAGAGATCATCCACCCGGACCAAGCAGGCTTCATCCCGGGGCGGGCCACTCAGGATAATATCCGCAGAACCATCAACATTATAGACTCAGCTAACAGAATGGATGACAGTTCTCTCCCTGGATGCGCACAAGGCATTCGATATGCTGGACTGGGGGTATGTTAAGGAAACCCTACAACATTTTGGCTTTGGCGCAAACTTCATAAAGTGGGTCCTGGCCATCTACCAAAGCCCCCACACGAGACTATGCCTAAATGGGGCCAAATCTGGCAAAATCAGAATCTCCAGAGGCACGAGACAGGGTTGCCCTCTCTCCCCCCTCATCTTCGCCCTGTCAATGGAGCCATTCACGGACAGGATCCGATGGAACCCATCGATACACGAACTCCCGGTTAAAGGGGTATCCTATAAAATAGCGCTATACGCGGACGATGTGCTGCTTACGCTCACTCGAACGGCAGAATCCTTAAGAGCTCTATGGCAAACCCTCAAGGAATTCCAAGCAGCCTCAGGGTTCACAGTAAACTTTCACACATCCTCGGCGATGGGCATCAATATCCCAAAGAAGCTTAAGACTACACTGGAAGCAGAGCTCCAGATCCCCTGGGCAAAAAGCAGCATCAGCTACTTAGGAGTCCAGCTACCAAACAAAACTGAGAATCTGTACAACGCAAACTTCCCGGCACTCTTCACAGAACTTTAAAAATGACATCCAACGCTGGAGAAACTAAGAAATCTCATGGTTCGGCCGGATCACAGAGATAAAAATGAATCTGACCCCTCGGCTGCTGTACTTTGCGCAGGCTCTCCCAGTGGCGATCCAGGAAAAGGCTCTACTTAAGTTGCAAAGGGAAATACTGGACCTTGTCTGGGAAGGAAAGAAATTGAGGATCCCGAAACGCATCATGCTCCGGAGTGCTGCACTGGGAGGCCTGGGAGTCCCAGATGTAGCGAGGTACTGTTTGGCAGCTCAGTTAGCCCCAGCATTCGCCTGGAAGCTTCAAGCCAACCGCCCCCAGTGGCTGCAGCTGGAAGAAGACTGGAGCAAAATCCCAATCGAAGGGCTGCCCCACCACAAAGAACTCAAGGGGACCCAAGATGAGGGCCCGCTGCCAGCAACAAGGAATACAGTGGCTAGCTGGAGAAAGGCAGCCCGTCGATGGAAATGCAGAAGTACAATGGGACCCCTCACACCAATCTGGGACAACCCAGTCTTCTCCCCGGGAATCACACCAAACCAGTTCGCGGAATGGAGAGCCGGGGGCCTGGAGAACTTGGCAAACTTCTTCGAGGATGGCCGTCCACTAAACTTTGAGGAGTGCAAAGCTAAATTCAAGATCCCGGAAACGGAAAGGTTTCGCTACACACAACTGAGACACTGGATGTCGAACAAACAGGTCAGGAAGCACAGCAGCATAGAGCTAACGGCACTAGAGCATACCCTATCAGCTAGCCCCCCACGAGGGAAAATCTCGACGCTGTACAAACTGCTGGATAGATCTGATCCCTCTGCAAAAGAGCCATATATGCTAAAATGGAAAGACGATATTGGTAGACCGATTGAACCCGAGGAATGGCAACACATCTGGTCCCGGGCCCAAAAAAGCTCAAAATGCGTGACAAAGAAAGTGCGTTTAAAGTTTGTTATAGATGGTACCGCACCCCCGAAATCCTAAACAAATGCAATGCAGCCATTCCTGCTCAGTGTTGGAGGGGATGTCCGGACAGGGGAACCTTCTTCCACCTCTTTTGGACCTGCCCGAAAGCCACCCAATTCTGGAAGAAGGTCCTGGACCAGATCAAAGGAATTACTGGGCTGACCATCCCATGGGACCCAGGAATTGTATTGTTGGGGGCGACTGGAGACGGCCAATTCCCCTTAACAGGCGTTCTGGCGGACCTCTGTTCCCATCTCCTCACAGCTGCTAAAATCTCCATCGCCACACTTTGGAAAAACCCGGAGGGCCCGTCCACGCAAATGTGGTGGTCCAAGTGCTGGGACATCGTGGCAGCTGAGAAAGTCACGGCCATCAGACTAGTCAATAGGCCCAAATTTGAACGCACCTGGGCCCCCTTCCTGGACTTTGTGCAGAAAATCCCGGGCTTGCCAAGACAGCCCCCGACACTAAGTTGGATGGCAACCCAGGACTGAAAAGAACGAAACGGAATAAAGGATCGAAATAGGGGAAGGCCCTGGTATGTTTCCAAGTTGCTAAAAGCTAAACAGACTAGAGACATTAACCTAGCAAAATCTCAACCGAAGGAACCCATCCCACGCCCAGCTACAAAGAAATACTGATATTTTGATGCTACGCCAACGCCGAATTAAGCAGTCTTCCACCCCCAAGTTCCACTTAGCTCCTTCTCCCCCCACCCCCTTCTTTCACCCTCCCCTAGTTGTTACCCGGGACTCTATTCTCGATGAAATCTCATGATTTATGATGACTCAGTTATGTTCAGTGATGTTTTCTTTTTGTTGCTTTTTCTCCTCTTTTAAACACTTAACAAGTGATAAATGTATCTAACATTTAAAGCTATCCATTACTTTTCAAGCCAAAATAACAACAAAAAAATGTTGGAAAAAAAAAAACATGCAGAATTAATGCTGCACTGTGTTTGAATGAAGACATGACAAGTCAGAGTTGTGGAATGTGAAATCCATTCTGCTAAAGACTAGTTATTGTTTTAAAGACTTTCAGAGCAGGAAATGGGGCAGATGTAACTTTTCCATCCGATCTGGTTCTGCTATAAGCTGTCAGATTGGTCATGTGCTTCAGAACTATCTAGAGGGCTGGTTGGATGACAATGGGAGGTGACATTTCAGAGAAAGGCAGGAGCATTCTATATTTTGTGTAAGTAGGACCTACATGGTGGGCAGTCTTAGTTCAAAGAGTTTAAAAAGGCTGGAAAGAGGGAAGACTGGGGGACACACTCAGCCACTCTCTCTGGCTCCTGGGCTGGGTTTTTTTTCCCTCGCTCTCTGGCTTTCGGTTCTTGGCTGGCAGCTGTCTCGAAAGAGTTTTGCTGACCCTGGGAGAAGTGTGCAGGGAGGCGCTAACAGTGGATCTCATGTGCTTTTCCAATGCTAAGAAGGGAGTGTCTGGCAGCTAGACAGGAGAGCTGGCAGTTCAGGACAAACACACACACAGAGTATTTTTGGTAAGTTGAGTAAATGAGAAACGTGCTAATGTGTGAATGCTTAGTAATGGATAGTATGGGGTGGGGAATATCATTCAAAACTTCTCGGTTGTGGATAAGTAATTTTTAGGTGCTGTACAGTGTTGATATATTTTTATTCATGCAACAAAAGTCTAATGTAATTGAAGTTTAGTTTCTGCCAAGATTTGTTAGAAGCTCAAGGTCATTTTCCACAAGAGCATGGCTATTTACAAAAATACACTATTTTGAAGCTCATGGTGATCAAGGCTCACTTTATCGCAAAAAAAGAACACTTTGAAATCTAGCATAGCAAGGCCCTTTCTTTGCAGAGAAAAATAACCGCAAGCGAATTGCATTTCTAAATTATTTGCCAAGCTGATTATGAGAGATGTCCAAAAATGGATGCAAGGCGAAAATCTACAAGACCCAAACCAAACTGGCTTTGTGGCAGGGATGGGTACATCTGTCAATCTAATTGCCATATAAGCAATAAAACTAAGAATGCAAGATACTAGCCAGCCCATATCTATAGCCTACATTGATTTTAAAGCAGCGTTCGACTCTAGATCTCGAAATAAGCTACTAAACAAGTTGAAAAATGCTGGCTGTCCGGGAATTCTATTGCATTTTATTCAGCAATTGCATTCTAATACGTCAATCCAAATAAGGCTAACCTTAGAGGAGCATTTGACTCAAGCCATCAACACCTACCGAGGCCTCAAGCAGGGATGCCTTATGGCATCTAGCCTGTTCAATTTCTATATAGCTGACATGACCAAAGATTTCGAACAAGTACTCTCTGATGTGCCGGCTCTTGGGATAACAAAGATTCCTTCGAGGGGATTGGGTCCTCCGACGTATTCCATATCTATGACAGGTAATGTCCACAGCTGTGCTGCTTCGGAAAATTTTCGGTGTCTGCGTCCTGCGTCGATGTCGATGCGGCATCCCCGAGGACCTCCTCTGACGGCCGATGTCACCCGATGTGATAAGTAGGACGCAGGACGCCCGTAGCCTCAGTTCCGTTTTTTCCGCGAACGTGTTCGCTTCGTGAATCTCGGTACGCCTCGACTCTTTGGAGTTTGTTGTATTCTTCTCGGTTCCTTTGAACCTGTTCGGTTTTTGTGAAAACCTGTTCGTGAAACGATGTCTACCTCGTCTTCCACCCCGCGTCCGGGCTTCAAGAAATGCGGGAACTGTGGGTCCAAGATGTCGGTCACAGACTTACACAACGCCTGCCTCTGGTGCCCCGGGGAGGCCCACGATACGGACGACTGTGTCGACTGCCAGTCGCTCACGGCCAAGGCCTTGCGGGAGCGCAAGAAGAAGTTGTCGGTAGGTCGGGTGTCTAAGCCCCGGAAGTCGAGGTCTACGGGGCTTTCGACCGATGACTCGAGAGGCGACTCTCCACGTCATCGTCGGAAGTCCAGTGGGTCTCCTTCCAGGAGTCGGTCTCGCCACTCCTCTGCCTCTTCGAGGCATTCCCGGAAGCGCCGGCATCGGTTGCCTTCCCCGTCCTCTTCCGAGGACTCCGCCCGTTGGCGGGTCGCTTATCCCACCATGCAAGCGACACCCGAGGAATGGGCTTCCTTCGGGAAGAAAATGTTGGCGATTCTCGAATCGCAGGGTACCGGTCCATCTGCTCCTCCGAGTGGGGTCGGTCGGCACCGGTCGAGAGACACAACCCGTACGCCTTCGGGCTCGGGTGGTCGGCACGGCTCGCAGGAGAGGTCCCGCTCGGACAAGGGTAGCCGTTCTCGCCATGCCCGTTCCAGGTCCCAGTCCTCGATGTGCTCGAGACCGCGTGATCCTGTGCCGTCTTCGAGGAAGACGCCGATGCCTGTGGCGCGAGGTCATCGACGATCTCTCTCGAGGCTCCGCCTCCACCGTCAATGCTTTCGGTGCCTAGGTCGTCGAGGGACACGCTCGGAGCTCCGGCTTCAAGGCCTGTGTCGACGCCGTTGATGCTGGCGGCGTTGCAGCTGACGTCGATGCCGATTCACTCAACGCCGGTTCTCTCGATGCCGGCGCCGACTCGTTCGGCACCCTCGACGCCTTTCGAGGCGGTGGTGTCGGAGGGGCCCCGTGGTACGGGGTTAGCCCCTAGAAAGGCTCTGGCTAAGGTCAGGCATAGCTTTGGTCCCCAGGTGTCTTCCTCTCACCGCCTGGAGTACATTTCAGAGGGTGATGAAGGCTTGGTTCCGGTTACGGTGCCAGATGAGCTTCTCTCAGGCCATAGCCAGTTTGATGACCTGAGGCAGTCACTGCATGATGACAGTGGACTGGACACCTCTCCGGAGGTGGAGTTTTGTAGGCCGGAGCCTAGCACTCGTGCCGATTCTTCGTACCGGCGCCTTATGTCTCGGGTCACCGAGTACTTGGGATGGTCGGCTCCCACAGGGGAGTTTGTTAAGGATGATCTCACGGACATCCTTGATCTTGGTACCCCCACTGACCCGGTACTGCCGTTTCATATGGCTCTGCAGAGAAGGGTGGCGGCGGCTTGGACTGCTCCGGAGAGTCTCCCGGCAGTGGGCAAGTCTTTGTCGCGAAAATACCGTCCAGCCAGTAGCGACCCCTTCTACTTGTCCAGGCACCCCACTCCGGAGAGTTTGGTGGTGCAGGCGGCTACGGCCCCGGCAAAGCAGGCGTCGTACCCTGCCATCCCTCCGGATAAGGACGACAAACGTTTTGATGGCTGGGCAAAGAAAGTGTTTTCTACTGGGGGTATGGCGCTTCAGGCAGCCAACTCTGTATGTGCCTTGTCTCATTTCACACACACTCTGTGGAACTGTGTTGCATTAGCGGCTGAACATATTCCCGAAGGGGATGAACAGGATGGTTTCCTTGCTATGGTTCAGGATGGCAAGGATGCCATGTGTGAGGCCATTCAGTCGGGTTTGGACATGGCAGATTGTGTCAGCTGGTCCATGGCGGCGAGCACCGTAATACGCAGGTTTGCGTGGTTGCGGAAGTCTGGGTTCGCTCCTGATGTGCAGTCCCGGCTCCTCAACATGCCCTTTGACAGTGAACATCTTTTTGGCAGCAAAGCTGATGAGAGCCTTGAGAGGTTGCAGACCTCCAAAGCTGCAGCGAAGTCTTTGGGCACTGCAGTTCGACAACCTCCGCCTTTTCGTCCTAGAGGACAACAATGGAGGGGAGGTTCCTTTCGCTATTACTCGTCCTTCAGTAAAGCGAGAGGAGCTGTCAGTCAAAGAGGCCACCGTAAGAGTGCCAGAGGTGGAAAACAGGGTACTCGAGGTGCCAAGGCCGCTCGGGCAGTTGCCTCTTTGACCTCAGGCAACGCCGCTACCACTCGTCATGAGGCCAGGTCCCATGGTTCGCCGGTTGGGAGAAGGCTGGCGCAGCATCTTGTAGAGTGGCGTGCCATTACTTCAGATGTGTGGGTTCTGGAGATCATAACCCACAGCTACTGTCTTCCTTTTCGGCAGAGGCCTAACGACAATCCACCTGGGAACCTCTCTTTGAAGAGTCCGGATCCGAACCTTGCGCAGGAAATTCAATCCCTGCTGGAGAAAGGCACCATAGAACTGGTTCCTGTAGCGGAGAGGAACAAGGGATGGTATTCCCCTAATTTTTTGATTTTGAAGAAAGACGAGGGATTGAGACCCATCATGGACTTGCGCGGTTTGAACAAACTTCTCAGGAAGGACAAGTTCAAGATGGTAACTCTCTCTCAAGTCCTCCAGGCCCTTCAACTTCAGGACTGGTTGGTGTCTCTCGACCTCAAGGACGCTTACTTCCATGTGCCGATCCATCCCAAGCACAAGAAGTACCTGAGGTTCGCGGTTGGTGACTCGCACTTTCAGTTTTGGGTCCTGCCGTTCGGATTGACCTCCGCCCCAAGGGTTTTCACCAAGCTCATGGTTGTGGTGGCAGCGCATCTCAGGAAAGGGGGGATTCCCATCTACCCCTACCTGGACGATTGGTTGATCAGGGGGAGCTCTCCCGAGCAAGTCCTGGATCATCTGTCCATCACCTGCCACTCCCTTCACAAGCTGGGCTTCTCCCTCAATTTAAAGAAGTCCCATTTGACGCCAACACAGCGGCTCCAGTACATCGGAGCAATGCTCGACACATCCCTGGGGCTGTGTTTTCCTCCCCAGGTGAGGGCTCTTCACATTCAGCAGATGGTGCACAAGTTTCAACTTGCCCAGACTCTCCCAGCGTCCGAGTTCTTGAGACTGCTCGGCCTCATGGCATCCTGCATTCTTCTGGTGCCAGAGGCCAGGTTGCGGATGAGATCTTTGCAATGGGCACTCAGCTCCAGTGGTCCCAGTCCTCCGGCAGGATGTCGGACCCTGTTCAGGTTCCGCCCTCGGTCGCCCAGGACCTTCTGTGGTGGGCCGTTGAAGGCAATCTGATGAAGGGGGCCCCATTTTGGCTGCCCTGGCCGGAGGTGACGATCGTGACGGACGCATCCCTCATGGGATGGGGAGCTCATGCCAACGAGTTGACAGCGGTCATTGGTCTCCGTCGGAGTCCAGACTCCATATCAATCTGTTGGAGCTGAGGGCTGTCAGGCTAGCCCTGAAGGCTTTTCTGCTGACTGTGCAAGGAAAGAGTGTCCTGATTCTAACCAACAACACGGTGGCCATGGACTACCTCAACAAAAAGGGGGGGGAGGGTCACTTCCTCTGTGCAGGGAGGCGATGCAGCTCGGGTTCTGGGCCATCCAGCGGGAAGTTTCGATCTCGGCTGTTCATCTGGCCGGAGACGACAACGAGATGGCGGACGCTCTGAGCAGGCAGAGCACGATCTCTCACGAGTGGGAGCTGGCTCAGGAGATTCTCCTGGAGATCTTCGCCCTTTGGGGGACCCCTCAAGTGGATCTCTTCGCCTCCAGTGTCAACCGGAAGTGCGAAAGGTTCTGCTTGTGGGAATTTCCTCCAAAAGGAGCCTTAGGAGACGCGTTCATGGTGGAGTGGTCATTCCCACTGCTGTATGCGTTTCCTCCAGTCCCCGTCATCCCGCAAGTACTGCGGAGGTTACGGTGGTTCGGTTCTGGGATGATCCTCATTGCTCCGGCATGGGCCCGGAGGACGTGGTACCCGGACCTTCTCGACTTGTCCATCTGCCCTCCACGTCGTCTTCCCTACCGTGACGATCTGCTCTCCCGGGAGGAGGGTCAGGTTCTCCATCCAGAGGTCGGATCCCTCAACCTTCACACTTGGCTTCTGAAAGGTTGAGGTATAAGGATTGGGACCTCCCTGAAGACGTGATGGAGGTATTGCTCTCGGCCAGGCAGCCGGCAACTAAGTCTCTGTACCGTTGCCATTGGCGGAAGTCCTGCGACTGGTGCAGAGTTAAGAATGTGGATCCTTTTGAGTGTGACATTCCCATGGTTCTGTCTTTTTTGATTTCCTTGGCCCACAGGGGCTTGCAAGTGGGGACCATTAAAGGTTACCTGGCTGCGCTGTCTATATTTAAGCGCTCGTCTGAAGAATGTTCCTATTTTAAGATTCCTTTAATTTCTCAGTTTTTGAAAGGGCTCACTAATGTATTCCCTCTGTCACCTTATATGGTGCCCGGTTGGGATTTGAACCTTGTTCTTAAGTTTCTTATGGGTGCTCCGTTTGAGCCTTTGCATTCTTGCTCTTTAAGACTGTTAACTCTGAAAACTGTGTTTTTGGTTGTGGTTACTTCCGCTCGCAGAGTGAGTGAGTTACAGGCACTTTCAGTTAAGCCACCCTTCACTGTGTTTCATAAGGACAGGGTTGTCCTTGGAATTCATCCTTCCTTTCTTCCGAAGGTGGTTTTGGAATTTCATTTGAGCCAGAAGGTTGTTCTTCCGGCGTTCTATCATCCTCCACATCCTGGTAAGGAAGAGGAGAGGCTCCATAGGCTTGATCCTAGGAGAGCGTTGAGCTTTTATATTTCGCACAAGTCCCGGGTCAGAGTGGACGATCAACTTTTCATTGGTTACGCTGGAAAGCGTTTGGGACAAGCTGTAACGAAACAGACTTTGTCTAGTTGGATTATTTTAGCTATCTCCGGGTGTTACCGCCTGGCGGGTAAGGACCCTCCGGCTGGCTTGCGGGCCCATTCTACCAGGAGAGTGGCTGCGTCTACTGTCCTGCAGAGGGGTGTTCCTATTCGTCTCATCTGTGATGCAGCCACCTGGGCTTCGGTACATACTTTCGTACGTCACTACTCCCTCGATTCCATCTGAGGGCAGGATCTGGCCTTTGGCAAGGCAGTCCTTTATTCCGCAATTTGATTGGGCATGCTAAATTTGTGTTCTAAATTCTTTTCCCACCTCCTTGCTTGGTACTGCTTTGGGAGTTTGTCATAGATATGGAATACGTCGGAGGACCCAATCCCCTCGAAGAACAAGTTACTCTCTTACCTGGTAACGTTCTTTCGATGGGATGGTCCGACAAAGTATTCCATATCGCTCCCTCCCTACTTTCCCTGCTGCAGAATTTCTTATGCGATTGCAGCTTGCGGTCCGCAAGGCCTTGTGTGTCTGAATGGTAGAAAACTGGTGTCACACGTTCTGGGGGAAAAAAGTACAACTGAGGCTATGGGCGTCATGCGTCCTACTTATCACATCGGGTGACGTCGGCCGTCGGAGGAGGTCCTCGGGGACGGTGCATCGACATCATTGACGCAGGACGCAGATGCAGAAAATTTTCCGAAGCAGCACAGCTGTGGACATTACCTGTCATAGATATGGATTATGTCGTCGGACCATCCCATCGAAAGAACGTTACCAGGTAAGAGAGTAACTTGTTCTTCTCTGTTTTATGCAGATGATTTGGTTTTAATAGCAAAGACCCCAAGAGGCCTCCAAAATCTGTTATGTGCACTTGACAATTATGTTAAGCGGAACGACCTACAAATCAGTGGGCAAAAAACTAAAGTGTTATACTATCATCCATTGAAGAAAAAGCACAAATATAAGAACACATGGCATTTAAATAACAATACTCTACAAGTTGGTAACAACCGCAAGTATCTAGGAGTCAATATTAACAATCATACTGCAGACTTACTCATATCAGGATGAATTACATACGAAAATCAACACCGCAATATCTCAAACCAAAATCATCCAAGCAAAATATGGAAAATGTTAGATTGCTCCAACAATGGGACATTTTATCTACAAAAAGGTATCTGAATCATCTTGTTTGGTGTAGATACGAAACAAATTACAACTGAATTTACTGGGAGAAAATCAAAGGTGCATATTGGAAAGCAGTTTTGACTCTACCTAAGTTGCAACCTATGGCTGTACTGAGGTTCGAACTTGGGATTCCTCCATTGTTAAGCATGTATAAATGGAAAATATGCTTGCTTTACAGAACATTTCTCAATCATGCACGTTGGCAGAATACATGAAAACACCAAATCACAAGATCCCCTTAAAATGGAGAAAACTTGCTGTGAAAATATTAAGGGAGGCAGACATATCAGAGGAGCTGCTTGTCCAATATCCTATGCGAGCTAAAAATGTGTTGCAAGAGCAAGATTGGATTCAAACCATGACAAAGAGCAAACTATACATCTAACCATGCGCATTTTTGTAAGGAGAAAAAAAAATGAAACAGACGGCGGCTTACTTGTTGTTTTCCCTGCCCCTCTTATAGGTACATTTATCTGTTTTCACCTGAACTTGCATAATACTAAAGAAATACAATCAAGAAGGCAGCAAATATTACGAAGTGAGAATCACTGCAGATTTTCATGTGATCCCAGACAATCTGAGACTTTACAACACGTGTTGACTGAATGCCCAAATGTATTGCAAAGCTGAAGCCAATATTTCAAAATACTATTTGAAGATTGCAGGATGCTAACACCGAAGACATTGTGGTTGCCAATCCTCCACTCACGGAGATTAAAAGTACAGATAGCAACTGTGAAGTTTATATTGAGTATGAACCTAACATAGAGGGAAAGCACCACAGGGATCAAACTAAAAATTATGTTGTTTTTTAATTGAATATAAAGGCCTACAATTTTAACATGATGTATAATGATAGAACTAATTGAAGCATGTAATGGTGCAATTATAAACATGTGTAAAGGTTTTGTTGAACCAAATAACAAATATAAAAATAAAATAAAAAAATAAATATTTATTTTTGATTCCTGGTTAAGTGATGTAAGGGCCATGTAAACATTTTGCATTGTATATTAAGTCTTTGTATCTTGCATTATTTTTCTAACTTCTGATGAAGAATAACAATTAGGAAGTTGGATCATCTCAGAATTTTTATTACATGTTTTGATCTGCACTGGTAACACAGGGCACTGGGGATAACCAATAGTGAGTTTGCATTAGCGTCTGTGGTAATTCACTTTGCCACGTGTGATAAGACAACAACCAAACTGGTTATTGTACACTGGGTTTCAGAAGGGGTGAGGGTGTGTGTGTGTGTGTGTTTGTTTTTTCAATTTCACTTACATGGTAAATGTATTCTGAGAGGCAAGCCAAAAGGGCATAATGTGGTATTGTAAATAAATTACAGCAAGAGCATAAAGTCATCATTGAGAGTCCATTATTTACTTACCGTTAGTGATCCCGGAATAAGAACAATTATCAAGTGGTACTCTAAAGTTAGGCTCAACACTATGCCACGAAATACCAAAAATACCTCTGACACCTCAGAGTAGCCGGCAAAATGGGTCTTCGTATCTCCGCTCTTGTTACCACACTCTCAGTACCCTTTGAATGGCCAGTCCAAACATTCCCCTGTCTAGTTTACCCATTGCTTTCCCCCAAATATACATCTTTCTATCTACTCACCCTTGGGCTCTGGAACTCAGAATCTCTTTGCCTTAAATCCTCTTACCTTACTAACTACCTTACTAACTACTTTTACTGCTAACAACCTCATTGCTCCATAATGGGAAAGACTGAGACATGGAACATCCCCCACAGTATGAACTCACGTATAGCTCTTAACACTGATTTTGCCTCTCCCTCCCACTCTCTGCAGATGAAAAGAGGCGGGTTAGACCATGATCAACAGAACCTGCCTGTCCTCCCCTATTCCTCCCCAGACTTCCTCTCACCATCCTTTGAACACAATAATTTTTAACTTCTTGCATCAACTTCCCACACCAATCTCTTCATCAGCCAACCAGCTAGTGCTCCCAAGTCTTTCTTCTCTGACCTGACCTTCAAGTCCCTCTTTATTGAGGCCCCAGTCATCATCTTGGGCGATTTCAACCTTTCAAACATCTAGAATACTCAATGCCTTGAGATTGACTTAATAATCTTTGACCACTTTGTGCTTACCTTTCACAACCAACCAATGCACAGTCATGGCAGCTTGTTTAGCCTTGTATTCCTCTCCTCATTACTTACCCCTGCTACCCTCATTTATTGATCCCTCTCACTCCCACCACTATCTCCTTCACTTCTGTCTCCTTTGCCCTTTCTCTCTCCTGCTGTCCCATAACCAAATGCAAATCAAACCTGAATCCATGGTGGCATTCCTAGTTGAAGGCATGTATGTCCACCTTCGTCTCACTCCCTCAGCTGCTTTCTCTCTCTCACCACCACTCTCCAGCGACATTGTGCAAAATCACACTTTTCTCTGCGTTTGATTACCACTTTTTTGCCTCACAAGCACAAACTTGGGCCATCACTCTCTGCACCAGTTCAAAATAAACATGCGCCTCCACCTGGGATTCTGGTGCAAGTCCCACGCACCTGTCCTCCTTGGCTATTACAAGGAATCCATTTTCGCTCTCTCTACTGCCCTGATTTTCAAAAGTGCTCTTGCTATACTAGCCTCATCTTCTTTCTCTATACTCCTATTCCTGCAAACTCTACACCCTCTATGCCATGCTCCACACCTTTGGCTTCACTTCATCTGCGCATCTATCTCTCAACGAATGACTTTGTCTCTTTTCTTCTAAAATCTCCAACATAAGTGACAGTCTGACAGCCCACATATCCCGCTCTTCATTTTTTCCTCTACCTCTTACCTCCACTCCTCCCAGTCATTTTCTCCTACTACCCCTTGTCATAAGGTTGGGTGGTCTCTACAAAGTAAATACAGTATAGATAAGTTTAAAATCACTGTTTGTTGGAGACTTTTTAAATTTAAACCACCCAAACAGTAGGTCAGAACGGCAGTCTTTCTGTTTGCACAATATTCTTAGATTCAAAGTATATCTTGCAAAATATGTTTCTCTGTGTTTTTTCCTATCATCACTCAATTTTTTTGCATCAACAGAATATCGTATGTGTGGCTGGTCTCCTGGCATTCCATCTGTGTGTAGTGGAGTTGTGGCTTGTTCTTCTTGTTTGGTGATTGTGCAATTCCAAGCTTTCATTCATGGTAGGTCAGTTGCTTCACAGGGCCCACGGCTTACACCTGATAAGGTCGGCTCAGAGGCACCTCCACAAGCTGTTGGCTAGGCTCCTGACTACCTCCCTCCACAGGGGTCCTGGTCATTCAGCCCTCCAGCCCAATCTCATTTTACTTCTTGCCGCCACCCCATATGCTTGTACCTGGTGACCTTCCCTAACCTCTTTCCCCTTTACTGTATACTAACTCTTTCATGTATTCTGATTCGCCATCTCACTCACAAACCCCAGAGATGTGGGGCACATGTTTCCCTCTGTTAATCTTCTTCTGTGTTTTGGTGTTCCTGAGTCACCTCTACCTCTCTTGCTCCTCCTTTCACTTCCTTCTCCTTTTGTTCTCGTTCCCCTTGTTCGGTGTAATGTGAGTCGAGGGTTGCGGGGACAGTCAAGTTTTTTAAATAAAAAGGACACTGCAGTGCCAGTTCCTGGCCACGTTAGTGGAAGGGAACTAACGCCGCAGGGACAGAGGGGAGTAGGTGGCACACACAGAAGTGTGCCGACAAAAGGTATGTAGGGAGGTGAAGAGGAAGCAGATTGGGGATGCAGGCCAAATTGATCTATGTGATCACTGTGCTGCACCGTAATGTAAGTGTTACATATATTTTGGGGTTGTATCTATTTCTTCGTGGTATTTTTGCTATGTTGGTATTTTTGTGGTCATTTTTTCTTATAATGGTGAGACCAATTTCAGAATACTGCCTAATATATCACCAGGGTCACTAACAACAAATAAAGACTGGACTTAATACACTCTGAATAGATGGCTCATGTCCTCCTGTGGTATCTTATGTACAATACCACATTATGCCCTTTTCACTGTGTTCCAACAAATGTAAAGCATGCAATTGAAATGCAGCGCATTCATTCAGCCTAGATAAAACAATTCACTGCTTCTATCAGATATTTCTTACCACACATCTGCATCTATGCATGTCAAATAAAAGGGACTGAATGCAGAATAAATATAAGGATACATTATTTTTTTTTATTTGTTCTTTACCGTTAAATATTATTATGCACGTTTTTTCTTGCAATGGCTTTCAGCGCTCTATTTGTGCAAAGCTCTGCCAATTGACCTTGGCTTCGTAACAAAACTTGGCAGGGTGAGTAAACAGCAAGACTTTGAGAGTTATGAACACAGAATGACATGTACATTTAAATTCAAATCTCTAATGCAGTACCTAAAATGAACTGAAATATTTGAGCTACATATTATCATTCAATTCACCAGCACCTCAATTAACTTCATATTCACCTAAATCTGTTGGCTATATTCCCGACTCAGCTTGGCAGTGAAATCTTCCCCAGCCTTTCTGCCTTCGTCGCACAGGGTCAACTCAAATAAGGATTCTTGAGATTTCACAGCTCTGCTAAGTATCGCCACCCAGGGAAGAAACAGCTTCAGCCTTAGCCCAGCCGAACGGCCATGTGCTCCTTCGTCAGTCAGTTCCAGAAGAGGAATAACTCTCTACTCTGCCTCAAAAACCTTTTTTATCAAACCCCTTGTGAATCACAAACATCTCCCCATGTCCAGTTCATCACACTGAAGAAATCATGCGATTTGCCTTTCTCATTGTACTGACTGCAATGCTGAAGAGAAAAATGAAACCTTTCTCTTGCGCTTCCTGCTCCAAAACAATGCTATGTTTTTAGTAGAACAGATCTTTACGTTTTCAGTTTACCGCACAGCGCTGATTCTAGTTATAGACAGTGACTTTAATACTACTCTAAAACCTCAAAATGATAAAACTTTATCAGCCACCCCAACAGAATTTAGGAAAGGGCACGGTTATTAGAAGTCATGAACAATCTAAAAGTAATGGACATCTGAGGATTCCAGCATGAACATGAAAAAGATGTATCATTCTTCTCACACATTCATAGAGAGGGCATTCACAAATAGACATAATGATCTCATACCTGATCCGCTTAATTTCTGAAACATATAGGAGCCCTCTCTTACCATTCACCGGTGGAGGCTTCTCTACAGGTTAATGCTTAAACTCCAACCCCCACCCCAATCCCATGTGGCGAATGAAGGAATCCCCATTGAGAGACCCACAAAACCCACTAGAAATGTCTGCCCAATAAATCCATATTTCAGCATGAATGCCACACCAGAAATGCCACTCAACACAGTATAGGATAACTTTAAAGCGGTTCTGAGGGGATAGCTGATCTAAAAAACCACAGCTTCTATTAGAAACCGAGAAAAACTCTGAATTAGAAGCCGAAGTCAAACTGTATGAGAGATGCCTCAAACCTAGAACCTCCATCAAAGCTCAAGGGAGACCTGAAAATCACCCATACCAAACTGGAGGACCATCTCGCTTAACAAACTGCATGATCGCTAATTCAAATGAAATAAATCTGTTATACATGAGGAAACAAGGCCAACTGATATCTTAATTATAAACTAATGAAAATCAGAAATCTAAAATATCTGTTTAGTTGCCACCAACAGAACGTTATTGATCCAACAAGACTTAACCCAACTATCATTATGACTACTTCTTGGTAGCTGCAGGATGACTTCTAACGGATTGCGTGGATAAGTAATGTTCCAGATTTGGTCGATTCTGTCAACAACGTCCCCCAAAAATTCACCACTCTTTCACAACTCCACAACATATGAAGAAGACTACCCCTCTCCTTACCACAGCCCCAGCAACAGTCATCATCAATTATCCCAAAACACACATATGCACCGGGGTCCAGTAGATTCTGCCTAATACTTGCTGATGAATATAGCAGAGCTGTAAATCTGCCTTAGCATTTAATAGGCCTTTCCAAACCCTATCCCACTCTTCTAGTGTAAGATCTCTGCCTAACTCCTCTGACCACGACAGCCTTAACTTCTTCCATGAATCCAACCATTTCGCATCAGGTTGCATAATTTTCAAAATACCAGACACTTTCTGTAATCCACTAGTCAGTACTTTGAGAACATCCAGTTTCTGTAAAACTGGTGCCTCCATCATCTGTCTCCTTTCAGAGAGTAGGTCTACCAATTCACTGCATCTTCCTAACTCCCTCTTTTGCAACCCAAATTTCTCTACTAGACTCTCAAAGGGTACCACCCCTTCATCATTCCAGACATCCATTGTTAAGATGCATCTCTTAATCCAACTCCGCCAATTCAATACCTTATTGCTAATCTCTAGACCTGGATTATGCCAAGGAGACACCTCTTTATATAAATGAACAATCCTTGTCCGCTTCCCACTATCAACAAAGCCAATGCGTCTTTTGCTGCCCAGACTGTTTTTAAACTGTGCACCCTCCCAGATAACTTCCCAAAAGAATACACTCATTTGATGTCATATGGTGAACATTGCTGCATCTCAATGTGCACCCACCATGGCACCTGATTCTGATCCCTGCTAGAGTAGCTAGACACCTTTTTCAACAGAAAGCCATTGCAATAATTCTTCAGTATCGGGTACCCTAAACCTCCATCTTTAACGCTCCGGACCATAATGTGCCGAGAAATTCTCACCCTCTTCCCCTCTCCCCACAGAAAATCTTGAAACAGCCTATGTATACACCCAAGAGCTCTCTTTGTAAAGAGTAGGGGCAGTGATTGAATAATATATCAAATCTTTGGCAACAAAAGCATTTTAATCACATTAATTTTACCCCAAATGATTAAAGTGATACGCCCCCATTTCATAATATCCCTTCAGAGGACGTTGAGGATCCTATCTACATTATAATTCACTATCTTTTTAACATACCGAACAATGTAAATACCCAAGTACTTTACACGCACATTCTCCCATTTACAGTTCCACCCTAACAAATGCTCACGCCCTGGCGAGTTTCTCACCGGAAATACAACTGTTTTTTCCCAGTTGATCCGGTAGCCCGATAACTTTCCTACTTCTTCAAAAATACTTCTCAATAGATGACCCCCCTCGACAGGATTATTCAAAATAACCACCACATCATCCGCATAGCCCAAGGTCTGGAAGACCAGGAAGAAGCAGACAGCGGAGGAGTGGATTTTGGATGTGCAAGTTCTATCAAGATATGAGAAGACTATGTACTATAAACAACACAAAGAAGTATTTTATAGGGAACTACGGGGAAGTTTCACTGAACTTTATGGGTGATCCTGAATCAAACTGAAGTGGAGTTGGTTGCTTTCAAAACTAATGGGTGTGTTGGGATGGGTGTGTTATTGTGTCTGTTACGTTTTTTGTTTTGTGTTATCTTAATTGTTTGTGGATGTCAGATTAATGCACGTTGTTTTGGGTTAGGTCTGGCTCATTTTGTGGATATAGGGCTACAGTTTGATGTTTACTTTGGGGTGGTTTATAGTCCGATGACCTAAGCTGTGATTACTGATGCGTTTGTTACTTTCTGTTGAAAATAAGAAATAAAGAGTATGAAAAAAAATCTAAAATATATCTGATCTAAAATTTAACAGGGAGACATATTATGATGCTTTCCGATTCTTTTCCCAAATAATGTGCAGTGAGCCACAATTTCTAACCGATCAGAAGACGTAGCTCCAACACATTACGGTTACTGGGTTGCCTGAGAACCAATATGTGTGAATTATTGAACCTGAAAAATAAAAATTGGAAAAAAAAGAAAAAATGAAATTTGCATATCATTGTTGGGAAGGACTGTTTTATTTGGCATTTTCATCGTGCTGCCATTTTGTGAGATTTTTAATACCTGGAGCTGCCTTGCTATTTTGAAAGCACAAGTTTTTTCCCACTATTGCCTGCTTATTTGACTTTGTTTTTTTTGGCCCTTCCAAGATGGCTGCCACGGTTTTCTTTGTTGTATAGGCAGGCTGTGCTGAACCACCTCTTCCTGTGCTGCACTCCCATTGGTTGCTGAGTGTTTTCTTCCATCCAATCAGGGACCGGCATGCTTCAGCTGGCCCTCTCGGCAAGGCCCACTGGCTGGAACTGGTTTCTTTCATCTGCTTCTCACTGATAGTGAGGTCCTGTTTCCACCCTCCTGGCAATCTGTTCTCCTGCACATGTGGAGTTTGTGCCTTGCTGCTGACCATTCCATTAGGTAAGTGCACTTTCTGTGCATTACTGCACCTCCAGGAGAATTATTGAACCTGAAAAAACAAAACTGGAAAAAAAAGAAAAAAACAAACATTTGCATATAATTGTTGGAAAGCACCGTTTTATTTGGCATTTTCACCGCGCTGCCATTTTTTGAGCTTTTTAATACCTCGAGCTGCCTTGCTATTTTGAAAGCACAAGTTTTTTCCCCACTATTGCCTGCTTATTTGACTGTTTGTTTGGCCCTTCCAAGATGGCCGCCATGGTTTTCTTTGTTTTGGAGGCAGGCTGTGCCGGACCACCTCTTCCTGTGCTGCACTCCCATTGGTTGCAGAGTGTTTTCTTCCATCCAATCAGGGACCGGCAGGCTCTAGCCGGCCCTCTCAGCAAAGGCCCACTTCTAAGGCGCCTGTCTGCTCCCTGTCTTCTTCCGGAATGCTACTTGGGGTCCTCCCTGCACCTTAACCACAATGATGCTGCCACCTCACTCCTCTAAGAAATCCGGACTGCCTTGACTTTGCCTCCTCCAGAACTATGGGTTAGTTCCCTCCTTATGGACTCACTCCTACCGCCTTTCACTATCGCTGTTCTTTCTGCTTGTTACTCCTATGTTGTCATCCTGATGCGCAGTGCTTCCTAAAAACCTTTTTTAACATCTGATTCCAAGAATGAAAAGTCAAATCTTGCTGTTTTTGCTTTGTTCTAAAAAGTCAAATCTTGTTGTTATTCCCACTCAGACCTACTCCTCTTTTGAATGCCTTGTCTGTAGGCTTTCTCTCTCGCCTACCCACTCTCTTACTGTGGTTACCATCTGCCGGCCTCCTGGTCAAATCACCTAATTTCTCTCTGAGTGGGCAGACCTCTCCTCCTTCCTCCTGGCCTCTACCACTCAACTCCTCCTCCTCTGTGACCTCAATATTCATTTAGACTCTCCTTGCTCCTCCTCTGTACTCTTCCGTGACCTCTACGACTCCCTCTCCGTGTCCGTCCTCCCCTCTGGCCCGACTCACTCTACAAGGCACACACTCGATATCTTGATCTCCTCTGACATCCCCCTCTCCATCCCTCTGACCACTCCTCTCTCCTGGAGCGATCACTCCCTCCTCTCCTCTCATCTCTCCCTCTCTTCCCCCCAAGCCAAGCCTACCCCAACACTGCCACCTACCTTCTCGGACATCTGGCCCATGAAGTGTGTGTCAGTTGAGGCTTTTGCCGCCACTTTATTTCCCCCCCCTCCACCTTTGGCTGTCTCACATCCTGACACAGCCCTGTCTCTGCTCTACTCTTCAGTTTCTGATACGCTTGATGCTTTTGCCCCTGTCATGAGGATCCGTTTGAAGTCCAAAGCCAAGTGCAATTCCTGGTATGACTCTGACCTAGCTACACTTAAACGTAAGTGTAGGGTGGCAGAGAGGAAATGGAGGACTTCCTGTTCATCCTCTGACAAACTGGCCTGTCGCCTGCTACAAAGGCAATACCGACTCTCTGTCCTCATCAAGAAGAGAGTCCACATTCAAGCTTGTGTCTCTGCGGCATCTAACAACTCGGCCAAACTCTTTAAAATCTGCAAGGAGCTGGCCAACCCTGCTGCAGTCTCTACCCCTCCTGTTGCCTCGCAGGCTCTTTGCAATGCTCTTGCCTCTCACTTCATTTAAAAAACCCAGGACATCCTGTCCACCCTCTCCATCCACACCCCCCCTCTCCCCTCTCCATCTGTGCTTACTGACCCTCCTTTAGCCACCCCCCCACCATCCTTCTAGTCCTTTCCTCTTTTCTCCCCTGACGAGGTCGCTAGACAAGTCCGATCTATGAAAGCCTCGTCAAAACAAGTTCATCCCTGTTCCTCTAAAACCATCAAGGACCACATTGATACCCTCGCTCCGGCCCTTGCTGATTTTTGCAACCACTCCTTTGCCTCGGGATCCTTGCCCTCCACTCTGAAGCACTCCTTTGTGCATCCTCTTCTCAAGAAACCCACAGCTGATCCTTCTTGTCCAGCTAACTATCGCCCAATTTCCATTACTTCCTTTCTGGGAAAACTCCTGGAAAAGTTGGCCATCTCTCAGCTTAACCTTCATTCCAATTCTGTTGGCTGTCTCCATGACCACCAGTCTGGCTTCAGAGCTGCCAGAAGCACGGAAACCGCTCTCCTGAACATCCATGAAGATCTGCTCTCCAACCTTGACTCTAACATTCCCTCTATCCTCATCCTTCTCTATCTCTCTTCTGCCTTCGACACGGTCATCCATACCATCCTGCTCAACCGTCTCCGTGAAAACCTGGGTATCACTGATCAGGCTCTGGCCTGGCTGACCTCTTTCCTCTCAGATCGACCCTCCCAGGTCCAACTTGGGTGCTTCCTTTCATCTATCTTCCTCTCTACCTGTGGTGTTCCCCAGGGGTCTAACCTCTTGCCCTGTCTTTTCAACCAATGCCTGGCAACTCTTGCCCACTGCATTGCCACTTTCTGCTCAAATTTACAGTGCTACGCTGACGACACTCAACTCATTTTCAGGCTGCCCTCTACCCACCTCCTCTCCCTCTCTCATCTCTGATTGCCTAACTGCCATTCAAGATTGATGTGCCGCCAATGATCTTTGTCTGCAAGACGGAGATCCTCCTCATTGGCACACCTTCACTATCCTTTCCCCTCACTCTTTGGCCGGCCTCCCTTGGCCCTCCTCCTATCCCCACCTGCGAGGCTAAGAACCTCAGGGTCATCTTTGACTCCACCCTTTCCTTCTCTGCCCACATCTCTGAGGTCTCTAAAAAGTCTAATTTCCTACTTCACCTCCTCAGAGCTACTCTGCCTTTCCTCTCCTTCCCCCAGAAGCTCATGGTATCCCAAGCTCTGGTTCTCTCTAGCTTGGGCTATTGTAACAGCCTCTTTCTAAATCTACCTGCCTCTACTCTCCGCCCCCTGCAACTAATCCAGAACAGGACTGCGAGACTTGTCCTTGGCCTCAAGCCCTGGGATCATATCTCTCCAGCTCTGAAATCTCTCCATTGGCTCCTATTGGATGCAAGGATTAAATTCAAAACCCTCTGCATTGTCCACAAGGCTTTCTGGGGCCTGGGTCCAAAATACCTTCAGATATCCCTCCGCAAATACCTCCCCTCTCGAGCTCTTTGCTCCTCTAACTCCAACTCCCTCAGGCTCAGTCGTTTTTCAAAGAAATGAGCTGGGGGTAGATCTGTCTTCGTCTGCGGCCTCCCTCTGGAACAGCCTCCCTGCCACTCTGAAACTTGAGGAGAACCATCTCCAGTTCCGGAAGCACCTCAAGACCTTCCTCTTTTCTTCTGCCTTCACTCCCCCTCGCCCCTGCTGATCTGTTCTCTCTTGGCACCGTGCACCTGGCCACCCTCTGTCCTCCAGGCCCAGGTACCTGGTCAACCTGCCACCCTCCCGCACTGCCTCCGGGCCACCCCTTGCACTGGGGTCTGTATCTGTAACCATACAACCCCTCCCCCCCTTTTTCATCCTGCACTTATCAGACCTACCCTGTCTGCTGCCTTAAACCTGGCACTTGCAAAATTGCTGGCTGCACTACCACTATTTGTTGCATTTATTATTTATTTATTGTTATTTATCTGTTTCTCCTCTACTTCGCACTTTCCACTTCTCCCCCCTTCCATGCCCCTTTCCCCTCCCCCATGCACTTGCGCGTTCTCAATGTCACTGGGCCTAGTAAGATCGCTGTTTTGTTCTCCCCGTTCCCCTCCCTTGCCTTGTCACGCTCTACAAACACTTGTGTACGAGCGCAATAGAAATAAAATATCAATATCAACATACTGTCCAGCGAGCCACAATTTCTACAAAACGTTCCAAATCCAACTCATGCCGCACTTGACCAAATTATTTAATTATTTTCTAGTCACCAAGACAGTATACCCCTCTATGGTGAAGTTCATAACCACACTGTTTCTAAAACCAGGCAAGTAGGATTCCAAATGCACTATATACCATACAATCTCAATATTCATAAAAGGAAGATAACAAAGCTATATCACCAGTTTGACACTGCTCGCAGTCTGCAGAGTGTGTACCCAGTGCCCGAATAACAAAAGTTTGTCCACTGTGCCCAGGCTTTTTTGTACTTGCTCTGCAGATCGCCAAAGGAACTGGGAAGTCGTGGACTGGAGGCTGGAGCCGCAAGAGGTATGTGGGGGAGGGAGTGCTTAGAGGGTTGAGGGGGGGCGAACAAAAGGTCACACCCAAGGGATTGCAACCTTTTGTGCTGCAATCACGGATGCAGCCTTTTGTGCGCGGCCTACAGACATAGAACAGTTTGACACATCCCAAATAGAAGAGGCGGGGCGTGGTCTGGCAGGCAGCTAATGGCGGTGTAACTCCAGTAGCTGCGCAACCCTGAGCAGAGTCAATGGACTGTGCATTCTCTCAATGCTACGATCTACAGCCATGCAGATGGGGAAAAGGTCCTGAATGTGAGCAACTCAATTCTGAACTATTTCGGCTGAGACGCTGCCATTGCCCTGAATCTGGAGCAGGCGAGTCTTTGCAGCCTGGTCTGCCCCGGCAAGACAGCATGGCAGTCACCGGCAGTGACACCACTATGGGTTTCTGGCCGATGAGCACTTGTGGTAGAGCCTGAAGTATTGTCGTGTTAGCGGTGGCATCTGGAGCGTGAAGAGGCTGTCCAGTTGGTAGCCCTGCTGCCCGAGTGACAGTCTGTCGATGCAAAAGCATTTGGATGCGGCAGAGTGCATGTGCCGTACATAGCGGCTTTCCTACAGTGACACTGCAGAATTCTCACCTCGGCCCTTCCATATCTCGCAGCCGCGAGAAGGGAGTGGAGCCGGGTGGCAGCGGCAGTCCGTCTTGGTGGATGACGGACTCAGTTTTGGATTCTACTATACCGCAGCACCCGGTGCTTGTTTTCTGCATGGAGTTCTGACCTCCTGGCAGTTCGGTGTAATCATCCGCTATACAGGTCACCCACTGCACGTAAGACCTGTGCCTCCTGCTGGGATGTGGTAGGGGTGCAGGTGTGCCCCAGACCCTCGAGGAGCTTCTTTTTTGTCAGCTTTCACTGCATGGGCAGAATGCTTGGGTGAGGCGGCTCAGAGTGCGCTCGTTTTTGAAGGAGGCGGGTATTCGCACAGCACTTCCATCTGCAGCGCATTGGAGGTGGTTAGCCCAGCACAGTGCCTGCTGTGTGAGACTCTGGGAGATATAAGTGAAGCTCATACTGTATATCTGCTGCTGGCCAGGTTTATGGTTCTGGGTCTGCTCCTGTGGTCTGTCTGGGGGCTGCTCTTCGAGCGAGGAGTGGATCCCCCAACTGGCTGCCTCTTTGTTCATCCTGAGTCATGCTGTGGTAATGCTGCTTGCCCCCAGCCCTGTTAAGATGTGGACCTAAGTCGTTGTGAGGGGAGTGAGAGCACAAATGGAGACGGTCTCGAGTGTATGGCTGAGAGTGTGGTTCCGATACCTAGTTCTCCAGATGCCAGTAGTGATGTGGTAATATCTGGGCAGGCCAATGTGGTAGGCCAGGAAAGTGTGGAGGTGTCTTCCCCGGGGAGTGAAAGTATGGCGCCATTTGGTGGGGAGGCGGATGGGTATTCCGAATGTGATTCTGATCATTCGGCTCTAATCCCGGATGAGGTGAGGCCAGGGGATGCTGATGGATGTTCAGTGCCTGTTTCGGACAGTTCAGTTTTAATTCCAACTGAAACTGAACAATGTGAGGCTTTTTCTCTTGTGGAGGATTCCAATGTCATGTATAACCGTCCTAACAGGTTGAAAAAGTTTCCAGCAAAATACAAGGACTTTGTATTAGAGTTTACAGATACTTAACCTAATGTTGTTTTTCTTCCTCAAGGTTTTTCTTCATCTATTCTGTTTTATTCTGTTATTCCTTCAAATTGTTTTCCTTGAGGATATGGTGCTCACATGTTTTTGTGGTCTACGGGGGGAGAAGTGTTGTAATTGGCTCGCGCTTTCGCGTGCCTTTGTTGTCCCGTGTGATAGAACGGCTCGGCGTTCTACGCTCGGGGTGACGGTTGGAGAGGAAGGAGCAGGGAGCTGGGAGGAGATTGATGGTCACGTAAAAGGTTGAAGAATAAAGTAACTTAACACTTACCTGATTCCTGCGTTATTACACCTTTCCTCTACTTAAAGTCTATTGATGTACCTGTTCTATAACTATTTTCCTCTTTCAAATTAGAGGTATATGCGTGCACACGTGAACACAGCAGTTCACTTTGGAATTCAAGACTACCGTAGCATCCACATTTAAAGACATCTTCACTCCATATCTGACCTGACTTTCTAAGTGCCTAACTACTGTTGAGACAAGGATGCATGTAATATGCTTTTGTCCACTCTGGTGGCACTCTCACAGGCTATGGCTTATGCTATATCCATACCAGAAAAGCCAGAGGGCACCCGATTTGGCGCCGACATTACACAGCGCCTTACAGCACGCTGTAGCTCTTAATACACCATCACAGGGTGCATGAGTTCACTTACTGCCTTATTCTCTAGGTTCTGATTCTTTAACTCACTGTGCACACTTTCATATCTATTATCTTTCGTTTCTTTTTTACCTCAGGGGTCGCTTCCATTTCTGGTTCTGAGGAAGGCGAGAAACATCAAATCCGCCGAAACGTAAATCACTCGTACCTCACGATCCAGTCCTGTACGATTGTAGCACCGACTAGGATTCATCCCGGTGCCACACGTAGACATCGAGTTTTCGTAAACAACAAAATGGAGACACTTCTAATAAGAGGTTCTTGGAACATTTTTGTCCAGAATTATTTGTGTCTCGATACCCGGACATCAATTTAGTTGCCCATGGACTCAATTCTCAAATTTATTGGGGAAAAGAATTGTTGAACTTTTTTGGAAAGATTCAGTTGAGTTGAAACTGGACTGCAGTTGCAATTGAGAAGACGATGTAGCTAACATTAAGGGTAATATGTACCTAAGTGTATGCAAAACAATTTGTTTGTGTGTTGGAATATTAACTGTAAATAACCAGATTTATTTACTTTGAATAATTGTTTAGAACCAGTGTGATATATTTTTTCGTTCTATCTAGGGTTACTGTCACTTTCAAGTATTAGAATTGTCTGTAGGATCCTTTATTTCATCTTTAAGACTGGATATATTATGTCTCCTTTATTTTATTTTCTGTTTCTGTGTATTGATATATTGCTTTTTGTAATTCTACAAGCTTTTTCATTATGAATAAATAAGTTAATTTGAAATAATTCAATTTAGTTAAGTGTGTTTGGGTCCTTATATTTTTAGGGACTTATATGAGGACATAGAGAGATGTGTTATTAGTAAACACATGCTTATGAGCTCTAGATGTGAGTCACACACACCCTTTGTGTGGTGCCCTTACCTTGTGTTCAGTACACTGTGGAGACAGCCTACAACTAATATGAGTACCGTTTGAGCTCTAAGGCTTATGCCTGTCAGGACACCTTTTTTGTACACTGTTAGATTTATATCCCAGTCCTTGACAGAGTAGGGATTTACCCTTCAGTATATTAGTAACACTGATCCAGCATTGGCAGTGGAAGAGGAGACACAACCAGCCAACAAAGGGAAAATATCGTATGCCTATTTCAGTCTATACAAAGGGAGATGGCGATGATGGTGAAGGAATTAAAAAGCTCCATTCAGGCACCGTCAAAGACTGTGCAACAGAATGAATCCAGGATTGGGGAGCTAGAGTCTGACTTCTGTGACCAGGCACATTCCCATGTACATTTGGAGCAGAAGGAGGCAGTGCTCCAAGCCTATAGAGACACTGCAGAGGAGAAACAAGAGGATGCTGAAAACCAATCCCATAGAAAGAATTGTCAGATCAGGGTAATTCCAGGGGAGATCAAAGACCAAGACATGGAAGCATATATTCTTGGGCTGTTTCAGCAAATACTGGGCGACAAAGAAGTGGACCTCACATTGGTCCAGACACACAGGGTATTTTCCAATTTTCAAATGAGACAAAACCTCTTCCCAGACATCTTGACAAGAGTCCACTTCTTTAAGACTTACCTTCCAAAAATGCAGAGAATTTAGGAGCTTGGAATTCAGGGGCTTATCAGTTGTTTCAGGACCCTTCCCAGGGAACAATTCGCAGATTGATACGCCCGCTGACCAACTGACTCTCAGAGAAAGGAATCCACTACAGGTAGAAGCTACCCATTTCAAATTCTGTTTCAGATTGATGGCATTCAACACCAGTTTGCATCTCTTAGAACTGTCGTGGAAACCCTGAAGATTCCACAGGCAGACATACATTTGCCAGAAGAGTGATCCCCTGAGACCTCACAACCTCATTGTCTTTAGCATGTTCCAGCAAGAACAGAAGGTGGGATCGCAGGAGGCCCTCAATGGACAGGCGGGAAAGGAGCAAGGACACAGAGGTTCCTGACTGAGCGGTCTTGTTGGAGAACTGAATGGGACTCGGACTTTACAGAGTTGCCGGATACATGAGGATTGTCTGTCTTTCAGATGTTGTAATGGAGGGCTCCGGCTGTTGTGGTTGAGGCTGCTTTGAGCTGTAAAGTTTGCATTGCATGCAGTTTGGGGGGTCATTAGGGGTATGTGCCCTCTTTCAAGTGGTTCAGCCTGATGTTTACCCCACACAAGGTGGTTACATTTTTTATTTGCACTTTTATTTTCAATATCCAATGTTGTTGTGTTTGGTGCTTTAGAGGGGGTTGCTGGTGCATTGAGAGTTGTCCTTGGGTGGGGATGAGCTAGTACTGGTTCGGGCTCATGTAGGGTCTGAAGACTTTGCATGGGGGCCAGAGTGGATGGAGGCAGTTCGGGGTGTGGGGGTTGACAGGGTATCAGGTAATATTTTCGCCAGCAAAAATATCGGCGAACATATGGTCGTCGGGAACGGCCATAGGCAATATTTTTGGTGGTGAAAATATTAGGTGCTGGGTTTGCGGGGGTGTCCCCCGCACATAAAAAAATGATGCAGGGGTTGCGGGGGTGTCCCCCGCAGGGTCCATGTGTTATTTTTGCCGCAAAAATATGGCGATGTTTTTGCATCACAATATTTTTGCGGCGAAAATATCACATGGAACCGTTGGCAGTTTGCCTGAAATGCTACAATGGCTGATGTGAAAATTGTCTCCATAAATGTCCAGGGGCTCAACTCTCCGAGAAAGCGGAAGAGTGTGCTTTCCAAGCTGGTGGACCTCCAGGCCGATATTATCCTACTCCAGGAGACCCATCTTTTGCAACGAGACTGGCCGAGATTGAGGTCCTGCTGGTTCCCTCATCAGTATTCTGCCTCTTCATCTTCAATGAAGAAGACGGGGGTTGCAATTGTGGTTGGGGTCTCAGGGTGGTGTCTGTGTAAGGGCCTAATCAACACCAAGATCAGTTGTATATCCATCTATTCCCTCATATAGCGCAACTCCAACAGGGTGTGTTATTAGTAAGGGGGGATTTTAATGTAGTGTTGGATAGAGGCAGGGATAGATCTGGCCCAGGAGCCCCGGCTGAAGCCTCTGAGGCGGTCCCTCTTTAACAGGTTATAGCGGATATGCACTTGATAGATGTATGCCACCGTCTTCACCCCCACCATTGAGATTACCCCTATTTCTCACATTTTCACCATACCTACTCCCGGATTGATTATTTTATGGTATCAGACTCTTTACTTGCCGGGATCGCATCAGCTAACATAGAGCTGGCACTCGTCTCAGACCACTCTCCTATCATCTTGCAATTAGATGGATATGGCCTAGGGAGTAGGAGGTCCACAGCTGAATGATTCGCTGCTGGCCGATCCGACGTATGCACTACCATTTCAGAAAATTTCATGGGTGAGTTCTCGGTATGGCAGTATGGGAGGCCTTTAAACCCACATTGAGAGGAGAGCTAATCAGCATTGCCATGGTTCAGAAAAAGATTATTACAGTTCAAAATTTTCAGGCCGAGGAGCGAGTCAGAGAGTGGGTAGCTAGTTATAAACAGGATGGGGGCAGAAAGACTTATAGGTAGCTCCAGGTGGTGAGGGCAGAGTTAGTCATTGTGTGCTGATGATATTTCGCACAAGCTGCTTTGAACGAAGCATTTTTATCATAGTACCTCTAATAAAGCATCCTGCTTATTAGCCTATAAACGTAGGGCCCGGCAGGCCAGCACAACAGTTGGGGGTTTGCCAACTGAGGGGGGTGCTCTACACAATGCTGAACCCTACAAGTTGTGAATACTTTCGCAATACTACTCGTTATTTGTATCGGACTCCCTAGATGTTCAGCAGCAAGAGGTGTTTATTCAGGAGGCCCATCTCCCCCGCATATCGGAGGACCAGAGACACCTTTTGGACACGCCCATAGTAGCAGAGGAGGTCGCTCACGCCATTTGCTCTCTCCCAGGTAATAAGACTCCAGACCTGGACGGGTTCACAGGCCTTTTTTATAAGAAAGTCTCTGGGGTTCTTTCTCCTCGATTAGCTGACCGGTTCAACTCCTTTGCCGAGACGAGGTCCATCACACCTACCATGGGGGAATCCCCACTCACGTTACTTGCTAAACCAAATAAAGATCCCACCTTATGCTCTTGCTTCAAACAGATCACGGTCCTCAACTACGACTCCAGAATATACTCTAATTCTGGCCACACGGTTGGCTGACGCAATGCCCAAGCTAGTTGCATCGGATCAGACTGGGTGTGTTCTGGGGCTCCGGCCATTCGATAACATACGACGCACAATGGATATCTCGGCCTGGGCTCGAAAACACAAGCGTGCAATGGCTCTGCTGTCAATCTGCGCTGAGAAAGCATCCGATTGCGTTGACTGGGCATATTTATCCAGGGTATTGGAGGGGTTTGACTTTGGCCTGCTGTTTCCCAGATTTGTCTTCGCTAATTTCATGCTTCCATCTACACGGATCAAGGTGAATGGGGTCCTTTCGGATCCAGTGGGTTTGTATAGAAGGACCCAACATGCTTGCCTGCAGTCCCCACTCTTGTTCGATCTGTCTATGGAGCCTTTGCCCTGGGTTGTACACTCATCGGGGGACATTGACAGGTTAGATGTAACAGGTTATCACCATAAACAGGTGCTATACTCAGACGATCTCCTGTTTTATATGCGGGATTCCACTGTCACATTGCCCCACATTGTCTCGCTATTGGAGAGGTTTCACAAGGTCTCAGCCTTTAAAATGTATTTCACGAAATCAGCACTACTTAAAGGAATAGTACGCCCAAAAATTGTATTGTCCCGATCGTTTGGGCATGTATTTTTAAGCATACTGTAATCGATATAAAAAAATGTTCCTATGCATCTTACCTTCGCTTTGGTCACTTTTACACATATGAAAAGAAGGGGTTGGGTGAGGCCATCTTGTGCTAATCTTATCCATTGATGCATCGTTCTAAATTCAAGTGCCCTCGTGGCAAGAATACAGATCACACCGCCCCTCAAGCTGACATCGTTAAATCCTTACGCCCCTTTTCACAACGCCAATGCACGCCTCATGGAAAGGTTCTCTGTGTGCAAGCTATTGACGTGTCTCCATGGAAATGCCAGGACGCTTCTCAACAAGTATAAACAGACCCTTTCTGAGCAGACATTGCTTTTTCAATCGTTTCACTGTATTTAGTTTCGATCGCCGGTGACTCGCTCTGTTCAGCTATCTTCCTAGTACGAAGCCCCGTGAACAGGTACTTACACTAGCAGAAATGAGGCACTTTTGTTTTATTTAAATATTTGTCATTTAATGGCAACAATACAGCCCTACCATTACGAGCCTGAGTATTCCGAAGAGGAACAAATGGAAAGAGAAAGAGAAAGAAGCAGAAACAATGGGGAATCGGACAATAGTTGGAAGATTGTAACTTTGATCAATCACTGACGAATCAGTTTAGTATGTAAACTGAGTAAATTTCGCTCACTTATTGCAAATCAGTGTTCATCACTTACGTGTCTTTCACTTTCAGCTAAAAAAACAATATTTTTCTATGGGCCAAACCGTTCTGGCTTGAATGGGTGTTCACTATTGTAATGTGTTGATACTTTAAAGCCCAAGTACATTTTTCCAGAAAGTTACTTTTCTAAGGGCAACTATGCCATAGAATTTAGGATGCATTTTCGAGTAAAGTGGTACCCTTATCTGGTTCATTCAATTACCATATTTATGTTTCTCTTTCACAGGTGGTACAGGCTGGTGGCCTACCGTTTGTTTACATGGTGGCTTCACGGGAGGCTTGGATTCCGCGTTCAATGAGTAATACCCGCCTGTGTCGTTTGAGCCATTCGCTCCAAATTCCCCAGTGACAGCGGACAGTACAGGGGATTTTCACACACTAGGCTGCAACCACAAGTATGCAATTTGTAGTTTGTTTGTGCCATAAACATCACCAAACTAAATAGAATACAAATGAGCATACACAAATAGTTGTTTGAATTTTTCAGTGCGTTAAGAACACGGTCTATCGTCTGAGTCATGAAAGAATGGTTGGTGCCCTTTTGCGCTCTCCTTGTCCCCATCCATCCTCCCTCCAGTAGTGGGTGGGAGGCAATGATGAAGGTGCCAAACACCATGTACAACTCAAAGGGATCCTCCAGACTCCCCTCTTCAAGACCCCGCCCTAGCAATCAACATACGTTTGTGTCCCTTCAGCAGTGTTCGGGGCCTTTGGCGCTCGCTCCATGGCCATCCATCCCCCTTCCAGTATCAATGGCAGTTCAAACCTATGATAGTGTGCTCTCAAGGGGGCTGGGTTGGGTGGGAACATTCAAGTTGCCAAACACCATGTGTACCGCAATGTTTTTTTTTTTTCCATGCAGGGACCATTGTTCACATGGCCTCCCCGGACCCACTGTCTACAGACTCCCCTCTTCAAGACCCCGCCCTAGCAATCAACATACGTTTGTGTCCCTTCAGCAGTGTTCAGGGCCTTTTGCGCTCACCTCACCCACATCCACCCCCCCTCCAGTATCAGTGGCAGTTCACACCTATGACTGTGCGCTCCCAAGGGGCCTGGGTGGGAACACTCAAGTTGCCAAACACCATGTGCACCTCAAAGGGATCTTCGGCATGGTGACCATTGTTCACATGGCTTCCCCAGACCCAGTGTCTCCAGACTCCCCCGTTCAAGTCTATCCATCCCCCTCTATCCCCAGTATCAATTGCAGTTCGCACCTAAGACCATGCGCTCCTAAGGTAGCTGGGTGGGTGTGGACGCTCAAGGTGCTACAAGCTGTTGTAATAGCTAGCCTCTGTGTAGCATTGAAAATATACATTACGCATCATACAAAATGATGCAGACTCCTTGTTTTTGTGTTGGCAATAAAATTATGTGGCAATAATAAACCAAACAAGATTACTGTGTTTATGCCACAAATCAACAGGTGTGCAGCGTTACCATAGTTCATAGTGGCATTTGTGTTGTCATATCTGGGTGGACATGCTGCGGACTGGTTCATACCCTTAGTTAATCGAGATGATCCATTACTGAGGAAGTTTCCTGGTTTTCGGCAGGAGTTAGAGAAACGTTTGCTCATGCTGCTCAGGGACAGGCCTTAGAGGATGAGCTGCTCTCTTTACGCCAAGGTAACCAAGAATTATTGGCTTATATAGCCTCCTTTAATCGATTAGTGGCAGAGACCAATTGGCCTGAGGAGAAGAGAACCACACTCTTTTATCGAGGATTAAGAGGAGAACTCAAAGATATTTTGGCGCATGTAGTGAATCCTCCTACAGGTTGTGCTGAATTCATAGACCTGACAATACAGCTGGATCACCGATTGCAGAACCGGCGTTCTTATCGGGCCTGATCAGAGACTAGATCACTCTATGTTCATTCAAAAGACTCTGGAACTCATCCAATGACTGAAAGTCATCCTGAGCCAATGCACTTAGGTGTTCAGGGTCCCATATCTAAGGAAGAAAGAGACAAAAGAAGACAGCAGAACTTATGTCTCTATTGTGGTTCAGCAAGTCATCATTTGCGAAACTGTCCATTGAAACCACCATGGAAACCAGTGGGAGCAGTAGACAAGGTGGACAGGAAAATCACAGAAAATGAACAGCCAGAAAACTCCGCCTGACAAGTGTAGAGGTCGACTTGTCGAGCCAGAAGAAGAAAATTCAGATCTCTCATTTCGTTGTTCCAGTCATCTTAAGTAGTGACCTTCAACCTTCCCAGATATAGGCTCTGCAAGCATATGTGGAGAGTGGTGTGATTGGGTACTACATGGGTTACGAACTAGCAGGCAAGATGGGTATTGGTATGCACCCAAAGGCTGTGGTAGAAAATGTCACTGCAGTAGATGGTACTGGACTAATATCCAGACCAGTGGCGAAGCTCACTGAAGTTTGCACCTTGCCTTGTGAGGAGGGACACTGAGAAAATATCTTGTTTGACCTAATTAGTGCTGCACAGTTTAAAGTGATTTTAGGAATTCCATGGCTAGAGAAACATAATCCACAGATTGGTGTTCCAAAACCTTAGTTTTTATTGAGGAATGCAGGTATTTCAGCCATGTTCAAGGCGGAACCTTTAAAAAAGAAGTTCCAGTGATTTTAATAGAAAAACCCACCTTAGGGTTAAGAGGAACCCTTCCACCGGAGTATCAAGATTTTCAAGAAGTATTCGAAGAAGAACAGGGTAACGTGTTGCCACCTTATCGGCCATATGATTGTCAAATTGATTTGAGCTCTGGTTCAAAAACCCCATGCAGCAGAATTTATGCCCTAAGTGAACATGAAAATATTAATTTGAAGACTTATTTGGATAATTACCTTGCCAATGGTTTTATTCGGCCCTCTAAGTCCCCCCCTGGTGTACATCTGGTTTTCGTGCCCAAGAAAGAAGGGGACCTTCATACTTGCATAGACTACCGTGCCCTCAACCAGATCACAGTCAAGAACCGGAAGCCCCCTTCCATTCGTTCCAGTGTTAATGGATCAACTTAAGGATGCCAACATTTTTACTAGACTAGACCTTAGAAGGGCTTACCACTTAAAGAGAATCAAAGAAGGATGAATGAAAGGCTGCTTTCTGCACAAAATACACATTTTACAAGTACCAATTCATGCCCTTTGACTTATGCAACGCCCCAGCAGCTTTCCAGAATTTTATGAATGATGTTTTATGCGAATTGCTAGATGTCTGCACTGTAGTGTACCTTCACGACATTCTCATTTATTCCAACTCGGTCCAAGAACACATAACCCCTGTAAGTGCAGTACTACAGAAACTGCAACAAAACAAGCTCTTTGACAAACTAGAGAAATGCTCCTTTCATGCAACCTCAGTGGAGTTTCTGGGATTCGTCCTGTCACATATGGGTAACCAAAAAGTTGACGCAGTTCTGAATTGGCCTTCCCCTACATCAGTGAAAGGAGTCCAAAGTTTTTTAGGATTTGCACATTTTTACAGACGCTTTGTTGCAGGATTTTCACAACAATAACTTTGTTACTGCAAAAGCACAAGACATTCTCCTGGACCAAGGAAGCAGAAGAGGCTTTCCAGACATTAAAAGTAAAATGTACAAATGCTCCAATTTTAAGACACCCACAACCCGAACTACCATTTGTAGTGGAAACTGATGCGTCCAGTGCAGCAATGGGAGCTGTATTATCCCAGAAAGATACCGAAACCGAGCAACTGCATCCAGTGGCCTTCTGGTCCAAGAAGTTCTCAACAGCCAAATTAAATTATAGCATCACAGATAAGGAATTGCTAGCAATAAAACACGCTTTCAAAGAATGGAGACACCATTTGTTAGGGGCCCGGCATACTGTCACAGTTTTCACAGATCACCGAAACCTGCAATATTTACGCAATGCAAAGGCTCAGTCATCCCGACAACTCCGTTGGGCGTTATTTTTCGGGGAATACGATTTTGTTATCACTTATCATCCAAGTGAACATAATGGCAAAGCGGATGCCTTGTCAAGGATTGGAGAGAGAGAAGAGATCCAAAGTACAACAGATCCTGTAAACATAATCCCAGAAGAGAAGGTGCTGGGAGTCACTGGATCTTCAGAAGAAGACTTGCAGGCCCAAATTCTACTTAACATGACCACTTCAGAATCAGAGGCTTGGGAGTCAAGAGGACCTAAGTTTTTCCTTCGAGAAGGTTTACCTTATTTCCAGAGTCGGCTTTACCTACCCAATCAGGAGTTACAAAAGAAAGTTATGGCAGATTACCATGGAGTCACATTGGAAGACCACCATGGAATCGCTAAGACCACGGCCAAAATCAAAAGGCATTTCTGGTGGCCAACATGGCGCAAGGATATCATAGATTTAATTCAAACTTGTGGTATTTGTGCTCAAAACAAAAGCTTAAAGCAGAGACCAGCAGGACTGCTTCAACTGTTACCCGTCCCACCAGTACCATGGCATATCATTTCTATGGACTTTATTACGGAGCTGCCCCCTTGTTCGGGGTATAACACAATCCTTGTAGTGGTGGACTTATTTTCCAAAATGGCGCATTTCATTGCCCTTAAAGGGCTTCCTACTTCGTCAGTCTTAGCAAAGGTGTTCCTAGAACAAATTGTACATCTTCATGGATTTCCATCTACAGTGATCTCTGATAGAGGGAGTCAATTTGTATCCCAATTCTGAAGAAAATTTTGTGAGTTGGCTAAAATTGAAGTGTGTTTACCAGTCACCATCCACAAACTGACGGTCAAACTGAGAGAACCAATCAGACTCTTGAAAAATACCTTTGATGTCTTCTCCACCAGATAGATTGTCTGTGGGTGGATGTCCTTTGGATAGCATGCCTATAATAACTCCGAACACACTTTCACAGGTTATGCTCCTTTCTACATTCTTAACGGTTCACATCCTCAGACCTCCACCTTCGATCCCACAGAATCCTTAGAGATGCCAGCAGTACAGGGTCTTCCTGATAACAGTACAAGAAGAGGTTCTACGACATTTGACTACAGCAAAGGAAAACCAAAAGAAATTTGCAGATAGACTTTGAAGAAAATCTCCAGAGTATAAGGTGGGAGACAATGTATGGTTGTCTTCTAAACACATTGCACTTAAAGGCCCACGTAAATTCCAGCCTAGGTTTCTGGGCCCATTTCCTGTGGAAACCATTGTTAGTTCAGTAACAGTAAGATTAAACTTGCCATCCCACCTGCAAATTCATCCAGTATTCCATGTATCTTTGATAAAGCCAATGAATCCAGGGACCAGATTACAACCACCACTAAAACCCCTAATCATAAAAGGTGAACCAGAATTCTTAGTAAAAGAAATCTTAGATTCCAAGATTGTCAAAAGGAAATTATTCTACTTTGTAGATTGGAAAGGGTTTGGTCCACAGGACAGGACTTTGGAACCTAGCTCAAACATTCATCCCCCAAATTACTTCGAAGTTTCATCAAAACCACCCTACTGAGCCAGGACCGGCGGGTTCATCCTTGGGTCTTGGGGGGTGGGGGGGAACTGTCATAACTGTAATCATCCCAGTAAATGAGCACAGTTCCCATTCAGGCCTACAGGAGAAGCAAGGGACATCACATCAGTCAGCAGGTCAAAAGTGGGTACAAGCCTGGCACAAATGGCATTTGTACCATTCATAGCATGTGCACCCATAGGCTCTCATAGTGCTTACAGTGGTTTCATACACTAAACATGGCCGCCACTAGGTCCATTGTTAACTTACAGCACACTCTATATCTATTGCAGAGGGTGCTAATTAATTTGCATAGAATTTTTCAGCCTTTGTCAGCTTTTGATCCTCTCCTAGGGTGAATCTTTGGTGCTGATTTTAGTTGTGGTTCCAGGATATGCACTACAAGTGCCTATATTGTGGCTGAAACAATAAAGAACCTAAAGTATTATTCCTGTGCTTGGTACTTGTATAGTGTGGGATCCCAGGAATACATTTCAGTCAGTATTCCAATATATTTTTAGTCTGTTTATTTTATGTATATGTATTCTTCATGTATTCATTTCATACATTCATACATTTGCATTCTGCACATTTCATAATTCCATTATGCACATTGGTTTTTTGCTCTGTTGTGATCTCCCATGTACTGATTTCATACATTCATATAGTTCCATAGTTCATAATTCAATTTTTCACACTGGTTCTGTGCGTTTTTCTTTTCAATGTAATAATCTACCAATCTCCCAACACGTGTTTCCCCACAACTTTAGCTGTGGTTCCTCAGGAGAGATTCTAGACCAAAGAAAATAAAAGGAACAGAATTTTAATGTAGGTATTGTTTCATAATATTAAATCATATAAAAATCTGGAGAAAAAAGAGCATTAGTGATTGAAGGAAGAGGACCTGTTACTCAAGGTAAATGATTTCACTCACCTGTTGCTTAAGTTGTAGTTTTCTGTAAGGTTGAATCTCATTTTAAAGGTGTGGTTAGATTGTCAGGAATGTTGAATCTGTGAAAAGCCCAAAAAAAGGGCTAATTAATTATTTACTAGAACCCTTATCAGATGTTTACTAAAAACCCCAGTGAACAAGCATGTATCATAGAAATTGTTCACGTAATATATGCAGGGGAATTTTATTAGAAAAAGGTATAAACATGGGCAGTCTGAGATATAGTTTTGTATATCCTAACCTCAGCGAGCCTGGTAGCCAGAACATGTTGTCATTGTGTGCCAAGATTCCTGTTAAAAAAAGAAAAAGAAAAGCAGGGGAAAGAATAAGTTAATGGTTTTACTTTCTTTTTTTGTCCAAAGGTTTTCACCTACAGCAAGGTCCCATTGCCTTGTTGTTGTTGTTGCCTGGATCCGCGGAGGATCTTTCTGACTGCAATTTCTGCTTTTATGGCCTGTAGAACGTAGTGACGTCATCGCGTACGCGTACCGTGATGATGTCATATGTTCTAATGCGTGCGGTGGCCATTATGAAATGGGAAATCTGCCGGTCATCATGGATTTGCTACGTTTGTTATTGGCGAATGAGTATTAAATAGTTATTCTGCCTGATTCATTGTTTGCAGGATTCTATTTCTACTCAATGACTCATGAAAAATGTCACGATGTTATCACGTGTTATCAGTGCACACAGCAGCTATTTTAAGTGAACCAATATTTTGATATTTCTAAACTCACTTTGGGCAAGAGTTCAAAACTAAATGATTTTTGTCTACCATTATTCAAGTGGGCATTAGAATGAAAATGAGAGAGGACGACATGGGTATGGGTAAACAATTAAGGGAGTAATTCAAGTTCAGATAAGTATATAAACAATTTCTAAATTCAAAAATATGCACAACACAGTATTTCATGAAAAAAAAAATAATAATATTAGAAGCATAATGTCTGTAATTCAACCTATTAGACTCAGAAGACCCCTTCTTTTCACTATCGGGTTTTCAAAGCCAATAGGGCATCTCGGGTTCTGTGTTCAAACCGGTATGGCATCTGTCCAGAATACAGATCCATTTGGATTCTCTCCTACGTAGTAGGAGTTCTCTATCTCCGCCCCTTTCTGGTTTTTTGATTTTTTTCAAGGCCAAAGAATGTGATGTGCTTGGTGTCATATTGGCTGTGTTCTTGAATGAAATGGGTAGCCATAGGGTATCTGGCATCTCCATTCTTTATTGCTCTGAGGTGTCCCATAATGCGAGTTTTCAGTTCTCTTATTGTACTGCCAATATATATCTTGCCCCATACACATTGTATTACATAGATCACATATTTACTTTTACAATTGATGAATTGTTTGATTTCTTGCATTTTCCCGGTTGGCAACTTGATTTGTTTGGTACCATTTAGCATCTGGGTTCAAATTGTGCAGTTGCCCCATTTGTAGGAGCCCGTAGGTGCCGGCACTTTCAAAAATTTGCCAAGGTTGCTCGTATTTAGATTCTTTAGGTGGCTGGGACTCAATCTCTGTTTCAATGTAGGTGCTTTTCTAAATACCATTGTTGATTTCTTTTCAAGGTGTTTATTCAGTATCTCGTATGTTTGTAGAATATTCCAGTGTTCAATATTTTCTTCATAATGCATGTCTCACTGTTGTATGTGGTCGATAAAGTGTGTTTTTACATTTTTACACACACTTTTCTGTTTATTGGTCAGTAGACTAGGCCTTGATACTTTTTTTCTGCTTTCCTTATGGCTCGATCCAAGGAGTCCTCATTGTACCCTCTCTGAATGATTTTTTCTTTCAAATCCATTATATGTATTTGATATTTCTTGTCTATACTACAGTTGCGTTTAACTCTGAGTATTTCTCCATATGGAATATTTTTGATGGTATGCTTTTCATGATTACTTTGTGCATGCAGTTTGTTGTTAACTGCTGTTGGTTTAGTATAGAGATCTGTTAGTATTCTTTCCCCATCTGTGTAGAGTTGAAGGTCAAGGAAATCTATTGTCTCTGAGCTGACTATTTCTGTGAATTTGATGTTGTAATTGTTGTCGTTGAGATGGGCGATGTATTCTTTAAGTCTCATTTTGTTGCTTTCCATATCATAAGTACATCATCAATATACCGCCCCCAATATACAACATTTTGCTCAATAAATGGCAGATGTTGCCATGCATGGTTTATTTCGAAATGACCCATGAATAAATTTGCATATGAGGGAGCAAATTTGGCTTCCATGGCCGTGCCTTGCTCTTGTTTAAAAATTGTCTTGTTAAACATGAAGATATTGTTGATAGAACGAAATTAAGCATCTCTAGGATCATGTTATTTTGTTGTAGGAGTAAAATAGATATTGTTTTTATAAAGAATTCCGCTGTTTCCAATCCCTTGGTGTGTTGAATGCTGGTGTTTAATGACACCACGTCTAGGGTCACAAATAGAAAATCTGTCTCCCATGGAATAAGTTCCATCTGGTGGATGACATGTTTGGTGTCCCGCAAATATGAAGCCAATCCTGTTGTCAGAGGTTGTAAATGAAGGTCAATGTACTGAGAATTCCTCTCCGTAAGGGATCCTATCCAATTGATAATTGGTCTGCAAGGTGGGAAAGTCTTGTAGTTTTTATGTATTTTGGGTAGGAAATATATGATGGACATAACTGGTTTAGCTATGTCCATATACTTCGATTCTTCCTCTGATAATAGTCCTATTTCCTCCTAATTCTTCACCATTTGGTGCAATTGTGCTTGTAGAGTTTTAATCGGATTGGTTTTTACCACAGAGTAAATCACACACTATACAGGTACCAAGCACAGGAATAATACTTTAGGGTACTAATTAAGCCCCGCCTCTGCTGGAGCACTCGCTTTTTGTCTGCTCCGCTGACAGCGGGTAACGCTGCTGACGTCTCGCCTCACAGAACCTGTCAAAGGAGAAAAACAGAGACATTAGTCTTCACAGATAAACAACAGAATTCCATAGTTATTGAAAAGACTTACCGAACCAAAGTATCACCGAAGCATTTCTTCAGTCAGCTGTTTTTGTTTGTAGCTTCTGTCAGAAGTTCCCTCATAGCCACAGCATCTTCACGCAGCAGTCTTCGTTCGCGGTCGCCGTAGGTTCATCCAGAAGTTTCCTCAGCAGACAGCATCTTCTGAAGGTATTTCTTTTACAGCTTTTCCGAGAACCTGCAAACAAAAAGGTATTTCATTAACGAACGAACTTAACAGAAATAAGCAAGAAGAAGTTTAAATAAGTTACGTACCTGAGGTTTCTTCAAGTTTTCACTGCTTAGTTATTACTGCGCTCTTCCCTGAAGGCTGCAAGGACACTGTATAGACGAACTTACGTTTGTTAACCGTTTCCTCAATAAGAGTAACGTCGCAGTCATTCCGCAGCCATTAACCTTTCCGAATTCCGAGAACCTGTAAGATTAGGGAACTATTAGAAAGAGAGATCTCTCCAACGTAGGGACTATTCAAAATGTAACAAACTATAACATTTTCTCCAAATACTTACCCAAGACAATTCTAGAAAAAAAAGGACATTATAAAGACAAGAGTCTATTGAACACTGCAGCCTTCCAAGTTTAATGTTTCTTCATTCCAACGCGCTCCTGTAGAATACAGGATGGAGAGCTCCACAAAACATAAACACAGGTGAGAATGGAGGGATTACCAAATGCACACAGTTATACAGTAATTTCCCAGAAAATAGATTTCATAGTAGTTCTATTGTTGTGATTGTCGTTTACACAGAAAATGAATCCTAAAAGTGCCCAAGTAACAGATCCACTGGCTGAGAAGGCATTACGCTCCCGAGGAGTCCAGGTAAGCGTTACACTCGGGCACCAATAAAAACGTGGCACACAGTTCAGAGTTGCTATTCATTCCTTTTCGGACACTATTTGAATATTACCCAAAGGTGAGTATTTTTATGAAAAGGTGATGCAAATTGTGCATTTAAAATATTCGGATGGATTGTGTCCTCCCATGTATTCCTCATCTTTGACATGTAATGTCCAGCTTCAGCTGCTTCAGACATTTTTTTTTTCGGCAGAGGGTACTGTGCATCGATGGTGTCGAGCCGATGTCCCTTGAAGACCTCTGTCGAGGGTGATGTCATTGAATGGTATATATAGCTTGCCCAACGCCTGTTGGCCTCAGTTCTGTTTTTCTGCGTTAACACTTGCTTCGAGTATTATTCAGCACGCCTCTTCTGTGACGTACGTTACTAGAAAATCTTCGTAAATTATAAAATATGTATTCGTCTTCTACTCCATCGATGCCAAAGACCGGCTTTAAAAAATGCAGAGATTGTGGCTTGAAAATGTCACTAACTGACCCGCATCGCATCTGCCCGTGGTGCTTTGGGGAGAGCCACGATACTACAGAATGTTCCAAGTGTCAGTCGATGACAGGGAAAGCCTTGAGGGAACGGAAGGCAAAGCTCATAGTGGGAAAAATCCCCAAAAAGGTCACCTACCCGTACCGCTAGACCTTCGACCAATGAGTCGAGGGAAGTCTCTCCTCAGAGGAAAAAGGCCAAGCGTGCAAAGTCGAGGAGTGATTCCTACCACTCCTCCTTGTCTTTGAAAAAGTAAAAGAGGCACCGACGGTCACTTTCATCATAAAAGGGTTGCATGTCCCTCAAGAAATTTGACGCCAGCTGAATGGGAAGCGTTCAGGGTCGAGATCTTTAAAATATTTGCTAAGCACAGCCATGCTCCGACCGTGCCTTCTGATGAAGCCGGAAAGAAGAGGTCTCGGTCAAAAACTCACATGCCCTCGAGCCCAGGTAAAAGACCTGATGTCCATTGGGAGCCTTCGAGGCCCTGGTCTGAGAAGACCAAGAATCACGAGAGACATGGTGAGACATCGAAGTCGAGGTAGTCTATGCCATCAGCACCCTTGACTCCGGCGGTGCCTTCCTTGCCCGCCAGGCCCTTGACACCTATTAAGTCCTCAAAGTCGACGTCAGCACCGAAATCTTCGACGCCGGCTGCACCACGTTTGCCAGCCGCGCCGTCGGCCCCCAGTGTTCCTCATGTATTGACATTGACAAAGAAAACATCAACGCCTTCGACTACATCAAAGCCTGTGGTATCTTAACAAGACAATATTTATACTCCTTTCCCAAAAAATGATTTTTTCAAGTCCCTGACTTCTATTTTTGAGGAGGACGAACATTCTGAGGATGAGGATGCACCATTTGGGTTACAATATGGTACACCCAATGTACCAGAGAGTTTTATCTCTGAAGAGAGCAGAATGCAAGATTTATATGAAAACTTGCAAACAGCAAGTGGGGTTGACACCCCCCACCCCAGAACTGGAATTCGGAAAGCCTGATACAGGGGAACATGCTGACTCCTCCTATCGACAGCTTATGTAGAAGGTAACCGGATATTTGGGTTGGAGTAGGCCTGCTTTACCCTATGACCAAATCGACCTAACGGACATTCTGGACAAGGGTCCTCAGACTGATCTCATTTTGCCCTTTCATATGACACTTCAAAAAAGGGTGGCTAGGAACTGGGAGACTCTGGCGTCAAATCCGGCAGTTGACAAGAACCTCATCAAATACCACCTCTCTAGTAGTGACCCCGACTACCTGTCCAAACACCCCACTCCGGAGAGTCTGGTGGTGCAGGCAGCTACAGCTACTTCAAAACTGCTGGCGTACCCTACGATCCCTCCTGATTGGGACGATAAGCACATAGCTGAATAGGCAAGGAATGTATTTTCCACAGGGAGCATGGCATTGAAATCTGCCAACTCCACTTGTGCCCTCGCGAAGTTTTCGTATACTCTGTGTGACTGTTTCTCCATGGCAGCAGAGCATATCCCCAAAGGGGAAGAAAGGGACGGCGTCTTGGCTATTGTTGAGGACGGCAAAGAAGCCATGTGTGAGACCCTTCAATCAGGGCTGGATTCTGCAGATAGCATCAGCAGATCCATGGCTACCAACACTGTCAGGCACAGATTTGCATGGTTGAGGAAGTCTGGTTATGCGCCAGATGTCCAGTCCAGGCTTCTCACCATGCCCTTTGACGGGTCTCATCTTTTTGGCAACAAGGCTGCCGCAAGCCTTGAGAAGTTGCAGACCTCAAAGGCGGCGGCCAAATCTTTACGTGCTGCTATTAGGCAACCCTAGCCTTTTTGTCGAAGTGGGCAACCGTGGAGGGGTAGATCTTTTCACTACTACTCCTCAGTTTGAAGGGCGTGAGGAATGGCCAGTCAAAGGGGCCAAAGAAGGTTTCCTCGTGGTGGACAAAGTAGAGGGGCAAAGCCAGCTCAAGCAGCAGCCTCCTTATCATCGGCCTCTGCAACAGCCACCACAAAACCACTCTGAGGTCTTGAGCCACATTTCACCAGTGGGAGGCAGATGGTTGCAGCACCTGCAAGAATGGCGAGACATTACTTCAGATGCTTGGGCCCTGGAAACCATAGCCCACGGTTATTGCCTTACCTTTATAAGAAGACCTCAGAACAATCCACTGGGGAACCACTCTCTGAGGATTCCATATCCACTCCTTGTGCAGGAGATTTTAACCTTGCTAGAAAAAGGTACTATAGAACCAGTACCTGTAGCGGAGACAAACAAGGGATGGAACTTCCCATAGTTTTTTATTCCCAAAAAGAACAGAGAACTGAGACCCATCTTGGACTTGAGATACTTGAACAAGCTCCTCAGGAAGGACAGGTTCAAGATGGTCACACTTTCTCAGATCCTTCAGGCCCTCCAATTACAAGATTGGTTGGTGTTATCGGACCTACAGGATGCTTATTTTCATGTGTCACTCCATCTCAAGCACAGAAAATACCTGAGGTTCATGGTTGGCTGTTCTCATTTTCAGTTACGAGTTGTGCCATTCGGGCTGATCTCCGCCCGAGGGTTTTCACCAAACTGATGGCGGTAGTGGCAGCAAACCTCAGGAGAGGGGGATTAACGCCTACCCCTACCTGGACGATTGGCTGATCAGGGCGTGTTCTCCCGAACAAGTTCTGGATCATCTCAACATTACCTGCCACTCTCTTCACAGACCGGGCTTCTCCCTCAATTACATCAAGTCCCATCTGACACCTTCCCAAAAGCTCTAGTAGATCGGAACGGTAATAGATACATCCTTGGGAAAGAGCTTGCCACCCGAGGTGAAGGCTCAAGACATTCTTCAGATGGTGACCAAATTTCAGAATGCCCACAGTCTACCGACCTTGAATTTTCTGAGGTTGCTTGGTCTCATGGCATCCTGCATTTTTCTGGTGCCAGAGGCCCGTCTGAGAATGAGATCCATTCAGTGGGCTCTAAGAATTGAATTGTCACAATTCTCAGGAAAGATGTCGGACCGACTTCAGATTCCAACCAGGGTCTCGCAGGATCTTCTGTGATGGGCCTGCAAGGAAAATGTTCTGAAAGGGAAACCTTTTTGGAAACCATGGCCGGAGATAACCGTAGTGACGGACACCTCACTCATGCGGTAGGGAGCCCATGCCAACGATATGACAGTCAGCCGTCTTTGGTCTCCAGAAGAGTCTGAACTACACATCAGTCTTTTGGAGCTGAGGGCAACAATCAGACTAGCGTTGAAGGCATTCCTGCCCTCTGTCCGGGGAAAGAATGTCCTGATAATGACAGACAATACAGTGGCCATGCACTACCTCAACAAGAGTGGAGGCGTAGGGTCACTACCAGTGTGCAGAGAGGCAATGCAGCTCTGGTACTGGGCAATTCAAGGAGGAATCACCCTATCAGCAGTTCACCTAGCCGGAGAGGAGTATACGGCAGTAGACGCTCTAAGCAGGCAGGGCACAGTCTCCAAAGAGTAGGAACTAGCTCAGGAAGTTCTTCAAGAGAACTTCGCCCTTTGAGGAACCTCTCAAATGGATCTGTTCGCTACCAGTGTCAACCGGAAGTGCGAACTGTACTGATCCAGGGAATTTCCTCCAAGAGGAGCTGAAGGAGACCCGTTTGTGGTGGACTGGGAGTTTCCACTCCTGTATGCGTTTCCTCCAGTCCCCGTCATTCCTCATGTAATCAGGAGGTTGAAAAGGTTTGGGAAACACATGATCCTAGTTGCCCTGAATTGGGCCAGGAGTATGTGGTAACCGGAACTTCTGGACATGTCCATCTGTCCTCCTATTTGTATTCCAGAGAGAGAGGACCGTCTCTTGTGAGAGGAGGGTCAGGTTCTCCATCCAGAAGTCAAACCCCTCAACCTTCACGCTTGGTTTCTGAAAGCTGAGATACAAGGATTGGGACCTCCTGGATGACGTAATTGAGGTATTGTTTTCGGCCAGAAGGCCAGCAACAAAATCTTTGTACCATTGCCTTTTTTGCAACTGGTGCAAAAAAAAGAATATTGATCCTTTTCTGCTTAAAACTCTGGATGTCCTTTCCTTCCTTCTATCATTGGCTAATTTCAGCCTTCAGATAGGTACCATCAAGGGATATTTGGCAGCGCTATCGATTTTTAATCGCTCTTCGGAGGAATGCTCCTACTTCAAGATACGACTGGTGATTCAATTCCTAAAAAGGCACACTAATGTGTTCCCTCCATCTCCCTTACAGGTTCCACTTTGGGACCTCAATCTGGTTTTGAAATTCCTGATGTGTGCTCCTTTTGATCCTCTGCACAAATGTCCGTTAAGATTGTTAACCTTTAAGACAATACTATTGATAGCTCTAACATCAGCCCGCAGAGTGAGCGAGTTGCAGGCACCCTTTACCATCTTCCATAAGGACAGGGTTGTTCTGAACGTCAAACCCTCCTTTTTGTCAAAAGTCGTTTTGGACTTTCATTTGAGTCAGAAAATGATTCTGCATTCCTTCTGTCCTCCACCTCATCCTGGTAAGGAAGAGGAAAGACTCCATAGGTTGGAACCTAGGAGAGCACTTAGATTTTAAATCTCCAGAATTCCAAATTGAGAATTGATGACCAACTTTTTATCGGTTACACAGGACACAAACTAGGTCAGACTGTTTCCAAACAGACTTTGTCTAGGTGAATAACCCTCACGATATCAGAATGTTACAGACTAGCAGGTAAAGACCCTCCTGAAGGTTTAAGAGCCCATTCCACCTTGGGGATGGCTACATCTACAGCCCTTCAAAGGTGTGTTCCAATTAGAAATATTTGTGAGGCTGCTATTTGGACTTCCATCCCCATGTTTACAAAACACTACTTTCTGGACGCTTCCCATGCTCAAGATGGTACATTCGGCAAAGCAGTACTTTGCTCTGACATTGAAAATGTTTAAATTCTAATTCTACACCCTCCTCCAATCATAACACTGCTTTGGGAGTCTGTCAAACATGAGGAATACGTGGGAGGACACCATCCATTCGAAGAACAAGTTACTTACCCCTTACTCGCCCTCCCAACCTACCCCTCTGCAGAATTTCCCGTGCTATTACTGCTTCCGTTCTACCAAGGCTGAGTACTGTCATGCCTGTATTTATGGGCATCTTTGCTGCAAGAGGATGGGAAAAACAGAACTGAGGCCAACGGGCGCTGCACAAGCTATTTATACCCTACGATGATATCACCCTCGCCGGAGGCCTTCGAGGGACATTGGGTCGACAAAATCGACGCACCGCGCCCTCTGCCATTTGACCAACACTAGAACACTCTCCCCAACAGGAAGGCAAGAACAGAGCAAAAAGGAGCAAAGATAGCAAGTGGCGAGCCAGCAGAGAGCAGACTTGTGACATTGCCATCAATCGCACCAGCCCACAGGCGCACCACGGCCAAGTAAACTCACAGTGAGAGACGCACAGCAGGGCCTGTCACCTGCAGAAGGGGAAAAGGCGATAGGAAGCTCCACCACACCCAAGCTCGAGAAATACTCTATCCTGGAGCCAAATCTGAGGGAAGCCACGATACGCAGATGCCGAGTCACTTTTATACATGAAACCACAAGAAACACCATCATCAGGTTCAGTGTACATGCCGATTAGCAAAATCAAATAAGAGTAATGTCACACAGGCGGAGGTCCGCCGCTGATCCCAGGAACCCCTCCAGAAGGGCGTGAATAATCACGCATATACTCCGCAGTGCACGTCAACTCTTCAGATAAATACCTATCTGGATGCCGGAAGGGAAAGGAAGAAAAACGGCTACGTACCACAAACAGACAATGATGGACTCCTACGCCAGGAAAAACGACCCAAAAACAGACAGCGGACCCCCAGAGAACCGTACAGAGAACAGTGAACGAGGACCACGTGATACAACCAATGAAAATGAGCAATAGCAGCCATGAGATCATCCATGAAGACCCATATAGGTGAAATGAAATGCAGCATGAGTCTCCTGCGTCAAGACATACGGAACCTAGCCGGCAGAGTGGGAGAAACTGAACAAAAACTGGAGGAAACGACTACCACCTCTAAGGAACTACATGCGACAGTCCAAGACATGTTGACCAAAATCCAAATGCTGCAAGACAGAGCCGAGGACCCGAAGGGTCGGGCTCTGAGAAGTAACATTAGGATCCTGGGGATACCAGAAGGGGCGGAGGGCAGGGATCCTACTAACTTTGTCGAAAACCTGCTCCTTCAAGATTTAGGGGTTGGCGCCCTATCACAGGGCTTCACTGTAGAGAGGGCCCATAGAGCGCTTACAAGAACCCCTATGTACCCCCCGGTAGTGCCCCAGTGACCTATCATTGCGAAAATCCTAAACTATCGGGACAAAGAGAGAATCCTAGCCCGCTCAAGATCGGGAGGAGTGATCCAAAGAGAATCGGCAACTCTGGCAATATACCCAGACTACACCATCCACGTCCAACAGAGGAGAGCAGAGTACATACCGACAAAAGAAAGGCTCAGAAGACAAGGCATCAAATATATGCTCCTCTACCCTGCAAAATTAAAGATCATGTACAATGGAAAATCCCTCTTCTTCGAAACACCCGAATCTGTCAACGAGTGGATGGATCAACACAACATGGCCCAGGTGCTGGAAAAACAAGAGGACAATCGAAAGGACAACAAGTAAAGCGCTATGAATACATAAACACAAAACTGTCGACACCACCAATCAGGGGACAATGTAAGCAGTAGTAGAAGATATAAGTCTACCAGTGGTAACGGCAGAGCAGAGAGCGGTGCTGGAAGCACCCCTCACCATAGCAGAGCTACAGGAAGTCATAGCTGCACTTCCTACCGGCAAGACCCCTGGAAGTGACGGCCTCCCGGCAGAATTCTATAAGAGATATAGTTATCTATTGGCCGGAACACTGCTTCAGGTCCTCGAGGAAGCACGCAAGAAAGGACGGTTGCCAGACACAATGGAATAGGCGGTAAAAATTGTGTGAGTCCTACACACTGATAGCACTTATAAACCAAGACACCAAAATCCTTACTGCGGTCCTATCAAAAATGTAATCACCTCACTAATACACCCAGCCCAAACAGGATATGTCCTGGGTAGGGCCACTACAGAGAACCTCAGGAGACTCCAAGCAATAATAGATGGGACACGGCACTGGCCAGAGGGCTGTGCGGTAGTAGCGTTAGATGCTATCAAAGTATTTGATTCCGTAAGGTGGGATTGGCTATTTGCTTCCCTAGAACGATACGGCATTGGAGTAATATTTTATTAAATGGATGTGCTCTATTCTAAGCCAACTGCGAGGGTCCGCACTGGGAAGCATATCTCGGACTCATTCCCGGTTAGCAGAGGCACCAAACAGGGCTGCCCCTTGTCGCCCCTATTATATATCCTAGCAGTGGAACCCCTAGCAATATTTATGAGGGAGACTTTCATCGAAGAAGGACTAAGAGTAGATAGGACCCTACATGTCATCTCTCTCTATGCAGATGATATGCTGTTTTACATCACTCATCGAGAGGACAATCTTGAGGCATACCTCGAGGTGCTTGGAAACTTAGCGACGCTCTCTGGGATAGAGATCAGTAGGACAAAATTCTGCCTCTTCCCGCTCATGGGATGGATAGGAATAGAGGAAGAACGCCTTGGACTCCAGTGGAAGGTACATTCCTTTCAATACCTGGGTATAAATATACATCACAACACCTTCAAAAACCACAAACTGAATACAATCAAAGCCAAAAGAGGCCTAGAAACATCCATTCTGGAAGAAACTGCCTCTTGCTGTGATGGGCAGGATCTCATTGATAAAAATGATAGCACTCCCCCGTTTACTATAACATGTTATAAACATACCCTACTTCCTACCAAAAACCTTTTTTAAAGAGCTCAATTCGCTATTGAGCAGCTTTATATGGGGCACAGGCAGGAGAAGGGTGGTGCTAGAATTATCGACCAGGGACTACACCAAGGGAGGCGTACGTCTCCCGCACTTCGAACTCTACTACCTAGCCGGGCAGCTCCAACATGTAGCAGGCTGGCTTTCAGAGACAGAAACAGTGGACCATACACTAATGAGCTCCAAGGCAGCCCCCTACCTCTTGAAGGAAGTACTATGGTTAGAGAAGGCCAGAGTTGAAGACTCACCTCCGCTCCTGACATTAGGTAGGCAGATATGGCAGAAGACGAAAAAGATACTAAATGTTAAAGAACCCTACTCTCCGCAAATTCCACTACCAGCCCTGCATGGAACAAATAGAGAAGACCTGACGCATAGTAGGAAAAACTGGGAGGAAAAGGAGGTGGTCCGGAGTTGGACTAGTGGCTCCCCTGTTGGACACGTGCCCAACAGGGGAGCCACTAGTATTTCAAGAACTGGTAGTGACACATGAAGTACATAAGGGCCAATACATAACGTATTCCAGATTGGTACAGAACCTTAAAAACAGATGGCCAACCCCACCCGATCCAGTAGTCGAAACCTCAAGACTAGTCTTAATGTATGATGTGACCAAAGGATGTCATTTGGTCTCCATGATCTACCAAGTACTCCTGGAATCGATCCCGAGAACTTACACAGAGGGAAAATCCCATGGGAAGCGGATATTGGTAGAGAAATAACAGAAGAAGAATGGTCAAAAGCCATGCTATACCCAAAAAGGTGTCCAGAAATGGCAGGCTGAAGCAGATACGATTATATGTACTCCACAGGGCGTATATGACACCCCGAATGATCTCACAATTTCCAGGGGCAGGCACACAGGAAGGCCACAGATGTGGCGCAACAAATGCAAACATAGGACATATGTTTTGGACCTGCCCAATAATTTGTACATTTTGGCAAGAAATAGAAAGGCGCCTGAGAGACAAAGGGATTAAGGGTCAGGAATGGTCGGCAGAAGCATGCCTTTTGGGGCTTTACAAAAACGATTGACCTGGCGTGGGTGCTTGCAAAAAGAATAATTGCGATGAAGTGGAAATCTGAAAATGGGCCGAGGATAGAGCTATGGTGGAAAGTCCTAGAAAGATGGTCCCTAGCAGAAACAGCTACGAATGGGCAGGATAGAAGGCTCCACAGACATTACATGCCCTCTTCTCCTCTTCAGATGACAAACCCCCTTGAATCGGCTCCTTGACACATAGATACTTCCGGAAGACCTCGTATAATGTACACACGGAGGATACCTGCTGCCTCTCACTCAGTCAATAACGAGAATTACCCTAGGAACACATAATCCTCTTAATGACTAGGACTAGTTTATAGTTCCCGTTTGTATTGGGGTTACGGTGGGAAAGAGAAAGAGGGGAGAATGCACGAAATGAAGACAATGGGCCTCATTACACGGTAGGCGGAGAACCATGGCGCTGTTAGCGCCATGGTTCATGCCGGTAAAATACCGGCACCGCCTTGGTGGAAAGGGGAATTACCGCCCCATTCCAAGGTTGGCGGGGCGGTAATTCCCCCTTCCACCATTGCCCTTCCCCATTCCCATTTTTGCCCCATAGGGCATAATGGGAATGGGGAAGACGCTAGTTACGGTAACGCAAATTGCGGTACCGTAATTAGCTCCCTGGGTCCCTTTGCGGGTTGGTTTTTATATCCCAACCCGCAAAGGGACCTCGTAGTAAGGCGGTAAGGATTTACCGGTACCGGTAAAATACTGGTACCGGTAAACCCTTACCGCCTACCATGTAATGAGGCCCAATGTAATGTGTCAATGATAATTGGTTTTTATTATACTCCTTTTTCGCTGTTGTACTACTTTGGGGCCTCCCCAATTTGGCAAAACGTAATAAAAACATGTAAAAAAGAAATGAACAGTTTAAGGTTTTCTGTGGTTACTTTCATCAAAGTTGTATTACTCAAGTTTCCATAGTTACCAGAATCACCAGAATTTTAAAATGTTTCACTTTAGTATACTTTATCACTGCTTTCGGGAGCCTCTAATAAATCAGTGAAATGCGACCCTCAGTAAAACCTTCCATAGTGCCCTTTAAAAGTTGCATAAGGTTTTCGAAATGTGTTAGTTGACATGTCCTTCTTTACGTAGAGCACGCTGATGGAAGCTCAGACCCTCACCTGTGACAAAACAACAACACGTCTAGTATCCCAATGGTGAGCCCTACCGACTTGCACAAAGTGAAATTTTAGAGTGTTGGATGTGCCCACATTTCTAATATTAATTTACCTTTTCCATTGTACTATTTTCTGACAATGTTCTGAAAATGAAGGAGCAAGATTCTGCATCAGTTACTTTTCCGGTGTCCGTATCAACCTCACTCGCCTATCAAGTAATTATATCATACTAGTCCTTTATATGTGAATGAACAATACGTGCATGTGTGATGCTTGGAATTTCAACATATTGAAAATGATTATGTATGGTATTGGTTATTTACACAAAGTGGCATGTATGGGTGTCTCCCTGTATGTACCAACGTCTGCATCTCATTTTTTCAGTTGCATTTTGCTTTTTCATCCGTATGAAAACAAGTACTGTGTTATAGGGGGATGCTGGAACTTCGACTACAATCACTTACTCCTTTGCAACAGGTCTAGAGTATCAGTTATGCGTACTTCGTTTCCTGGCTAGAATTAAAGTAAATCCTACAAAGGATATACTTTGAGACTGAAATACATGTAACTTTGCACTGTTTCAACCTTTTCTGATTCTGGCTCTATCGTTACACCTCCTCTCTAATGCAGAATAGATTACAAAGGAAACATTACAAAGCAAACTACTTTTGAAGGTGACATTATAATCACTATGTTTTGCTGGGTGATCTCAAATCCAGTCCATGTGTCATCCCGGATGGTTATCAGGTGAAGTCTGAAATGTATATTATGACCAAATCACGTGCACTGTTTTCGAAGGTATGTTCGTACGAATGTTCTATTTGTGTTGCAGCAACAAACCTTATAGTATATGGTACATAATCATTTTAAACTACTTTCTGCGGAAGTGCTCTGTGTGATGAAACATTTTACATTTCAGTACGATTGACATTTGATTTTTTTAAAGTATTATTCTCTCCAAGAAATGTACTCAAGATGTGGAATTAGAAGAGGCAAATGGACCAGAGGTATACATAACCTAATATGAAATACAATTGGTCATCACATTGGATTGGGAATACATTTATATAATGTTGTAATGCTTTGAAGTCCATCAGGTTGGTACTGTTTGTATATATGTACATATGTTGTTTGAGTGGAAATGAAATTTGCTTAATTCAAACCATATAAAAATGTTCTTTTTTCAGCTTGATATTGCGATCGTCAAAGAGAAGGTCACGGTTTCGAAGCAAATTAAGAAAACAATGGTAAAGAACAAACCAGTTTGTTATGGAAAAGTTTTTAAGCAGATGTTTTAATCCTATTATGTTTTTAGTTGGAAAATCGTATCTTCTGTATGTGTGCTATACATTGAGCATGTTTTTCTATACATCTTTTAGAGGCCCAGAAGGAACAGGAGTATAAAGACTCAGGCAACAGCTGAAACCAAAGATGTCTCTTGCCAAACGGATTTCACAATGGAGCAACTACTATTTGAGGCACAGCGTGGTCCAGTCAATATTCAGACTTGTAATGCATATATCCAGTGGCTGGAAAATGAATGGAATCTCACTTGTGAACCATACAAAGTTACCATGGACCATTGCTACTTTGCTCAAACTCGCCCAGATGAAACTGAAGACAATGAAGATGCATTGCAATTGCTTGCAGACCCTTTGACACCATCTGCACCCTCTAAAAATGTTCCACCAAACAAACATTCAATGTTACCTGTTTCTCCAATTCATGCAGAAATATCGCCTGAAATAACCGAGGCTGAAGCTTCAACGCAATTGACTGAGGAATTTGGTCAAGATCTCAACTTCAGTTTACCTAGTTTGGGGGAATTGTCCACCACCATCGATTCGCAAAACACAGTACTGCAGAACGATTGTCTGTTAAAGGAGCAAAACTACATAGTATTTGACAGCTTGCTGCTAGAGATTGTACAAATGCTGAAATGTGATGATCATAAATTAAGAGGGAACATATGCGGGGAGCCATTGGTGAATGTGTCTCGTGTATTACAAGGCACCAACCTGAAAATCCAAGCCAGCTGTGTCCACCTCCATAATACATTTTCATGGTCTGCTCAACCGATGCTCGGCAAAGTGTCTGCTGGAAATGTACTTTGTTCAGCAGCTTTACTGTTCAGCGGATCAACTTTCAGTAAGATGTACAGTTTCTGTCAATTTGTGGGACTTGAATTCCTTGCTAAAACTCAGTACTACAAATATCAGAGGGAATTCTTATTCCCCGATGTTAGCCATGCCTGGAAACTCAAACAGATGTCAATGGACAGTACATTCTCTGGCAAACGTTTCAGGCTAGCTGGCGACGGACAGTGTGACAGTCCAGGATTTTCCGCTAACTGCACATGCCACTTTCAAGACATGGAAAGTAAAAGAATTTTGAGTTTGGTCATCGTGCAGGTGCCTGAATGTACATAATCTGTGGCCATGGAGAAACATGGTTTCATTAAATCCATCGAGCATCTGGAATCCAGGGGAATGCAAATAGATCTGATAGTCACTGACAGACACGTTTCAATAGCCAAGGCAATGCAGAGCAGTTTCCACACATTCGGCATCCATTTCATGTATGGCAAATTAACAAATTAATCATAAAAGAATTACAGCTGCTGGTAAAATAAAAGGGTTCGGAAAACCTTTTAAAGTGGTCTGTCTATCAGCAACAATCTTTGGTAGAGCACCAAAACTTGTGATGGATCTTTAGAAATTCTACTTGAAAAATGGTGTTCATTGATGCCAACATTTCCATGAATGTGCACATGGACCTCTATCGAAGGAGCAGGAACGCATGAAGAAGTGGCTGGTGCCCTGTTCCCTTCCACACAAAGCACTTGAGAAGATTGTGTATGATAAAACGCTTTCAAGAGACCAGAAGGAACTCACCAAATTCTGTCATACTAGAGATTTGGAGCTGTTCCATAATATGTGCCTAAGTACAGGTCAAAAGGTTGCATTTTGGCATAGAGGTTATGGAGGCCAGAACAAGACTGGCTGTACTTGCGCACAACGAGAACGTTGGGAGATGGCAAGCGTAAACTGCAGGAATTTTCAGGATGCTTTGTTACCTCATGGCCTTTACAAAATGAAGCAACCAATGGGTGGCCAAAGCCAATATACCAGGAAATGGATTTTGAATGTGTGAAAGATCTGACATTGACTATGTTGGCCATGCATACTCACGGAATGGATCCTGATTTTGTTCCCAGGACACATACAATGCCACAAAACATTGCAAACGACCCTTGTCCTCCAAAATTGGAACTTGTTGAAAGGTTGACTTCCAGATTTAAATGATTTGTAACTGTCTTCAAAATCTGCTCACAATAACATTTTAGATATGTTCCCCAATGTTTGGACATTGTACAGAAACAATATAATGCTATTACACTTGCAATTTCAATGCTAGATATATATTACAAAGCATTTATTTATGCCGCTATAATCAGGTTTATGATGCATTAATGTATATATTTTACCTTTCCTTCATTTATCTTGCTTATCATCTGTGTAGAAGACACGTGTCTGGGGGTGCTATTGGCACTATTGTACAGAAGAGAATTGCCCTCGCACTTCGGTGCTGGACTGCACATTTGGGTGGGAGAAAGACTGATATGCAAATGGATATTTCACATCTGTGAAAGGTACATTGAGGCTTGGTGTCTCTCCAACCCTTTGCTAGACCCAAACCCCATGCACACATGCAATCCATGGCTCTTGCGCTGATGGCCTCTTTTAGGTAAGATTTTCATAGTAATGATAAATATTCCTGACCTGTGTCAACCCCAGAACGTTTAGCTTTACTGCTGGATTATTTTTTCTTATGCCTCTGTGAGAGGGAACCTTTTTCCACACTCACATAACTTTTTTTCTCTTTTTATGGGTTTGGTTTTTTGGGCTCTCTGTGGTGTCTTTTAAAATATATCTTCTTTGACAACTTTTTGGCAATAAGTTCCTGTTGTTGCTCGGTTGCCCGAGGTGCTCCATCTCTTGTTAACCTTGAGAGAACTACAGTTCCCAAGGGTAGAAAAGATCTTTGGATACCTTTTACTTTTTATTAAGTGAGACCAGCACCTTATGTTGAGTGCTAGGGAGATACTGAGTATTCATAAAGTATAGCACTGGGTTTCGCTTTCCCTGGTCTGTTTTAGACAGTCACAAAAAGAGTCTTGGGTTACAACTGCCTTTAAGTTGCTTATAGCTCCTGTAAAAAGTGTGCAGGGGTTTACTTACCTTGAGTGTAAGTGTATTATCCTAAAATAAGTTATTGCTTCCCTTAGTCTGTGAACTGAAAAGCTTGTAGCTGTGTTATCGTGAATCAGAGTTATAGGTTTATACCGTGCCTAGTATCTGTGTTTCACTAGATCAGAAAAGTATTGTGTCCACTTGAAATGACTATGTGATTTCTTGCTGAGCGCCACAGTACAACTGATAGGGTCTACTACCCTGGTATTACTGAAAGTAATCTAGTAGTAACTATTGGTTTTGACTTCCGAAGAACTCATGTTAGGTGTTCCAAATAAAGTTATTTGCTTTGTTCTGTGTACCTTCAAGCATAGTATTGTGTTTTTATAAATGTGGTCATATATAATGTGATATTACTTATTTACCCCAGGATTTATCTGGGCCTACTCATATTTAAATAAACCATTTATTTTTACAATACATGGTGTTTCAGTGTTTCTTTGGACCGGTTGTATTAAAATTTAATTTGTATTGATTCTACAGCCCTCTCTCCCTCCTAAAATAAGCCTGGCTGCTCTATCTACGCTACCCTGAAATCAGGTGGTACAGCCTTACACTAATAGTGGAGTCTTGGACTGCCTCAGTTGAATGGTTTTTATTAAACCCTAAGTTGGACTTTAGAATAACTGTCCTAACAGCCACGTTTTAGCAGACGCAATAAGCTGTTCTAATAAGGTAAATGTGTTTTATATGGATGAAGTGGAGGTGCATCCCATCGACAATAAGTTTGATGAAAGGGTAATGGAAAGGGGTAAAAAGGATGTCATCACACACATAAAATCTATCCTATGGCTCCAGTTGGCTACATGGATCAAGCCCTGACATCACTTCACGGTTGCCCACCGGCACAACCGATACCTTTTATGCACAAACATCCCATAAAGGTATTCTATGTTGGCTGAGTTAGCCTGCGTTCCCCAGCTATTGTTACCTTTTGAAAACTGTTCTGCCGCCAAGGGCACATCCTACTCGAATAGTGGAAACCAATTCTTCATCACCTCATGCCCCTTCCTGACTTTCTACAGCCTTCCCAAGAAGACCTGCCTTTTGCTTCACCGGCGCGATCGAGCACTTTGACACACTACTGCACTGTTGAACCCAAGGCTACCCACTTCTTAGAGTGTCATGATGCATACCCCCGGGCATCCAGACCACGTCCATCAGCCCCGGGAGCAGGCATCATGTCGCCTTGAGAAAACTCAGCAACCGCCAAGCAGACAAGATTAGGAGGGCAGATCCAGTCAGTCATCGCTGCACTACGCATCACGTGGGTGGAGGCCGCAGCAATCCGGGTGTGACCGACGCCCCTGTGGGAGCCAGGTGAGCGTAATAGAACGCGAAGCCTATCTACAAATCCCCACCCGGGCGTTATGGAAACCTCAGAAACCGACCAACTGGCCCAACTATTGGGGGAATTTAGGGCGGAAGTGCACTCCGCTCACCAAGAGACTAATGCCCTCAGAAAATAACTAATTGTATCGAAGGAGCACACAGATGATCTCGCTAGACAACTGCTGCAAACTCAAGCTGGACAAGCACCCCTACCTGGTTCCGGGGGGAACCCAGCTCCTGTGTTATCGAGTAACTCTGTGCAAATAAACCTACCAGGAAATATTCCATTAGCTCCACCCGAACGCTTTGCCGGAGATCCCAAGAGGTTCGCCGTGTTTATGAACCAATGCCGCTTGCATTTTTTATGCAGACCAGGGGCCTGTCATGCCTGCGCCATGGGCGCATCCATTTGCGCTCAATATGGACTATTTGTTTATCATTTATTCACAACAGACTCTTGGATCAATCTATATTTACTTTGGGGACTTTATTTCCCATTTGCGAGACTTTGGTGCTTTATTATTTTTTCCAACAAACTACACATACCACAATGCACTTGGCTATAATCATCGATTCCTGGCTGTTCCTATTGGTCATCAAAGGAACTACACCCCCCAGAAGCCCTAGGGACTTGCTCTGCTTCCACCAGCTCAGGAACAGAGAGGGAGGTGGCCGATTGTCTGCAGGTGTGCTTAGCCAGGTGCAACCAATTAGCCTGCCTCTGTGCAGGGCTAGGCAGTATAAAAGGCTGCTGCCTGCAGTGGCTCTGCATCTTGCAATGAGAGTCCTTCCTCCACCTTTCGCGTCTTTCTACGGATCTTTGTATGCTGTTTACCATCACTCCTGCTTGGACCCTGCCTTGCAGCTTGCTACACCCTGCTGCCTACAGCCCTAGCCTTCTGGGCTCCCTGCCTCAGTCCAGCTCCTCTGGGCTTCCTGCCTTCAGCCTGTTACACTTCGCTGCCTACAGCCACAGCCTTCCAAGCTCCCTGCCTCACAGCCCTGCTCCTCTGGCCTCTCCACTTTGTAGCCAATCACACTCTGCTGCCTTCCAGCCTCCGCCCTTGCCCTGCCGGGCTCTCCACATTGCAGCCGATCACACCCTGCTGCCTTCCAGCCTCCGCCCTTGCCCTGCCGGGCTCTCCACATTGCAGCCGATCACGCTCTGCTGCCTTCCAGCCTCCGCCCTTGCCCTGCCGGGCTCTCCACATTACAGCCGATCACGCTCTGCTGCCTTCCAGCCACCGCCCTTGCCCTGCCGGGCTCTCCACATTGCAGCCGATCACTCTCTGCTGCCTTCCAGCCTCCGCCCTTGCCCTGCCGGGCTCTCTACATTGCAGCTGATCACGCTCTGCTGCTTTCCAGCCTCAGCCCTTGTCCTCTGGGCTCCCTGCTCTGCAGCCTGCCTCACTCCGGCTGCCTACAGCCCTTGTCCTCTGGGCTCCCTGCTCTGCAGCCTGCTCACTCCGGCTGCCTACAGCCCTTGTCCTCTGGGCTTCCTACTTTGCAGCTTATCACGCTCCGCTGCCTACTACCTACCTTTTTTCCGCTGGGTTCTCGGCCTAGCAGCCCTCTACAGCCCTCTGCAACCTTCTATGTGCAGCGGCCCTGCCCCTCAGGGTCCACTCGCTGCCCGGCCCTTCTGGGTTCCTTGCCGGGCAGCCTGCTTTACTCTGCTGCCCTAAGCCCTTTTCCTCTGGGCTCTCTACCTTACAGCCCTGCTCCTGTGGGCTTGCTCATTGCTTTCCTGCTCCTCTGAGCTCTCAACCTTGTTCCTTACTGTCCTCTGCTATCCTATCCTGTTACATGACTTTCCCTTCATTTCCTTCTGCTAGTTTGCTATCAACCTCCTTTCCTGGATTTGTCTGTAAGTATCTTCTCTTGTACAGTTTGTAGACCCTTTTGTACAGAGCTTGTCTGTTGGTTCCTATCAGTCAACCTCTGCCCCTTCCCTTGTCTCGTTTCTACATTACAGACACCCATAGCTGCTGTTCCAAGCCATGAGCAAACAGCATGGGCCTCTGTCATAGCAAACTGTGCAGAAGGCTAGAGTATTTCCTAAGGTTTGTGGAATACTCTTTTCCTACATCTGCATACACCCCAAGAGGGAATTCATTCTGTACCTTTCCCCTTGCTACTCTTGCCTACTCTTCGTTCTCTTTCCTTTCTGCTGTGTGTGTACTTATCTGTCCACTTTATTTTGGCACAACCACCCAAACCCTTTCTGGGTGTCCTGTGCCATTCTTTATAGAGTGCCATCCCTGACAGGGCCTTCCCAAACAATCAAGCCAAGGTAGCCTTTGTATTATCATATCTCAGCTGATTGGTCAATTCCACTAGTTACTCAGGATGACCCAATTCTTCGGCATTTTCAGGGCTTTCAAATGAGCATGGAAAGACTATTTGCCTGGCACTCCCAAGGACAGGCCCTGGATAACGAACTTTTGTCCCTACGACAGGGTAACCAGGATCTGCTAACCTATATCGCAACCTTCAATAGATTGATAGTGGAAACCGGATGACCTGAGGAAAAATGAATTACATTGTTTCATCGTGGACTTCGGGGAGAACTTAAAGACATCTTGGCTCAAGTTGTGAACCCACCTCAGGATTGCGCAGAGTTTATAGACTTAGTGGTCCAGCTGGATCATCGACTCCAGAATAGAAAGGCTGATCGAGCTAAGTTCGAAAATCGGGTATTGGTTAAATCCAACGTTGCCCCAAAAGGAACAGATGCATCAGAACCTATGCAAATCGGGGGGGGTCAAAGGACCCTTAACTCAAAAGGAAAGGGAAAGAAGAAGACAGATGCAATTGTGTCTGTACTGTGGAACCTCAGGACATTTTCTACGGGATTGCCCTATGAAACCACCCAAGAAGGTGGTAGAAGTTGCTGATAAAAGTCCAAAAGAGCCTGATTCGGAAAACGACCACGCCCGACAAGCATAGAAGTCCGCTTGCCGAGCTTAAAGAAGGACACTCAGACCTTGCATCTGATCATACCAATGGTCCTAATAGATCCTAGACAACCCTCACGTATGCACGCAGTAAGGGCATATATTGATAGCGGGGCTGTAGGGAACTATGTGGACCACAAATTGGCTTCCAGGATGAATCTACCTCTCTGCCGAAAAACCACCTCAGATGTCATCACCACAGTCGATGGAACTGAAATAGCCTCTGGGCTTGTAACTCATTCCACCGCAGAGATGACACTATTAGGTCAGGATGGGCATCGAGAGACTATTGTGTTTGACGTAATCAAAGCCCCACAGTTCCAAATAATACTGGGGATACCTTGGTTGGAAACACATAATCCTTGTATTGATTGGCGAGAGAAGAGAATAACCTTCCCGGATTGTGCACAAACCTGTTACCCAAAGAAAAATCAGAACGCAGGCCTGGCCACAGTAACCACAGCAGTCTTGCAACTACCTCCAGAATACCAAGAATTCCAGGATGTCTTCCAAAAGGAACAGGCAAACACCTTACCTCCTCACAGATCGTACGATTGTCAAATCGATCTCATACCTGGTGCACAACCCCCTTGTAGCAGGATCTATGCCCTTACGGAACCTGAGAACCTTCACCTATGTCAATACTTAGACCAGTACCTTAGCAATGGCTTTATTCGCCCTTCCAAGTCTCCAGTATCCTCAGCTTTGTTCTTCGTGCCAAAAAAGGAAGGTGACCTTAGAACGTGCATAGACTACTGTGCGTTAAATCAGATTACGGTAAAAAACCGGTACACATTGCCTCTGATCCCCGAATTACTAGACCTAGTAAAGGAATCTTGTATCTACACTAAGTTAGATCTCTGAGGGGCATATCATCTGGTACGTGTAAAGAAAGGCGACGAATGGAAGATGGCCTTTCGCACCAAGTACAGTTTATTCGAGTATCAGGTGATGCCCTTCGGGTTGTGCAATGCACCAGCAGCCTTCCAGTATTTTATGAACGATGTCTTTCTTGAACTCATTGACGTCTGTGTTGTCGTATACATAGACAATATCCTTGTGTACTCCTCCTCAGAATCAGACCATGTTAAGCACGTACGTGCAGTCCTTGAGAAACTACGCCAGCACAAGTTATATGCAAAATTGGAAAAATGTGTTTTTCATGTTACGGAAGTTGAATTCCTTGGATTTATCTTGACTCCAAAAGGAGTCCGAATGGACTCACGAAAGGTGGACATAATTCTCAAGTGGCCATCACCTAGTTCAGTTAAAGGGGTGCAAAGCATGCTCGGATTTGCCAATTTCTACCGCAGATTCATTCCGGACTTCTCACATGTTGTACATCCCCTCACAGCACTTTTGCGAAAGAACAAACGTTTCTTGTGGACCGAAGAGGCTGAAAAGGCCTTCCAAGAGCTGAAAGCAAAATTCACGTCTGCGCCTGTCTTAAAGCATCCACGCCCAGAGCTTCCATACATAGTGGAAACTGATGCATCCAGTTTAGCCATGGGAGCTGTCCTGTCCCAGAAGGATCCTGAAACTGGTCAACTTCACCCAGTGGCATTTTGGTACAGAAAGTTCTCGGCACCCGAGTTAAACTATGCGGTTACCGATAAAGAGTTATTAGCCATCAAATCCGCCTTTAAGGCTTGGCGACACTATCTTCTCGGTGCCAGGCATACCATTACTGTAATCACCGATCACCGGAACTTGCAGTATCTAAAAACAGCCAAAGCCCAATCATCACGCCAACTTCGATGGGCATTGTTCTTTGCCGAATTTGATTTTGTGATCACTTATCGACCAGGCTGTAAAAATGGCAAGGCAGATGCCTTATTCCGAATAGGAATGGAAGAAGCATATGCAAACCCGGAGACGGTGCCTATAATTTCTGAACAAAGAATTCTTGGCATAACTACTTTACAGACACTAGAAGACATTCATTTAAAAATACAACAACTCTTCAATCCAGCAGCCCTGCAGGACTGGGTAAAGAAAGGCCCGGATTACTCTGTCATCAATGACCTACCCTAGTATCAAGGACGACTATTTCTACCACACAAGGAATTACAGGAACTTGTCATCTCCAATTATCATGATAACCTAATGGAAGGTCAGCCAGGTATCGCAAAAACCGAAGCCAAAATTAAGAGACAATTCTGGTGGCCCACCTGGCGAAAAGATATAAAGTCATTTGTGATGTCTTGCGGCATTTGCGCCCAAAACAAGAGTCAGAAGAAAAAACCAGCTGGCCTTTTACAACCTTTAGATATTCCACCTACACCATGGCACACCTTATCTTTAGACTTCATTACTGATCTACCTCCATGTAATGGATTTAACACCATTCTAGTTATTGTGGATCTTTTTTCCAAGATGTCCCAATTTATTCCTTTGAAGGGATTACCTTCTGCTTCAGTCCTGGCCAAGGAGTTCCTCGAAAACATTGTTTGAATACACGGGTTTCCTTCTGTATTGGTCTCTGACCGAGGTAGTCAATTCATTTCACATTTTTGGAAGAAATGTTGCCAATTGGTGCAAATCGACGTAAGATTATCAACCAGTCATCATCCCCAGACTGATGGTCAGACGGAGAGGACCAACCAGACCCTTGAACAGTACCTTCGTTGCATGCTTCACCAGACCCAAAGTAATTGGAAAGATATTTTATGGATTTCCGAATATGCATACAATAACTCTGTACATTCAGGAACCGGACAAAGCCCCTTTTATACCATATATGGACACCACCCTCGAACCTCAGAACTCGATTCGCCTCAGCACTTAGAAATGCCTGCAGTTAGTCATTTACATTCTACTATTACACAAGCCTTCAAGGAAGCGACAGAATATTTGAAGCAAGCAAAAGAGAAATACAAGAAAAATGCTGATCTACATAGAAGTGAAACTCCACAGTACCAAATTGGAGATCAGGTTTGGCTAGCTACAAAACACATTCCTCTGAAAGGAACTCAGACTTTTAATCCTAGATATTTGGGACCTTACACCATTAAGACCATTATCAACCCGGTGGCCGTCAAACTGAAATTACCCTCCAATATGCAAATTCTTCTTGTCTTTCATGTTTCACTTTTAAAACCAGTTCAACCAGGAACAAGATTAACCAAACCACCAGATCCTATCTTGATAGATGGAGAACCTGAATTCGAGGTGAAAAACATCCTGGAATCCAAGCTGGTTAAATCAAAACTTTTTTACTTAATTGATTGGAAAGGTTACGGGCCACTGGAAAGGTCATGGGAGCCTAGTGACCACATTCATGCACCACGATTAGTGAAGAGATTCCATCGGGACTTCCCAGACAAACCAGGACCAAGGGGAGGAACGACTTTAGGAGGGGCCTTGAGGGGGAGTGCTGTCATGATGCCTACCCCCGGGCATCCAGACCACGTCCATCAGCCCCGGGAGCAGGCATCATGTTGCCTTGAGAAAACCCAGCAACCCTTGCTAGGGGCTGTCTGGGTTCAGTCCTGGCGCCTGTGGCGCCAGGCTCATATGGGACATCAGTCCTGGCGCCATAGGCGCCAGGCTCATAGGTGCACACTTACCTGATGCAGACCATGCTGCAAGAAGATCCAAGCCTGTGTGAGGCCTGGAAGGGACTACTTTACCTTAGGGACTATTTTGTTACTCGGTGTGGTCGGGGAGGAATACCTACCTGGGACTACTTTGGAGGCTATTTAAACCACGCCTGAAGAGCAGCACACGCTTCGCGTTATTCTGCATCCAGCAGCGTAATGCTCACCGTGCCAGCAGCAGCATCCAGCCTTCTGCCACGCCTGCCTCGAACCTGGAGCACCTAGAAAGAAGGAAAGAAGCAAAGGTTAGAACAAGAGTATTACCTGATTTCTTACCTGATTTCGGATTCATCGCACCTTCAAACCAGAGGAAAGACTTTGTTTTAAACGCGTTGCATCGCCAGCAGCAGCGCCGCGCCAAACTCACTGTTTCACGTAGCATCTCTTCGATCCGGTGCTGTCTCTATCTTTACATCGACGAATCCCGGCACCTAAGGGGGACAAGAAACAACAAGGTGAGCAGAGAGAACAGACAGAGACAATCTCTTTAGCCGTCATATGCTTACCTAATTTTACCGCCGGAGGTATAATTCATCAGCATGCCACATCTTCTTATGCCGCACCAGTAAGATAAGGAGAAAGCAGCAAGTTTAACCCTTGGCATTATTCACCGGACAGTGTTGGGTAACACAGACTTTTACCAGAGCGCTTTCAGCTGTCAATCTTCTTATTGGGTCAAAGCTGCAAGATAAAAGAGGAATTGGACAGGAGTGAATTCCAGACAATTTGAACTCTTACAAACTATATACTTACGGCTCCTCGCCAGGATCTTTTGGAGTCAGGATTTGTCTACAACTCTTCCAATATCTTCAAGCCAGTGAAGTAACTGGTCATCAACGCGCCCCTGCATGCTTCGCAGGATGGAGGGCTCATCCTTCAAGAATATAAGGTGAGATTGCTGAGAGGGCGCTTCAGAGGTGATTAGTGGGGAGGACAGTGGGGGCGCTATCACGTGAATCCACAAGTGGCTAAACCCATCTCTCCACTTGTAGGAGAATATTTCTACGAGCCAAGCAGACAAGATTAGGAGGGCAGATCCAGTCAGTCATCGCTGCACCATGCATCAGGTGGGTGGAGGCCGCAGCAGTCCGCGTCCGACCAACGCCCCTGTGGGAGCCAGGTGAGCGTAACATAGAGCTGGACTAGAAAGTTAGGGAATGAGTCTGAAAAATTGTCCAAAGCTCCTAGTGTGTTAACCAACCCTTCTCTTTACAGGCTGTGGATGTGTTTTCCTCATGTGCGTGGTAACTGTGTTCGCATAACTAAAGTTTACTTGTAACTATTGGTCCTGTCAACAATAAATGTATAGATATCTTTCATATACACTTGTCTAAGAGTAATTTGTGATTTGTTGCTCTGTGTGCTCATTGTGGGTTTCTGATCACTATCACCCCTCCTAAGGCTTAGTCTTGACCGCCTGCCAAGCCTCCTAGATTGGTCTGGCTTGTCCAGAAAGTTCCCCTGTTTCACTAAACTGAAGGTGGTCTCCTAAACTAAGGCCCATCAGGTAAGAGTTTAGAAATCCATCTTAACACCCTCCTCCAGCACTTGTACACCCATAGGCTCCTCCTTCCATCCCCTGCACACTAGCACGGCTGATTGGCACAAGGCCTAATCAGAGCATGAATGTAACTTATCTAGTGTGCACACGCAATGTCACCTGTCTTGCACGATGATAGAGAGGGATGCCTCGGGTGTGCAAGGGGGTATGAACGGACATGCATGAATTATAATAAGCACTGTGCAATTGAAGGCAGTCCCCTGTTGCGCTCAAGCCAGAATGAATACAACTCTCTAGGGAAAGAAGCCAAGAGATAGCTTGCAAGGATAACAAGGTTTAATTGTACAGGGTGTGGCTTGCAGCCAATGGAGTGAGGCGACTCTAGTGTCTGCTTCCGTCGGATCCTTCAAGATTTGCTGTGAATATACACTCTTAACAAGCAGATTTTCTCTGAAAGTATCCATGTTTGCAGTCCAACTGCCCAGGAACACCCAGCAGGGAGAGTGAGTGCAGAGCCCCGCTGGAGCAATGGTAATGGGAAGAAGAGGATTGTAACTTCCAAAGCATCAAAATGGCGTCTGGGAAGCAGTGAAGCAATGGAGAAAGTGTGCATAGCCCAGGAGGAGCTTGAGGACCGGGGATGCGAGGCAGCCATTCGTGGAAATTGGTCACCACAATTGCAGCGACCCACATCGGAGCAGCAGTGGAGGTTAGAGGGGTGCCAGTGCCGGCACAGTTGGTCAGGGGGAACCACAGGGGAACAGCATCTGCAGTCTCCTTCCGGTTGTGGGTAAGTAGTCTTCCCAGCCCTGCCCACCCTGTAGAGAGGAATCAGTGTCGGTGCAAGGCCCCCTCCTGATGTTGTTGAAGGCTGGGTGATTGCAGGCACACAGAGACGCTGCGTAGCTACGAACTCGGGCCGCTGGTGAGGCAAAGTAGCTGTGTGAGCCTCGTTTAAGAGCATGGCTACAACAGTAGCATACATGAAAGCACCCAGGTGACGCAGGGGGGCATCCTGCAACAACACACCTATGGTGGTGGGCAATACTGGAGAGCAGGGGCTGGATCAGACCAACACACACAGCTGGGGGGGAGCCGGCATTAATACCCAGCTGGAAGTGTTTGCCCCAGAAGACTGCATGATATTTTACGCCCACACAGCCACACAAATAATTACACAGCTACAACACCTGGAAACCGGCCCAAAGGTGTTATTGCGGTCTTCTGGGCATAGGTCAAAGGTGCCAACTTGCAGGTGGATGTGAACAGTGTGGCCCCCTCTTAGAGTATAGGTGAGAAGGCGGCAGCAAGCAGTAAGGAAGCGGTTATGCCTGAGCACGTGTTATGACGCTGGGGAGTTGTTAATTGGGGAAGTTGGAAGGGGTAATGGGGGGAAGAGTTCAGCCTGCACAGGTGCCAACGATGAATGGCCACACGCTAGTTTTAACTGGACCAACGTACTGGGAACGGAAAGCGCACCTCAATAGACCGGAGTGGGACGGCCGTGCAAGTCAGCGCATCAGACTATGGCTGGATCTGTAAATATACTGTCCTGGAATGTTAGTGGGTTGAATTCCTATGATAAGCGTAATAGGGTTTTTTCATTTTTAAAAAGATGTAAAATAGACCTTGCCTTGTTACAAGAAACACATCTGACTGCGGAGAAACTAACAATGTTGGCAGACGAATGGAGGGGACGGATGATTGGTTCCCCGTCCTCCGCCTATGCCCAAGGGGTCCTGATATAGATAGCACCCCCTGTGCCCTTCCATGTAATCCATATCAAAACAGACAATGAGGGCAGAATGGTGTTAGTACAGGAACTTCTGGAACAGGTAGATACTTGCTTTGTCAATACGCAAACCCCCAACCACAGCGCAGCTGCGTATTTCCAGACACTATACCAGTGACTTGCCCCTTTTAGGAACAGCAATATTATATGGGCTGGGGACTTTAATTGCACTCTGACCGCGGTCCTGGATAGGTCAGATGAGAAGTACACTAACCCAGCTCCGCCGGCTAGGACATTACACACGTTCCTTGATTAATTTGTACAAATTGATATTTGGAGGGAACTTCACCCCGATAGCAGACACTATTCGCATTACTCTGCGCCCCACGCGGTGCATACCAGAATGGACTACTTCTTTGTGGGCCAGGAGCTGGTGCACCTTATCACGTTTGTGCAGTATAAAGGCAGGGTCCTGTCGGACCATGCCCTGCGTACTTTGCGCTGGCAGTATGTGTCACCTAGAGCTCCAAAACCCACGTGGCGGCTTAGAGGAGAGTCTCTGGAAGATCCCCCTTTTCAGGACCACATCCGTGAGAACATCATAGGCTATATCAAGAATAATGCAGGCAGTGTACCCAGCGAGGGAACGTTTTGGGAAGTGCTCAATGTGGTGATTAGAGGCACGCTTTTGCGGGCACAAATAGTGTCCAAGCAACCATCCACAAGGAATTGTCAGCGGTGGAGGAACGGCTGATAAAGCTAGCATAGAGTCCTGAGAGAGACTGGGTAAACATAACTTCTCCAAATGCATAGAGAGGCAGCATAAAGAGAGTGACAAAAAGGCAGAAAATGGAGGCCCTATCTATTCAATACATGCAAGGTCAGGTCTCCAATTAGTTACATTTTGAAAATGACAATAATATGCTAAGCCTACTACTACATCACTATGGCATGCACCAGGAGGATCAGAGGCTGGTGCCAGGGGGAAGGAAGGAAGAGGTACAGTCACACTGACCCACACATTCTGCGCTTTGTGCCATGAAACAGTGCTGGACAAGGGAGAGATGGGGTTTCGATTGAATTTTCTTACAGAGATGATATATCCCCGGAGGTAGCAGCAACACATACCTTTCTGGATTGTTCTTATGTTCCTGTGGTGAAACTTAACTGTCCTTGGTTTTCTGAACCAGTTGCCCAAAGAAGCGTCTTGTCCATTTTCTTTTTTTTGTGGCAATCTTTCACAAAATCAAAAACCTACCTGTCTCTGGCTGCAGCCACTGAAAACAGGATGCTATTGTTATTTGGCCTTGAGCAAAAGTCAGCAACTTCTTGAAGGGCACAATGTGTTGAAAACCCATAAATAAATGTTAACATTTACTATATTGAAAGTGGACATACAAAAGTTTAGTTTCCATTTCTGCTATCGGTTGTTCGGAGCAGTTAGTCAACGTGACATTGAGAGAATTGAACTTCCTGAAATTATGTAAGCTCAACTATACATAATATTTGTGCGATTAAAAATGGAATATGTGCTGTATGCATAATGACTAATTCAGCGATGTGCAAAAGTGCGATTTGACCAAAAGAATTGACAAAATACGTTACGTTATATTGAAGGATATTTATACTGCACACTATATAAAACTGAGTGCGTAACTCATGGTTTATCTGTCTAGTGATCATTGTTATTTGTGTATAGTTTAAAGAGCAGTGAATAGAAGTATGATTTTTTGGGACGTATTGATTACTGGCCTTGCACACCAATATAATCGGTGCTGAGTTATGGGTTGTTAGATGGACCATATTGTGATGATTATTCCTCAAAGACCTGCAACCACAACCTGTATTCAGGCTAATGATATCTAACCCGCTTTGTCCCGTGGAATATCCTGGTGTGCTGTCATTGGTACATGCTTGTGCACCATAAAGTGGGGGTTGGAGGGATGGGTAGGGGCTAAAGCTTTTCCGTGGGCATTTGGTACTCTTTTCTATCACTAATTTTACCAGTTCAATTACAATGGCATCTGTCTGTGGTTCAACATAAAACGTTACTATTCCCGTCCTTATTGGTAGGGACCGCTATGTGCATCTTGTTCTCCATCTCATTGGGAGCTATGCCTACTTCACAGCTTTAAACTTTCATGCAAGTTGTGGTCTCAAATATTCCCCATGTTGTCATGTGTGTGTTCATTCTGTGAGGTTTGTGTTTATGATTAGGTTTCATCCGGTTCTGAATTATACTGTAACTTGTTATGTTCGATTATAGAACGGCTACTAAAATATATTATTTTATTCTGTTTTCTACACAGCTATATTGTACAGTTCTGCGTATGCCATAATTTTCAGCTACCGTCGGATGGATTCTTCAAACAACATTGGCGGATAATCAACAGTGCTTATTTGATCACTGTTATGTGGGACGACCGACATGGACCAATCTGCCCTTTGGCAGTACCAGTAATAAGGAGCAACCTGTCATTGTTTCTGTTGTGAAAACGTGCTGATGCGAAAGAGCTGCACATGAAAATGCAAACAATCCATATCTTCTCACGAACGAACACCATGTGCATCATTAGAAAGTTTTGCTGGTGTAACATATGGACACACAAGAATTGGAGTACAGGGATTGATCGATCACAATCAGTGTATCATGAGGATGTTATGAACAACATTCGAAGCATGCGATGTTCGCTAGCTATAACTTGTATGGCAAAAACATATTGTACATTTAGTGGACTTAATATTCTCTTGTGAGCGTTCTTTGAAAAATAAAAGCACTTGTTACATTGAAGACTATTGATATTTTCTTTAAAAAATAATGTTTTGCTCTCCTATTTGGGACAAGAAAGAAAAGTTACGTGCTGTGAGAGAATGTGTGTGTTTATCTTCCTGGTTCTTCGTTAAGTCACGCTATGGCGTGGTTGATGACTGGGCACGTTTGGCTAAACTGGCCACAAACGTCATGAAAATAGGTGGAGCACATCAATTTGACTACTGATGTCAGTTTGAGGGGCAGGCAATCTGTATTCTTGCCAGGAGGGCACTTGAACCTAGGGCGATGCATCAACGATAAGATTAGCACAAGATTGCCGTGCCCAACCCGTTGTTTTCGCATGTGTAAAAGTGAGGAAAACTAAGGTAAGATGCATAGGAAAAAGTATTAAGATTGATTACAGCATGCTTAAAAATACATGCACGAACAATCGGGACAATAACATTTTTGAGCGAACTATTCCTTTAATATATCAGAAACACCTGAGGCGTTAAGAAGCTTGAAGGTGTCCTCCCCTTTCTCATGTAGTGCCTGAAATAATTAGGGGTGAATTTAACTGCACACAGAACTGATCTGTACGCAACTTATATTTCGCCACACTTTGCTAGTGCCAAGCAAGACCTGACGCAGTGGGGAGATTCGGAAATCTCTTGGCTGTGGAGAATAACAGTGGTCAAGAAGACCATGTTACCGTGCCTGCTTTACATATCCCAGACCTTACCGATCTGGGTTCCAAGAGCACTGTTAAGGGATTTGCATTCACATGTGTTCTGATTTACCTGGGTCAGAAGGTTCCCGAGAGTGACTAGACACATGCTAATGGCAGCTAAGGGCGTGGGGGGATTTGCGGTGCCGGATATTGAAAGCTACTTGTATGCAGGTCAACTTGGGCCTGTTCTAGATAGCCAGGTGATGGCGTCAAATCCTAAACATTGTGTATCTATCGAGCAGGAAGCTTTAGGGTGCCCCCCTGCATTGTAGGTGTTGGCAATCCCCTGGGACCAAGAAATGGGGTTGAACATACGGCTCTTAAATAGGTAGCATATCGTGCAGTAGATGGGATGCAGAGTAACTCTTACACCAAATAATCAAACTAACTCAGGAAGAAGGCAAAGGCCCTCATTACGATACTGGCGTTAAACCATGGCGCTATTAGCACCATGGTTGGTGCCGGTATCGTAACGAGTCTGCCAATGTTCAATGGGGAATTACCACCCCATTCCAAGGTTGGCGGGGCGGTAATTCCCCATTGAACATTGGCCTTCCCCATTCCCATTTTTGCCCCATAGGGCTCAATGGGATGGGGAAAGCGGTAAGTACGGTACCGCAAATTGCGGTACCGTACTTACCTCGAGAGTCGGGTCCCGCAAATGGACCTCGTAGTAAGGCGCTAAGTGGTTAACGGCGCCGCAGCCTTTTACGGCGCCGTTAACCACTTAGCGCCAGGGTCGTAATGAGGCCCAAAGTCTTTTTACTGTTTTAATGTCCATTTTCTAAAACAGGGAGTTACAATGGACATCAATGGACATCACACACATAATCTCACTTGCAGCATTTCATACAAAATTACATTTATATAGTAAAAATGTGTCATACGTGACGTCACACTACGTGGCAAACAAGAAAACCTACGCGGTGTTAGGATAGGCTTAAGGGGAACATCTAAGTATACTTTCTATAAGGGATTGGGTTGTGATTGGGTCTCTACAGACAACTTATGCCCACCCCTAGTGCAAGTCATCTTCAACAGTTATTTGACACACAGCTCATCATTGGCTATCAAAATATAAGGCTCTTCATTATATGGCCTTCTATAATTGTTTGGCACACTTATGCCCCTCCAGAACATTTGGCTCACTAGCAGCACGTAAGCTGGTACCCCAGGTGTCAGTGGGTGGATTGTGACTGTGTCTCCCCATCCAATTAGCACAACATCTCTCATTGTCCATGCCTTCTGCCATGGAGATTGCCTTTGAACCTGGCCTTGCAAAGTATCCTCGCTCCTAGAAATATATGGGAGTGTGAGCACACCCTATCTTAAGTCTAGAGCTGCATGCCCAACTTCTATTTCCATCCATAGCACATGTAACAGGAGACCGCAATATGGCTCATTTTCTAGCATTTGTATTAAATGAATAAAACTTGGCCCTCAGTGTTCTTTCTTTGCACCTTAACAAGGGATGACTCAGCTTCTCATGTTCACTGTTTTTCAAGGATCGATAACAATTACTTGGCTGCTCCATCCTTTGACACCAGGCAAGACAGCCTTTCTCTGTCCTTCCTCGATTCCAGCTGCTTTCTTGCTGCAACACAACTTTCAGCCATCTTCTCCATGGGCTCAAGCTTACTAAAATTGTGACACCCAAGTCCAGATTCTATATAATGGCGACACTCCCTGCAGTCTATTCACTACATATAGCCATCTTCTAAGATTACTTAGTCTAATTGCGTTGCTGCATCTGTACAGTTATTAAACGGCTTGCATTTTCTGCAGTGCTCTTTACACGTGCAATCTTCACTTTGCATATGAATGTTTACTCGATTCTTTACTTCTTCATCAGATTCATGAAGTCTATACATCCTCTTCTTCAGCCACTCTTTTCAGTGCATCATGCCCATCTCGTGTGACGTCACCTACTTCTCTTTCTTTCGTCTTCATATTCCTTCAGGGACCTCTTCCAAGAGATTGTCATCTCTATGTGGATACATCAGGTTTTCTTAGTGAATACCTTTTCTCATAGGCTCTCTGCGGAATAGTTATAACCACTGGTGTCGTGCATGGCGCGATTTCTGGCTTACAGCATATAGGTAGGAGGGAGTGGGACTTCCTGCCGAGGCATTAGGCTGCTCCTTTACACTCCCCCTTCCTGGTTGATTCATCGACAACACCTACATTAACCTACACATTTTGATTTCTTCTCATGAAGAAGTGGTTCTTCGGTGTCCAAATCTTCACTACTCCCTTCAGGGATCTTGCTGATTTTACATGTTCATCTACACTAGCTGCACTGTTCATTCGGTTTACAATAGATCCATCGTTCCACATACTTCTTGTGATTCCTTAGATGCTAGAACTTTGTTCGCTCAGGTGGTAAGATGCTGGCCTCTATATATTTTCTGATATCTTCATCTGTCAACTCCTTGTTTGCAAACCCTGATTCGACATCGATTATGATCTTCATTCATACTGCCTTATTTTCTGTCTTCTTGCACTGTGTAATTATTATCTTGATCACACAGAATCCAAATATTATCATCACTAATACCGCTCCAAGTAACTTGAAGATGTTTGCCATCCATTGTGGAACACATGAAAAGATGGATGCAAACCAACCGTCATCTGCAATGGCCTCTGTCTCCTCTTCCATCTGATTGTGCAGTTTTATCAGCAATGTTATGGCCTCTGTCAAGGTCCCATTTTCGCCGTTGTGCGAAGGTATGAACGTGCAAAATGATGGTCCAATTTTGGCGCAAACTCCCCCATCCATTGCCATGATTGTGTCAAGGACATACCTATTCTGAAGGGTCATCAGTCGTATGGCCCTCAATTCCTCTTCAATAGCATTGAATCCCTTTATGGTAGTGTTGATCGTCTACAGGAGCTCCCAGTGAGTGATTTACAACCACTTTGCATTGGCCATCGTCTGGATTCCAGGCATAAATATCCTCGTGAATACTGCAGCAGTCTGGTTGAACAACCTCTGCTCATATGGAATAGCATCAAAAGCTTCTATTGATTTAGCTGAGAAATAGTTCTCTCTCTTTGTTAGATTGAGAAATTTGAGTGCTCTTCTCCTTCTCAAATGGGCATCTTCTTTTGGAAATTCACCAATGTTCAGGTCACTCTGGGGAATCACTAATGCTGGAACATGGATAAGCATTAAGGAACATGTCCCTCCCCAGTCCTTGGGCAGATTCATGTAGGCTCTGGACCCAAAAGCCCAATAATGATCCATCAGGACGGCTGCCCCTTCCTTCATGCCTGGTACATCAAAAATCCGGCGACACTGATGATTCTCTCTGACTTTCCTCATGCAGTTATTTCTGAAACATAAGGACGCACTCTTCAGATGTATTATCTGCAATGGTCCTCCTTTATCATCGACCCATGTCAACAATGTTGCAATCTTTGGCCATTGATCCTTGCATTCCTTTTCTGCATTTTTCACACAGTTTTCCCACTGTCCGGTTAACGCTGCTGCTTTGCACACAACCAATCCGTCAACCCATCCTTTGTGAGTCAGCACTGTTCCTTTAATTTGTACTTGTCCTCTTTCCCAACATCTCTGTATATCTTCTTCATTCGTCTTCATTGGGGCCAATTCAGACCCCACCCCCATCCACTGTGGAGTTCCCCAAGGATCTGGCACTGCCCCTACCCTATACAACCAATTCACAAAACCCCTCTTTGACAAACTGGACTTGCTTGGCATATCGTACATGAACTACGCTGACGATACACAGATACTCCTTCCCCTCACAGGCGACTACGACCAAGACAAAGCAGCTCTCCTCCAAAGAGTTAATGCTCTTAGGTCCCAAGGAAATCCTGCCTAAACTCAACAGAAAATACAAAAATGTCAACATTGACAATTCCATCATACCCGTCTCATCCTCTGTTAAAAACTCTAGGAGTCTACTTAGACTCCTCTCTCTCCATGAATCATCACGTCAATGGCATCTCATCCACTGCTGCCCACACCACTAAACTCATCAATGACATAAAACCATCCCTAACCAGCCAAAACTGCCTCTCCATTGCTAGAGCCACGATCCGAGCAAAACTTGATTACTGCAATGCTCTTCTGGCAGGCACGTCAGCTAAAAATTTCAACAAGTTACAGATGGTACTAAACAATGCGCTTAGAGCAGCCCTTAACATCCCCAAAAGAGCCCACATCTCCCAGGCAAGACAAGATGCCCACTGGCTCCCCGTCAAAGAAAGAGTTGATTTCAAGATCCTCACCATTGCGTATAAATGCCTCAGTCTCTCCGCGCTGTCCTACCTATCTGAAACCATCACCAGAGCCACCTCCACACGCCCAATAAGAACACAACACGCCAACCAACTCTGCATCCCTCGATTCAAAAGATTGAATGCTGGAGGCTTAGGATTCCTATCCATAGCCACTAGGCTATGAAACAAACCTCACTCCTTAAGAGCTGAAATGTCCCTCACTGCCTTCCGCAAAACCTTGCAAACCGCTCTCTTCAAGTAGCCTCTGCCCGCCTTGCCCCCCTCCTGGCCCTCTCTGCTTTACCTTAGGGTTTCATGTCCTTCCCCTATGTTGTTGATCCCATAACCCGCCTTGTATGCATTGTAATGTCCTTTACTGTCCTGTAACCAAGTATATGTACTTATGTAAAAACCTGTAGCTAAGTTTGCATCCACTTATAACCAAGTATATGTACCTATGTAAATACCTGTAACTAGGTTTGCATCCACTTGTAACCAGCAAGCCTTCAAGTAACAGCGCCACGATGCCCCAGGTTGTTGTGCGGTCTATAAATTCAAATAAATAAATACATTTTTGCCTTGGAAATGTAACATCTTGTTTTCTTCGATCCTGATTCCTTCTATGCTTATTCCAGGCTGTTCATATTTTTAATATTTGATGCCTTGTTTATGGCTTCTCTCTTGCCTTTAAATTGTGCACATAGTTATCTTCTCTTTGATTTGTAGCTTTATTTATCCACACTATGGATGCTGTTCGACCCTGGAACTGTCCTCTTGTCAGGCAAAGTGCGAGACGCGTCAGGCAATGGGCTTTCTTCACTGGTACTTCTGTAGCTATGAATATTTTGGAGATTCTCATGGCATATGGTATGAGAGCGCAGATGTAGCAACTCTCCTTAGATGTTCTCTCTCCCACCTTTTTCATGTGCTGGTACCACATGTTGTTACCCAGGTGTGCTGCATGATCTATATAAGTGTTTATACCATAATTATCTTCCTCTGCACTTCTCTTGTATCTCCCCGACGCACGGTTTATATAATATTCATGAAGCATCTAAAAAAGAGTCCTCTTTGTGGGGAGGATCATAGGAACATCTACCTCAGTGGAAGTAAGCAAACCAAGAGTAGTTCCTGTAGCAGGAGAAATCCTAATGGTGTCTATTTCAATAGGAGCATTAATATAATAGGGAATGCTAACCAGGAGAAACAGAAAGACATAGTTAATAGTTGCACATATGAATATCAAGAACCAACATATTAACCCCCACCACTTGAGGCATTCTGGAATTGTTTTGGCTTGCTAATTCCCCAAAATTGTACGAGCTTCAACATTCCTCAGTTGTACTTCAATTGTTATGGAAAACACACTTTTACTCAGGCAATTGCAATAAATCTGTCAACTGCACTATTTCTTCTACTATTGCTACAAGCAGCCTTCTGATTACAGGGCCATTCTTAGGTTCCTGTAAAAAAAAGTGTGAATATCATCATCTCTTCTGACAAGAGCAAGATAAGTTTGAGGGATAAATACAAAAACAGCAAGAATAAGTCTGTGGTCATCTCCGTTTGTTAGGACCATGGATTCAACCAAATAGAAACTCCGTGAAAAACGAATCTGGAAATTGTTCGCATTTCCAGTCAAATTCAAATTCAAGATTAAGCATATTTGTGACACATCAATAACTTTCTAAAGTCCAATTTTCAAGCTTCTTGTGACTCGGAACGGGTTGCACGCCTGCTATAATATCTATAAGGAGTGTTCACAGTGAGTCACAGTCCAAATCCAACCTGAATTTAATCAGTTAGTAGTTTTATCGTCCTCCTTCGTCATTGATCGTGTCTGCCCACGCTGAAATTCTTTTTCTTGTCTTGCTTCTGGATTGACAGCTGGGGCTGATGCGGTCTAGCCGGTGTATAGCTTCACATCGTTTAAATGAAGCCAAGCTTGTCTGCCTTGGAGTTTTAATGCTGAAGCAGTGACATTTTCAATGCAAAAGGGGCCATTAAATCTCAGCTTGTGCCACTTCCTAGTGAAGTTTCTGATTAGCACGGTATCACCAACAAATAGTCTAGGTGCTGATAGTAATTTAAGAAATCTGGTTGCTGAATGGTTTTCATCTGTGTTCTGAGACCGACCCCACTGACGCTTGAGTTGATCTGAAATGAGAGAGATGCTGGAGGTCATACATGTCAAATAATTGTGCAGCTCATCACCTAGCAATTTCGCAGTACCCTGGGCATCACTTCTACTCCTCGATGGAGGTGTAAGAGGCATTCTCATTCGCCTCCCTGTTGCTACTTCGTGGGGTGTGAGGTGGTGGTCCGACCCAGGCTGATTCCTTAGAGCATATAAAGCTAATGGCAAGCAATATAGCTATCCATTTTACAACATTAGCCTAAGCTTGGCAATCCTTCTTTGAGGAGGACGTGGAGTCTCTCAAATATCCCGTTCAATTGCAGGTGATAAGCAGAAAAGGTATGTTTAATGGTTAACAATAGCCCTATCTGTTCGAACACTTCATTGACAACATGTGGCCCATTATCAGATCTAGAACTTCACACACACCCCATCTTGGAAAGACTTCATGTACTAAAACCTTCACTGCGCAAGTGGCATCAGGGTGTGTACACGGACCTGCCTCGATCCACTTAGAGAAGGGACACACCACCACTATCAGATAACTGTATCAATTACACACCTGCAGCATATCAACATAATAGATATGTAAATGCTGAAAAGGACCATTCGGTCGAGGAATAACTCCTCTAATCGTTCTCAGTGTATGCCCAGCTATACACTTCTGATGTAGGATGCAATTCACTACATAGAATGCAACATGCTCTAACAGATTTAGAACAAACCAGCCTTCCATAATTGTTGCAGCAAGACTCTTCCCTAGTCACGTGTGGGGTAATGCAGTTGTTCTAGCGCGATCTTTAACAATGCTACTGGCATTACTGGCTTTCCTGTGCTTATCCTGTCACCATAATGCTTCTCTGGGGGATAAAGAACACCCCTTTTGTTTCCATAATTCTTGCTCTTCCTGCTGTGCACTTGCCTGAATTTACATTATTTCGTTTTTGGCAAATGATTAAATCCTTCTCGTATTTCCATAGTTGTGACTACCTTCTCTTTAACATTTGGAGTATCAAAACTTGAGATATCTGGTGAATACGCAACCCTTTTGACTTCTGCATCTGCAGCTTCATTCCCGCAAGGAATAACATCTGTTTGTTTAGTATGTGCTGTGCATTTAACTATTACTATGGCTACTGGAAGCTGTAGTACCTTAATAAGCCTGTCCAATAAAGATGGGTGCTGCACTGGAGTGGCATCCGCTCGAAGGTAGTCCCTCCTTTTCCAACGTGCTAACCCTGCATGTACAGTTGATGTCATATAGGCGGAGTCACTGTACACCATCACTTCCTGCCCTTCGTGATTCTTCAGCTTGACAATGAGCTCTACCAATTCTACCACTTACACTGAAAAGTGTGACGGTAGTCAGCACTTGGTACAATTTCAAACTCACCATTTGCTCTATGTCTTGCTAGAGCTGCGCCAGAATGTCTTTCTCCACTTGTCTGATCAATTGTTGAAGAACCATCAATAAAGAGAATTTTCCCTCCTGACAAAGCATTCTCTTTTATGCAAGGTATATCATCATAAAATTCAACATAATTTGCACAATCATGCACATGCTCCCCCTCTGCCACTGGTTCAGCAACAAATGTGGCCGGATTCACTATTTAACATCTGACAATTTTGATCATTTGATTCGAAATTATGACTTCATAAACAGAAGTTCTCTGGGATGTCAATGTACCCTTGGCTTTCTCTAAAATGGCAAACAAAGCATGCTCCACAAAAAGTGTCATAGAATAGCCCATTACAATACTTGTATATTTATCAATTGCGAACGTGGTGGCTGCCAATGACTGTTCGCATGGAAAGTGTCTTTTCATAACTGGATCTAAAATCCCACTGTAATACCCTAGAGGTTTGTGCCCTAATGTAGTCCTCTGTGTAAGCACTGCTGTCATGACTATCCCATTCGTGTGCGAAAACAAGAAAAACACCTCAGCATAATTGGGCATTCCAAAACAAGAGCTATGCAAATTGCTTTCTTCAACTCCTCAAATCCTTCCTCCATTTCCTCAGTCCATTCTATTGTAACACCATTCAACTGTGCTTTCTTTAAAGCCTGTAAAAGGGGTCTATGTACAAACTATTATCCTGGGTGTTTGATTATAGTTTGTACATAGACCCCTCTAACATAATTGCATAGCCTCAAAAATGGTTGCATCTGTTTCTTGTGGTTTTCATAATCCCCTCAGCCCTTTCAGGTGTCACCTATTTTCCCTTATGTGAAATCAATTTCCCTATGTATAACACCTCTTCTTGACAATACTCTAGCTTCTCTTTGTCTACCTTGTATCCCTTGTCTGCTAGAATAGTCATCATCAACTGAATTGTGTCCTGTCTGCGCTCATCTTTTGTAGTGCTACGAATTAGAATGTCATCTACGTACTGTATCACAGCACTTTTCAAATTGATATTGCCTAAATCCGTCTGAGGCCTCTGTTAAAGATTGATGTAGACTCGCAGTACTCTTGGGGCAAACAGGTGTGTTTCACACAAGTCTTGCAGAATGTAAATGAAGTCAAGTCTTGGAAGTCCTTGTGCAATGGGATTAAGAAAAACACATTTTTCAAATCAATCACCGTGAAATATTGTGCTTCCACTGGGATACTGCAAAGTATCGTCACCAGGTTAGGAATTAAAGGAAACTCTGCCTCTACAATCTGGTTAATCGGTCTCATGTCCTATATGAATCTCCACCAGCCTCCCTTTGATTTTTTCACTGGATACACTGTGATATGACACAATGATTCTAATGGCACCAGAATACCTTGTTTCATCAGTGCTGAGATAGTCTTGAATATACCCTCATCAGCCTCTCGAGACATGGGGTACTATCTTGCTCGAAGTAAAATCGCCCCTGGCTTCAGCTTTATTTTAACTTTCCCTATTCCCTTTAATAATCATACATCATAAGGGCCTGTTGTCCATAGGACGCTGGGCACCTTCGCCAAGTCCTCTTCACAAAATGCTGTATGCTGCCGCATTATTGATTATTGCCATTTGGTGTGGGATTTCCCTCTTCTCTATTCTTATGCAGTATGTAATGCTCATAAAGAACACTACTTCATCTGTTGGATCTTCTCTAAACATATCATCAGTAATGTCAGTCAACCTTTACCCTTCTTCAAGAGCTATTACTGTCCTCCATGGTATACCCTCATCATCCGTTCCTTCGAGCATCGCCTTTTCTCTTTGCACTATGGCTGCTTCTAACTTTAGAGGGATAGTCTGTCCCCCTCTTCATCCATAGGTATCTGTGTTCTGAACAAGAATTCGTCAGGTATCCTCAGTCTTCCCCACTAAACCAGGTAGCCATGTTAGTAGAATGCTCAACCCATAAAGAAAAACCTCAAGCTCACCTGGAACGTCTCTCAGACCCACTTGCACTGTAAATGCCAGTATAAATGTGCCAACATTCATATAGTGTATTCCAGGAGTGGAACACTATCCTTTCATCAGTGAAAGAAATCATCATGTTAAGTTTCAAATCTATTCCCAAAATGTTAACCGGTGTCTTTTGTGAATACAATAATGGAACAGACATGTCACACTCTCCTATAGAGACTGGTAATTCATCAGTAAAAGGAACCCTCACGTATACATGAATGAGTAGCCCCAGTGTCTACTAAAAAAGAAAAAGATGCTCAGGGTCCCCTTCTTTGGAACACACTTCCAGCAAGGATACGGCAGATCCAAAGCTATACTGTGTTCAAACGTGCTATAAAGACTCACTTCTTCAACTTGGAATAATCTGACTCTTCTATCCTTCTGTCTTCATGCCTGTTGTGTTCGTCCTTGTTTTGTTCTGTGTGCGCCCTGAGGCCAGCGGGCATGTTGGCGCGTTACAAAAAATAAAATAAATAAATAAACTTGACTTGTCGCTCCAGAGATCCCTTGAGCATTCATGGCAATTCCCGACATTGGATATTTTCCTTCTCGTATACATGAACAAGTAGCCCCAGTGTCTACTAAAAAAGAAAAAGATGTGCCTCCTATCGTCACATCAACCCTCGGTTCCTCTTGGGGGTCTGGTGTCACTGATAGTACTGAACACATCAAGTCGCCCCATGAGCTGTCCTATTGTGGGTATATACATACCCCTGTACCTGTGAAAGGGTTCCCTCCCACTACAGTGGCACCTCCTATTCTGGGTGTCAGTAATTGTCCCGTGTTTGCATACTGTTGCGTCTACATGGGGGCATGTTGCAACTGTCCTTGCAGTGTATTTATTTACACTTGCTGTGGTTGCTGTGTCTGTTGCATTTGCGGCGCTTGAGTCTGATACACTGTCTGATCCTGGGCAAACCCTTCCCTAGTTTGTGTGCTATATGCTGGAGGATAAGCTGTCCCCCTCTTGAGAATTGGCCATTCCGTACATTCCCGTGGCTCCCACATACGCGTGCAATGTGCCCTGTCATCCCACAAGTCCAACATACAGGGGGAGGAAGCCTGACTAGTACCACTTGGTTGAATCCTTCTTGCGTGTTTGGATTCTCATTCTGTGCATTCTGAAACCCACCTTGATTGCTTTGGAATCCATCCCTTCCTCTATAGCCCATGCCTCTGCTTCGTGGTATGAACCCATTCCCTCCTTGGTCCATCAGGCGCTTATTATTCACCTGCAATGTACCCCCTGCTTGCTGCATTCCCAGCCCTTCTCCACTTGTCAATACCGCCCCTTCTATGGCATACTTTGACAATTTCTTCTGAATTAATTTAGCTTCCTCAATTTTCCTCGCCTTATCTTTCTTCTTATTTTTCTCTTGCAATAGCTGACAGTGATGCACTATTGTCAACTGTATTTCAGCCCATGGCTTCGCTTCCATCACCACTTGCTTCTTCATTTGCCCCTGTACTTGCTTTGGCAACCCCTGACATAGAATGTGGTAAAATAATGCCACTGTTTTTTCCCATAGTTCCCTCATTTCCCTCATTTCAAGAGTCCAACGCTCTTGAATGTCATGAATGTAAGCAGTAGGGTCTTTATCTTCTTTCATTTTACATGTCATAATTGCACCCATATCTGACGTGCCAGGATACTGTACCCTGAGAGCCCTCCAAACATCTGCTCTGCAATTATTAAACGGCGCTCCATCGTGCATTGTTTTTTGTGCTTTCACACTTGAATAGCCAGCTCTCCTCCATATGTCATCAGAGCTTTCCTCAAGAATGGCTACCAAGAGACCCTTAGTGTCTCCTATGGCCAGTTTATTTCCTCCTGTCATTTTTTCCAATTCATAAATCCATTTTCCCACACCCGATATCAAACTCGGGAGTTTGCATCTTAAATTATCCTTATCCATCTGTGGCCATGGAATGTACTGCTGTCTTGCTTCCCCTTTTTCCAATAAGGGAAACTGCGTGAACCCTAACCCACAATTGGCTTCCATCGTCTGCCTATACATGGCAGGGACAATAGTCCCTGACTGTCTCCTCACTGGTAGTGACCTTAACCTACTCACATATGGCGGTGATTCTCCTTTCTTACTATACAATCATCCCCTGGGACGCTCTGGGTACACTATGGCATCTGGCATCCTTTCTTTAGGCTGCTCTAGATCAGACCATCTTACTTCCTTGTCCACCTGCAGGCTTCCCTCTGGGGCACATGCGCCTCCTCCCTCTTCCCATGGAAGGATTCTCTCTCTCTCCTCATCTGAGATATCCAGTCCCCAACTAGTGTGACTCTCGTCCCCTTTACCCTTATCTAAGTTCAGTCTGCTTAAGGATAAGGCTCTGTGTCTGTCTTCATCGCTGTATTCTATTGTCCCTTCATTTCTGCACTTCCTCTTCTTCTCGTCTGTCCCTATCTTCTATTCCTCTTTGCCTGTTGTCATACTTCCCTTGCTCATCTGTCCGTTCTTGCTTTTTCTCCTGCTCCTCCTGATATATCTGTTCTCGTTGCTCCTTGCTCTTTCTGTTATGCTTGTCTTCCTTCAATCTTTTTTCTCGTTCCCTGTGTTTAATATCCTGTTCATCCTGGTCTTCTCTTTGCCTTACTTCCTCAATGTTTTTCCCATCTAGCTTGAGTAATATCTGTCCTTCCATCCATTCTCTCTGCGCAAGTGATAGCTTGTCAGCTTTATCCTTCTCTCCTTTCCATCTCTTAATCTCTTGTTCTGTTTCTGTTGCTACATTCGATCACTCATTTTTCTCTTCCTTGTTTTGTATGATCTTAAACCTCTCCTCTTTTCTCTTACTCTCCTCTGGACTATCTTCACTGCTATAAGCGGGCAGTTCGTATATCAGATTACTATACCCTGTCGCCACTTTCAGTATACAACCCTACTTCTTCCATACTAGCGTCTTTTACTTCGGATGAGGTAAGGGGAGCTGAGGGCTCATAACCTTCCTCCTTACACTGGTTAAGCATCCACTCATCAGGTGGCGGATCTTCCCTCTCTTCCTGGTAAATTTTCCAAAGCTCTGAAATAGCTAGCCTTTTGTCCAATTTCTTCCACTTGTACGCAGCGTGCAAGTATGTGGTCATGTGTTACAGTATGATATGATAGGTTATTTATAATGCAATAACGCGCTTAATACCCAGAGGTTTCTAAGCACGGACCCGGGGATCCAACCTGTGGTGCTCCGTGTCGTCTTGTTTCCAAGGCGAGCACATTGCACCTGAGCTATCCTCCCGGGATTAGCAGTACTGCTTTTGACAATGATCCCCATTGCGGCTATGGCATGAACATCTTATCTGCTGTGCCTTTCACTCATTCCGCACTATACTGTTTGGGCTTGGGCATGTGCTTTGGCAATGTCTTACATAAATGCATCAGAGGAATGTCTCCCATTGTGATGAGTATCAATTGACTGTAAATACTTACCAGGCGTTTATGAAAATACCTTTACCAAAAACAACAAATATGAGCGCGCTCCGACAATCACTGCACAAACCTCTATTTTTTCAATATTCTCTGTCTACCTCTGGATTGGTACCAACCACTTCCCTAGATAGATAGTATAACTTTTTGACTTTTATCTCAATTCCTTCACAATTTGTGTCACTCCTTGACACCTTTCCTTTACACAAATTCACAGACTAGTCGACTTTACACATAAAAACCTCAGTGATCACCTTATTCCCTCTTTGCCCTTAATCAATACTCGGATCACAGAGTTTAGCTCGTCTCCTTATATGAACCTGTTCATTTGCAACCTATGGGCCCCCGCTGGGATGTGAGACGACCTCTTCTGGACCCCTTGGTTCAGGATTCTCAGGTACTACATCTCACTCTTTATCTTTACATAATATTTCCTGTTACACCCGTTACTTTTAGAATTACCACAGCCTTTTCCCTTAATTTTCCCTTCCTATCAGTCTGCTTACCATTGAGTCATTTGACTCAAGGCCTTCGGTATGGTCTCCTCCTCCAACTGACCACGTCCGCCTTCCGTCCGCAAAGCTCCTGTGGAAACCAGGTAGGGATTTCGTCAAAGAGGGACCCTGCACACCACCTCGATTCATCTAGCAAGATTTCTATTCGCCCGCTCTCTACAGGAAACCACGCAATCTTCTAGATAGATGGCGGAGGATGTCCGATCGTCTGAAAATCTGGAGTTAACAGGTCGATGGGTCTGAAACCATCCTCTGCTACCAAGTGAACATTTGGCTCTTAAATAGGTATCATATCGTGCAGTAGATGGCATGCAGAGTAACTCTTAGACCAAATAATCAAACCAACTCCAGAAGAAGGCAAAGTCGTTTTACTGATTTAATATCAATTGTCTAAAACAGGAAGTTATAACGGACATCAACGGACGTCACAGAGCATAATCTCACTCGAAGCATTTCATACAAAATTACATTTATATAGTAATAATGTGTCATACATGACGTCACACTACGTGGCAAACAAAATAACCTATGCAGGGCTATGATAGGTTTAAAGGGAACATCTAAGTATACTTTCTATACGGGATAAGGTTGGGATTGGTTCTCTACAGTCAGGTTGGCAACGTAGGCCCACTCCTAGTGCAAGTCATCTTCAACAGTTCGTTCACACACAGCTCATCATTGGCTATCAAAATATAAGGTTCTTCATTATATGGCCTCCTATAATTGGTTGGCACGCTTGTGCCCTTCTGGAACATTCGGTTCACTAGCAGCACGTAAACTGGTACCCCACGTGTCAATGGGTGTATTTTGACCGTGTCTCCCCACTCAATTAGCCCAACCTCTCTCATCGTCAATGCCTTCTGACATGGAGCTTGCCTTGAACTTGGCCTTGCAAAGTATCCTCGCTCCTGGGAATATATGGAGTGTGAGCACACGCTATCTTAAGTCTAGAGTTGCATGCCCAACTTCTATATCCATCCATAGCCCATGTGACAGTAGACCACAATTCAGCTCATTTTCTAGCATTTAATTGGATTAAATGAATAAAACTTGGCACTCTGTGTTCTTTCTTTGCACCTTAACAAGGGATGACTCGGCTTCTCACATTCACTGTTCTTCAAGGATAGATAACCAGTTCTTAGCTGCTCCAGCATTTGACACCAGGTCAGACAGCCTTTCTCGGTCCTTCCTTGACTCCAGCTGCTTTCTTGCTGCGACACAACTTTCAGCCATCTTCTCCATGGGTTTAAGCTTACTAAAATTGTGACACTAAAGTCCAGATTCTATATAATGGCAGCACTGCCTGCAGTCTATTCACTACATACAGCCAGCTTTTAAGATTATTTAGTCTATTTCTGTTGCTGCATCTGTACAGTTATTAAACAGCTTGCATTTTCTGCTTTGCTGTTCACACGTGCAATATTCACTTTGCATATGAAAGTTTACTCGATTCTTTACTTCGTCATCAGATTCCATAAAGTCTTTACATGCTCTTCTTCAGCCACTCTTTTCAGTGCCGTCACGCTCCTCTCTTGAGACGTCACCTACTTCTCTTTCTTTCGTCATCATATTCCTTCATGGACCTCTTCCAAGAGATTGCCATTTCCACTGGGATGCATCAGATAGGGTTTTCTTAGTGGATTACTTTTCTCAAAGGGTCTCTGCGGAACAGTCATAACCACTGGTGTTGTGCATGGCACAATTTCTGGTTTCCAACATATAGAGAGGAGTGTTGCAGGACTTCCTGCAGAGGCATTCGGCTACTCCTCTACACTGTGATCAAAGCCTTCCGACAACTTGGGCTACACTGGAGTACTGGATTAAGGCGGTGCGCAGATATGCCGCAACCACATTCCACTCACCTATGACGGGTCTCTGGGATAATGTTAAGTTTCCTCTGGGAATGGAGACTGGGCAGTTTGCTTGCTGGAAGGAGGGAGCGTTGGACAGGTTGGGCCAGATGTTTGGGGACAACCAGCCTCTTACGTTTGAGGAATGCAAACAGGCCTACATGGTTGAGGATAGAAATAGATTTGGGTACTTGCAGTTCTGGCATTGGGTATCTCGACCGAAGGTAGTGTCTCAAGGGAGGCGGGAAATAAATCATTTTGAGGATATATTTATAGAGGATCCCCCAGTAGCCAGATTAACAGCTCTTTACAAGGTGCTGAATGCGTCTAGGTTTAAACCCCCCTGCATGGGTATATGGTCAGGTTGGAGGACAGAGGTGGGTCCATTGATGACCTGTCTTGGTATGAAATTTGGTCAAGTGCGAACAAGACATCCCAGGCAGTGCAGCTTACAGAAAATGGCTTTAAGTTGCTCTACCGTTAGTATCTCACTACAGAATGGTTGCACAAGATGGCTCCCCAGCTCTCCCCCCAGTGTTTGGAGGTACGGTGCATCCCCAGGATATTATTTTCACATGCGGTGGGAATGTCCCCAAATCCAAGTATTCTGGCAGGAGGTGGTCGCCCAGATCAAGGATATACACGGGTTTGAACTGGAAATTGACCCTTTGGCTTAGCTTTTGGGAAATTAAGACTCTCAAGGTCATTACAGGCTGAATGCCAGAAGCTCTAGATTAATTACTCTAGATGAATTACTCATTTTCGGATGGAGGCACGTCTTGTGATTGCAAAACACTGGAATTCCCAGCTTGCTCTGAATATGAAGGAGTGGTAGTCACGAGTGTGGTATGTGGCTGGAACCCGCTCATAACTTTTTTCCGAATGAACGCGATAACCCCAGCATTCGCCACAAGCTGCATGAGATGTCGTGCTTCTCAATAATATGACCTGAGCATTGAGACTCGGAACTGGCACCGATCTATGCACTAGAAACCGCATTTTGCAACTGTTTTTACATTCACTATGGCTGATTGGATATGTATTACTTGGTTCTGTTAAAATGGCCTAACAGTTTCTTCCTTTTAGAATTGTACTGTACCATGAAGCTTTGATGGCTGTTGTGGCGTTCTGTGTGACAAGGCCTTGGTGCCTTTTCTTTGGCATGGTGGATATACATGATCAATGGTGTTGGTACACTGTTGAATATGTCTTAATAAAATTTCATTTACATAGCTCTCAACCATTTCTGTCGCAAAGGTGGGTGAAAGCACCCGATTTTGTTTTTGGCGGGTGAGAGCCCATTGAAATGATTGGGCGTGCAGGAGGCTTGGCGGGTGAGTCAGCTCTTTACAAGGCGGCTGACACCAGCCAAAAGCGTGTTAGTTGAGAGTTATGCAATTGCAAAAAAGGAGGGGAGGGGGCGCCAATGACACTGTATGGAACCCTGTGCACTAGAGACTGCTTCTGATGAGCTACCACGTCTAAACTGGCCTGCGAAAACATTTTGAAAAAATGGCCACCCTAATATAAGGGTAAATAATCAAACAACACCTACAAGCTTTGTTTGCCTCCTCATTTTTCATTTGTCCCTAGCTGTACTCCAATTCAGAAGTTTCGGCTTATAGGTGGCGCCACCTAATAGTCAAAATTAAAAAGGTGATGCCTGCTGGTGTCACTCACACCTGACATTAGGTAGCTTGATTGCAGCTTTAATCAGGGGCGCAACAAAATCTACATTTGGGGGAATGGGTGTTGGGAGAAGTGCTTCAGAGATGGTGGGGGTATTTGTGTAGGGGGTATCTACACATACTAAAGAGACTATTCTAGTGCTGCTTCAATGTTACAAGCAGTTAACACTCCTTCAAGTCTGAAACCATACACTTAAGATCTGCTGTGAGAATTAGCGTCTCCTGCTCCCACCCTCCCTTTCGAATTACTCCCCTGGCGTGCAAGTACTAGCCCCACATCACAATTTGCCTCTGCTTTCTCCCCCCCTCCCCCACACCCCCTGCTGATTTTCCTGACTGAAACTGCTCGGGTTAACTGCCCACCCTTTTTGATCACTGGGCCAGGCCCCATCAATTGCTCCCCTGCACTGCCTCCCTGGCAACCCCTGCACCTGGGGACCGTTGTTCTGTATCCCTACAGTCCCCTTACCAGCACTTGTCTGCACTTCCTTGCACTTGCCACCAGCTGGCCGTTTATTTATTTTCTTATTTAGTCCAATTTTTCCCATGTACTGCCCCTTCCCCTCTCCCTTCCCCTGCGCACTTTTCCTTTCTCCCCCCTTCCCATGCACTTGCGCAATCTGAATGACACTTGGCCTAGTAGGATCGTTGTCTGTCCTCCTTTGTCCCCCCCCCCTTGCCTCGTCGTGCTTTGAAACACTTGTGTATAGGCACGTTATAAAGGCCATATCATATATCATGTCAACTACCTACAAATGTGTGCATATGAATGCAGGTGCTTGTGGTGTCCCTGCCAGGCTGCTACAGCTTTAAGAGGGCGTGGCGGGGAGACACAGAAGCCCTTGCGAAGTGTAGGACCATGGCGAGCAGGGAAGGGAGTTGCAGGCAGTTGGAAGTTGGCAGTTCATAAAAAAGGTTGGTAGGTTGTAGCCTTTTGTCTCTTTATTGCGCTTGAAGTGTATTAGTAGGCCTATGACGGGCCGGTGTCTCGGCAGCCTGTGGCTGCATAACATAACAGCTGGTGATGAGAGAACCTGCGAGTACAAGCGGGATCGTTTGCAGAAGCGGACGAGACGTGGATTGCTCGCTAAGGAGATAGAAATTCCCCGCTGAGGACTACATGGCCCAGACCGGCACGCTGCATGCAAACGATCACACAGCGGTGTGATACTCCGCGCGAGTTCGTGCTCGCACGAAGGGGGAGGGCAGCCTCCCTGTGATATCTACCTAGTGTTAGGGGGGCTGCTCCGGTCCTCCGGGCAGCCCCAGACTCGTGTCGGGTAGCACCCGACACCACACGCTGGAGTGCGGCGATCACGCCTCTGGATGAAGGGTGGGGGTTCATCCCACCCTCTCCGGGACACCGGAGTGCCACACATGGCCGGCTGGCAACCGGCTTACCGCGGCCCCGGCTCTGGGGGCACCCAGGCCGGGGTCGCCCCCTGGCCCGACTCACAGGGCCAGGGAAACACACAGGGACGGTGTTGCCCGGCAGGGGCACCGTCCGGACGGCGTTGCCCGGCAGGGGCACCGTCCGGACGGCGTTGCCCGGCAGGGGCACCGTCCTGGAGCTGGGCCCCTTCCTTGGGCCCAGCACACGTGGTGGGGCGCCGCCATGGCGCCGACTCACAGAACACACACACACCACGGAGTCTTGCTGGTCTCGACTGCCGAGCCGGAAACGGCTCGGACCTTTTATTAGGTTGGTCACATGGTTGCCCATGTGACCACACAACAACACTGGAATCTACCATGGCCCCTTGCAGGGGTGCCATGCAACACTCCTCCTTTTCCATAACAACAAAACAAAAACCCCAAAATCCCCATCTAGCCACAACTACTACTATTTGAGCCACTCTACTACTTTGCACACCCTTTATTAACCTGGGTGAGCGGCTCTCATATCACTAAACGGCACCAGTGAGGGCTACTGGCACCACATAAAGCACTCGGAGCCTACAGGTGCGCACCACACAACATTGCCCACTAACTGGACCATTTTAAGCAAGTCCATGTCTGCCGGCTCACAGTCTTCCGGGGAATGTCACTCATGATGTCCATATTCCGTATGGAGTCGCCGGAAACCAGCTCGCACCCTCACCAGAGTTCATTTAGGACAGTTATAACACGGTCACACAAAACACCGGCAAAGCCGCACCTGGGGAGGCCCAGGGGCCACATCGGCCAAGTTCCACTTGTATGGGGGCAAACCTCATGGCCGGATGGCAGAGCCCGCTTCCTTCGCCTCCCCTTCCATCTCGGGCAGCTGACCAGATGACACCGGTGCGATGCCATGAGCCTGGCCATCTTCCTTACTGCGCCAGACCCTAGGGCTTTCCGCCCTCCTTCCTCGTGTTCCTCTTTGTTCGCCGTTGGGGGTAGGCAGCTCATCTCGTTGTTGCAGCCGCAGCCGCCACCACCCCTCTTGAGAGAGAGGCAACCCACTTGTTGGGCGGTCCCCGCCCCTCTCCTGGACCGGGGCCACCTCAGCTGTGCGGCGGCCCCCCACATCTCTTTTCCCTGCTCCTCGGAGCGGGCACACACACCCTCGCGGGCCGTCCCCCTTCAGATGGGAGTGGGGACAGCGGAGGGGCAGCTGACTTCCCCACTGCGGCGGATGCCGCTCCACTTCCCGTAGGGGCAGGGCAGGCAGCTCCTCTGCCCGCTCCTCGGGGCATGCACTCCATTGTCTTTGCGAGCCCAGCTGGTGCTGGGCCCGCCTCCTTTGTTTCCTTTTCATTTGCAGGCCCCGTTGGATTCGTTCGGGCCTGCAACGTCTCACCTTTTTTTTTTTTTTGCGCGGGCCCAGCTGTTTTTTTTCTTTTTGGGCCCGCCTCAGTGGTTCAACTTTCGGGGCCCGACAGGCAGCAGCACCAAAGCGGGCGGCCAGCAGTGCCGGCAGGCACACTGAGGGAGGGGCCGCACACCTCCTTTGTTGTGGGCCCAGTTGGAGTTGGGCCCGCCTCACCATTTTCCTTCCCGTTGGTGGTGGGGGAGGGGTAAAGCCACCCACGCGGCCTACGCCGCAAACATCTTCCGTCTCCCTCGGGGGACGGGCGGGCCGCTCGCCCACCATGTTTTCCTTGCGGGCCCAGCTGGTGTTGGGCCCGCCTCCTTCCCCGTGCGGCCGACGCCGCAGGACACCGTCACTCCCCTCTCTGGGGGGGGGAGGGGACAACGGCCTCCCTCGATATGCGGCCGATGCCGCTGGCATTCCAGTCCCCACGGGACAGGGGGGGACGTCTTCAGCCCTCCTGATGGTGGTGGGGGCCGATTGCCTTCGTCCCGCGGCCGATGCCGCGGACCTCCTCCATCTCCCTCAGGGGACGGGCAGGCAGCTCGCCCCCATGTGCACATCGCAGGCCCAGTTGGAGGTGGGTCTGCCACGGCACTTCTTCTCGGCGGGCCCAGGTATAGAAGGGCCCGCCACACCATGATGTCCTCCGGGCACACGGGGCCCGTTCCTTCGTCGCCATTGTTAGGGGGGCTGCTCCGGTCCTCCGGGCAGCCCCAGACTCGTGTCGGGTAGCACCCGACACCACACGCTGGAGTGCGGCGATCACACCTCTGGATGAAGGGTGGGGGTTCATCCCACCCGCTCCGGGACACCGGAGTGCCACACATGGCCGGCTGGCAACCGGCTTACCGCGGCCCCGGCTCTGGGGGCACCCAGGCCGGGGTCGCCCCCTGGCCCGACTCACAGGGCCAGGGAAACACACAGGGACGGTGTTGCCCGGCAGGGGCACCGTCCGGACGGCGTTGCCCGGCAGGGGCACCGTCCTGGAGCTGGGCCCCTTCCTTGGGCCCAGCACACGTGGTGGGGCGCCGCCATGGCGCCGACACACAGAACACACACACACCACGGAGTCTTGCTGGTCTCGACTGCCGAGCCGGAAACGGCTCGGACCTTTTATTAGGTTGGTCACATGGTTGCCCATGTGACCACACAACAACACTGGAATCTACCATGGCCCCTTGCAGGGGTGCCATGCAACACCTAGGTCAGTACGTGAAGCACAGGACTGCAGCCCACCATTGTCCTGCACCTAGAAACCGGCATGAGATACCACAGTTACCTGATAGCTAGACGTGCCAAGGCGCATGTGACAATATACCACTGCCCAGGGGAATTGGTCTATCGCCCTGAGTGGCACTGCAAGCACTCAGCACACCAAGGGGCTCGTTCGTTTTGGACTACATCCATAGCCCTACACCTGCGAGACAAGATGCAGGACCAGCAACAAGACAACCCCTGGGAAGGGGCACATACACACAAAGCCCACCGAGCTATCTTTCTACGTAAACCACAACCTTTTGAGCTCGCCCCCAGTGTAGACAGGCTCACGCTGGACCGAGTGACTGGAAGAGTTTCAAGACTTTATATATGCTGTGGAGGACTACGAAACTGAGGGGATGATTCACATTTTACCACCCTCATTCCTCATTGGTAGAGAGGTCATAAAGACACTGGCGCCTGGAGAGAAAGGCTCTATGATGCAGTTTCGCCCAGATGAATAGGGATTTTGAACGCTGTTAGGCAGAGTCACATGCGGTACCCTTGGGGAACACTACATACAATTAAGACTACAGGTGTCAGTACAATTTCACCATTGGTACAAGCCTGTACTACACAGTAAAGTGGTAGCAGTGGCTGGGCAGCCAGACTTATCTCAAGAGTAAAGTGAGCAGTAGAGCAAGTTACACAAAGGACCAACAAATACAGGGATTCAAACAAACACTTACTCAAGGTTTCTTGGTAAAAGAATATACATTTATTTACACAGTCATTTGGAACATATTACACTAGCAAGAGCAGCTCAATATCATTTACTAATATACTACAAATATACAACCAATAAGTTACTGGACAAGTTCAGCTCCCCTGAAGTGGGAGCAAAATGGCACTTCAGTTACTTTTAAAAGGGGTAAAAAGACAAGGTTATAGGAAATGAAGCACAAATACTTTCATAGGCAGGGCAAAGGGTTTCAGTTAACTACAACCAACAATTCAGTTCATGGGCCTGGGCCAAAGTCAATGGTTCAGAGTCTTTGTATAGGATAGCACAGTTCCGGTTGTAAACAGTTAAGTCTTTGCCATAGATCTTTAGAAGAATTTGGTCAGGCGAAAAGTTAGATTTTGGTTTAGGGAAGGACAAGCCTTCGAAGTCGGGAAAGTCTTCCAAACTTTCACCGTGGCCGAAAAGATTTCCGGACCCCATTTGCACAGTACCTTTAAAGTGAAGAAGAGCTGTAGCTGAGTCCGTTGTTCCTGGCCGTTCAAGCACATTCCGCTGTTCCTGAGCTTCAGTCGTAGGGACAAGAAGGAGGATTTCGGGAGGTTCCTGCACCGCCCATGGAAGAGGCCACAAGCTTGGCTAATCGTCGGTTTAAGGTGTGAGTGCCTTAAAGACCACTAACTGGTATCCTTCCCACTGGCTATCTGGTTTTCCACATCACTCTGCATAAAATGGAGGGGACGGTGTCCTGGCGGCTTACGAGTTGGTTGTTCCCACCAAACTCAAGGGAAGAAGTTAACCTTGAAGGGCTTCTCTGTCAATGGAGTTTCAGGCAATTCGGACCTGCAGCAGGGCTTCCCCGGTCGTCCAGGAGTTTTGGCAGTCGTCTTCCTTCAGCTCGTCTTTGGTTCTTTTGTTCCAGTGGTCGACTCTGCTTTCCAAGTCCCAGAGACCTGCTTTTAAACAGCTTCCCCCCATTCATTCCAGCCTGGCTGTCACCCACACAGCAGGGTGGCTATCCTTGCCGGACAGCCAGCCGGCCAATCACGCCAGAGTGCATTCAGGTCTCTGTCTTGATATTGGGCAAAATCTTCCTCGGGGCCAGCCCTTTGAGAGCAAAAATACCCAATTCAGCCCAAAATACAGGTTCTATTGTGCTGAGCAGTGATCTCATGCAAGTGACAAATGACACCCTCAAAGTGTTATTAGCATATTTATTCTAAGCAGTGAATTTCATATACATTTGGGATTCAAGTTACAGAATATTAGAAAGCATAACACTTAGAGCAATGCAAAATATAGTGAAACATGGAACTTAGATAAACATAGAGAAACATAGAGAAATATAGAGAAACATAGAGAAACACAGTCTTACGTCCCTTTAATCAGCACTGGGGAGACCTTGGGCCCTCATAAGCTAGCTGTAAACAAGCCCCGCTCAGAGGACAATGCTGAAGGACACCGTATGAGCCAATGCCGGGCACCTGTTTCTGCACGAATCAAGTCCACAGGCGATCTCCCCCTGATCCATGTGTGCATGGATATTTTATAACTTCTTGCTGTCAGTCACCATGACGCACAGTTCCAGAACTTTCCCTGTGCAACTGGCTCATGGAAAAAACCCAGCTCTCTCTGAGATGCTCCCTGCTCGCTCCTACCCCCTCCCTTGTTCCCATCTGCGCTGGCTGAGGAATGTCTTATCAGTACCTTCCCAGAGAAAAGGAAGATTAGCTTGGGGCCAGGGCTAACGTTAGTGAGGCTGAATATTCTAAGGGAAGCAGGGATGTATTAACCCCATCTGCAAGCTCTAAAAGGCATGCACTCATAGCTTAGTGTTTATAGCGCTTAAGACTGGCTATCTAAGCGCTATATAGGTGCCATGATGTTCCAAACACTCCAAAAACCTATTAGCTACATGGCTAGGGGCCCTCCCTGCCTGTCTATCAACAATGTTTAATTTGACCTATCTCATACTAGGCCTGCATATTCCTTGTAGCTCACTACTGCATAATGGAAGTGCTACAACAGACTACTGTCAGCATTTTTAGCACATACTTTGAATACACTATTGGCTTTCAGCGGCTAATGCTGTCATCTAAAGCCCTGATTGGCAAGGTTGCAATTTCGTGTATCACTACATTCCACCCCTATTCAACGTTTGTGCGACAAATGCTGACTAATACCTATCAACATAGTATTTAGTGCAGTGATAAAGACCTAGGGGCTTTGCAAGAGGTTTAAGCAAACTATCTTCTAGCGGTTAGTTAGCGTGGCATGCAAGGTAAAACACTACCTAAACAAAAATGTACACAAAGTGAACAGTGACATATACCCTTGCCAGAACCTGGCCTACACAAAAATACCTACGCCAAGTGAACATGGACATTTACTCTAGCCAAAACCTGGCCTACACAAAAATACCTAAATCAATTTTGTATAACTGATTGTCAGTTAAAAAGCAGCATGCAGTTAAAATGTCAAGGCAATCCAGTGTAGTCTAATCTACAATGCACTATTGCATTTATGTATGGTTACCAATTCTAAAACCTGGCAGCCTTTCACCCTAAGGGCCTACCCTCCCCCTGATCCCAGGGCATTCAAGCGTGACTATGGGCTGTGTGACTAGACACTTCCCCCAGGTAGGTGGAACCCAACCAGAAACCATCTAATTTCGTGAACAAGGTGAACCCATGGGCACCAGGTTGTCTAAATAAAAACAATTCTACTAATTTACATCAAAGCATGGCATGTGTTATTCATGCAATCAAAAGCAAGCAATTCAATCCATATGTATGCTGGTAACTGTAGCTCTGCGTGCCAGTGTGTGGAGGATGGTTGCCCCCACCCAGTAAAAAGCCAACACCTGCTGATTTAACAATACAATGCATTGTGTGTATTTAGCAGTCTTGTTGACCTGCCCTATGGCAGACAAAAATGTCTTCATGTCTAAAATTCTGTTATCTTCAATTGGCTGTCAATACTTGTAGCAGTGCTGGGCATATCAATGGGCCCCACTAGGCCAGAAGTTCTATAGCAGAGCTGGCATCAGAACCCATAGTGGCTAGCTTATTGTGCACAGTTTCTATGTCACAAGCATATAAAGCTCCTGCAATTAATGAATCTAGCTCCCTAGCTACGCGCACTCTAGTGATGGGCCATAGAAATGGACTCCATTTGTAGCAGCTTGGTAGTATTAAGGAAACATTGCCTCATGATAAATCTATGTCTAAGTGTAGCACTGTAATAATGAAGGTGTGCATTACCAGTCTACAATTTACATGTTGTCTTACTACTGGAAAATCTAACAGGTTCACAGTGTCTACCTTCTGAGACTTGGAGAATACCCTTCTTCAAGTGGGATATCTACCATATACAATATTAACTTTAGCCACAAACACCATACTACTATCCGGCAGTGGCTGTTTCATCACACCATGGAAAAAATTCATTTAGTCAAGTTATAGTTCATTAAATCTTGGCGAGAACACTCGCTGCAGTTCTTGGTCAGAAAAACATCACATTAGACAAATTAAACAAGTGGTATCCATTCAGTGACAAAAGATGCCTGACAATGTGCCAGGCCAGTACTCTAGCAATTCCATGTGGATACTCATTTGCAGCGCTTTTCCAAAGAATTATTCCAAATGTTTACAATCAAAAGGTGACTCTTTGCATTAGTGTGCTGGAGACAGCTGTCCCCACAAAAACATGAAACTGGTTGGTTTAACAAAAAACCGTGTCACACTCTGTGTCATAAAATCAAACATCAAGTCAGTCATGGTTTCATTTACCTGCCTTAAGCTGGCTGTAAAAGTATCCAGTGTTTCAAAGATTACCATTTCAAATTATAGCTCATACACTTGGCAGCATTACTTCAATTAAGAATCTTAACCTACGCACAGGTGACTTTGATGTGCGCACCCATCTTATCTCAAAATAAATTACGCTCCTGCTTGCATAATTCTGCTGCCCCAACAGTTCATAAATCATTCTCCTGCCTACGTGCAATGTAGAATATTTTTTTTTTTCAAAAAACAAAACATCTCTGGTTAAAGCCATTCAGTTGGAAGAGTAAAACCATTTGGTTTTTTCAGATTCATCTCAACAGTGCATTTAAAAACCATTTTTCAATGTGTTAGCATTCAATTGCTGTGTCACACAGCTGTATGTGGTGCCTGATGTTACAGTCCACAATTCATTGTCCATAGTCCTTTAAACAAGAAAGGGCAAAACATGTCATTTAAATGTGTAGCATCAAATACTTGATAATTAGCCAAGTCTGCACCGTGCCAGTTCAGTTCGCAGTGGCTCGCTTTCTCTGAGAATGCGTCTGACCCTTCTTTGATCAGTGTCACCCACAAACTGCACATTATCTTCCTATATTATGAAATGTCTTGTCGTGCTTTGCCTAGGCAAAATACAAACAGAAATGTTAGGATGTCATCAAAACTTCAATATCAGCGTTATCCACCCCTTCCCATAATACCACCCCCATCTTCAAAAAGTCTCATCAGGTAACTACACACTTTGTCATTGCTACTGCAATTATTTATCACCTTTCTGCATGTTTCTGGGGGCTTATTTACACTCAACCATACGGGGTGTAACTGCCTAATCACAAACTCATTTGTGCAATGCAATCATAGCTGGTCAATGGTACCTCAGACTGATCTGTGCTTTTACAAAGCCATATAGTAAGTACCCAGGTCGCACAATGCTTTTCTTTTTCACCAAAGCGATCACCAATGCCAGGCGCCAACTTGCTTCCAGTGTCCCATGATCTTGGTTTAGGTTGCCCTGCTGGCATCACTCCATTTTTCAAAGGTAAAGTCTTTCAGTATTTATCTTTCTTTTCTTAGCAGTGTCTTTTCAAGCCTCTGGTTTTTTCACTTGTCATCATTTTTTTTCAAAGGGCGTTTGCTGTTTTTGAACCACTCCTTTGAGTGCGATAGTCTGAGTCAGTTTCTTTTGTTGCTTCAACAAATCATTCATTCTTGCACTAAGCCGTGTGGCTTCTGGATCATGGCTAATGTGCAGTGTTCATGTTTTACTTCAAAGCCCCGCTCTGCATGTTGTCTCTTGCAAAACGGCTAAGCACTTTTGTCAGTTTTGCTTCCATCTGGAAGGCCATAATGTCTTTGTCAGTTACTCCATCCCCTGGCAATGTAGCTTGCAGTTTGCCAGATGTGTATTTTCTCTTCTCAAAGCGCCTAGAGGTTTCTTCTCCAGTGCACAGCGCTTTACTTCAGTTCACATCACATGGAGCATTGGAATGCAGCTTGCACAGCAATAGCGCTTTACTTCACTTCACATCACATCACATGGGAATGCGGTTTGCACAGTAATATCTGTTGGAATGGGCAGCTGTCTTTTCTTGGCCCATTCACAGATGCATAGGTAAATGTTCAGATGTGATGTGCCCGTCTGCCATCCTGCATGAAGCCTTTGCTCCGTACCACAGTTTACTAGGCAAATTCTTTACCTTTTGAACAGCTCTCTGTTTTTGCTCCCCCTTCCTCAGGAATGCAGGCATGTTTATCTTTCGTGTGCACCTGGCAGCGCCATTAGCACGCAGCTTATCTCTTTTGCCTATAACTCTTATACTGTGGCGGCTTCACTCGTTTCAGACAATTCATCCAGATTAACTCTTTCTTGTACTGTTTCTGCTTTTGTTTGCCTTCACGCACCTCGCCCAAGACAGCTTCAAGGCACAAGCTCTGCACACACAGCAAGACTCTTGTTTTCAAAAGCGGCACTTTTCTTGTCATTTTTCTACTCCATGTAATTTTGCAAAATGTCAAAGCGTCTTTTTTTTCTTGTAATGTGCGATCTTTCAAGAGAACTCACAACCCATTAAATCTTTGTGCTATCTTATCACACACAGATGTTTCATTCTGTTGTACCATTGCCAAACTATAACCACTCAGTTCAGTGCATTTAAAAAATAAAAATGCCATATTTAGTGCAGCTCCCTGCACGTTTTTTTTCTGCAAGAACAACCCACACTCTATTGCTTGTGGGCTGTTTAATGTGTCAACAACATTTTTCCCCATGTATCACAGTCAACAGGTCACTATTTTCAAAGCATACATCACTTTTGAGGCAACAGCACAAATCCATGGCATAGCATGGGGACAGTCAAAAATACTCCAGGGGCAATTTAGAAAAATATAAATTGTTTTTCCCCCCAACCATTGCAAGCTGGTTCTGCAATTTCAAATCAGTACACAAAAATCGAAAATCCAAATAACATTCACTCACTTTCCTTTTAAGTGAGTCTCTCACCCAATAAAAGCATGGCACAGCCTAAAATGCAATATAACCATTTTAGTGTGTTTCCTTTAAACAGAATTTGCCACCATTAGCACATGGAATTTTACAGTTGCCAAAAGAAAGAAAAAAAAACTCTTTAGGCTCTCAGCACAGATGTTACTCATTCTCCTAAGCATGGCTCATTCCCCTTCCTCATTATTCAGGAATGCCAACCCTTCAAAAGCATACATCAAAAAAAAGACGAACCTTCGCCTCCGAACATTACAGCCCCCACTCGCTAGCACACTGGGGCTGAGTCAATGGTTAAATCACTATTCACAATTTGCATGTCAAATCCCTGCAATTATTATTTTTTTTTCCCTGCCCTCATGACAGAATAGAGATGAGAACTCCGTCTCACTATGCATTCCAAATTACAACTTTAAACTTGGGAAACCACATGATAAAATTCTTTTCTAATTGAGCATACATCTTTCTTAACCATTCATCGGAGTGCTTTAAACAAAGCCATTTCCCGCTCGTTTATTGCCTTGTACTCCCTGGCACCAATCCCATGAAGGGAGTCTTAACCACACAAGCTATCGGCCACGGCAAGCCGACACAACATTGCTGCCTTTTGAAGTCTCAGAGCTGCAGTGAGACCATCAAGGAAATGCGACAGCCTGCTCCCCACTCTACACTGTGTTCTCTCACACCATTTGTCATGTCAGCATGGCACTGCTCTTCACAATCCCACAAAGCTGCCACCAAATGTCTTGATATTGGGCAAAATCTTCCTCGGGGCCAGCCCTTTGAGAGCAAAAATACCCAATTCAGCCCAAAATACAGGTTCTATTGTGCTGAGCAGTGATCTCATGCAAGTGACAAATGACACCCTCAAAGTGTTATTAGCATATTTATTCTAAGCAGTGAATTTCATATACATTTGGGATTCAAGTTACAGAATATTAGAAAGCATAACACTTAGAGCAATGCAAAATATAGTGAAACATGGAACTTAGATAAACATAGAGAAACATAGAGAAATATAGAGAAACATAGAGAAACACAGTCTTACGTCCCTTTAATCAGCACTGGGGAGACCTTGGGCCCTCATAAACTAGCTGTAAACAAGCCCCGCTCAGAGGACAATGCTGAAGGACACCGTATGAGCCAATGCCGGGCACCTGTTTCTGCACGAATCAAGTCCACAGGCGATCTCCCCCTGATCCATGTGTGCATGGATATTTTATAACTTCTTGCTGTCAGTCACCATGACGCACAGTTCCAGAACTTTCCCTGTGCAACTGGCTCATGGAAAAAACCCAGCTCTCTCTGAGATGCTCCCTGCTCGCTCCTACCCCCTCCCTTGTTCCCATCTGCGCTGGCTGAGGAATGTCTTATCAGTACCTTCCCAGAGAAAAGGAAGATTAGCTTGGGGCCAGGGCTAACGTTAGTGAGGCTGAATATTCTAAGGGAAGCAGGGATGTATTAACCCCATCTGCAAGCTCTAAAAGGCATGCACTCATAGCTTAGTGTTTATAGCGCTTAAGACTGGCTATCTAAGCGCTATATAGGTGCCATGATGTTCCAAACACTCCAAAAACCTATTAGCTACATGGCTAGGGGCCCTCCCTGCCTGTCTATCAACAATGTTTAATTTGACCTATCTCATACTAGGCCTGCATATTCCTTGTAGCTCACTACTGCATAATGGAAGTGCTACAACAGACTACTGTCAGCATTTTTAGCACATACTTTGAATACACTATTGGCTTTCAGCGGCTAATGCTGTCATCTAAAGCCCTGTTTGGCAAGGTTGCAATTTCGTGTATCACTACAGTCTCCTAGGAGACTAAGCACAGGGAGTTCTGAGCACCTCCCTCACATCCTGTCCACCCCAGACACTGAGGCGCCAGAGGAGGGCTTCAAAGGACCTTTCCAAAAATAAACAGCAAAAAAAAGCTGACCGGAGTCTGTTTTTACAGATAGGTCTTGGGCGCCATATTGAAAAACATGGCTGACCTGATTTTTAGCTACCGTTGTTCGTGGTAGAGAAAAATCATGGTAGTTTGATCTAAACCACTGCCACCAGCCATTTCAAGTAGGAAAAGGTAACATGTGACTGTTACATGAGTGTTTTGACTCAGGGGATGCTAGGCAACCTCTACAGCACTCTATAGGAAGATAGTGTGTGCTGGGTCTGTAAATTTAAAGAGACTAGTAAAGTCAATTTAACTTTACATGCTCTGGGAGACAGTAGTCAGTCCCAGAGAAGGTATTTAAACCATGGGAAGTCTGAAAGACATCCCTGTGCTACTGCACTGAAGGTGCTGTGTGACACACAGAAAAAGATGATGCCTATTGAGTTGTTTTAAAACTCCTTATCCAAAGAACACAAAAGTAAAACACACTGAAAATGAAAAGTTCAAAGTCCCGAAATATAGCAAAAGAGCTGGAGGGCTCTAAGGTAAAGGGAATCTTGCACGTGTGTGAGAATTCTCCCTAACAAACGCTACACATTCAACCTGTACAGCCAACTGCCCCACGAAAAAGTTAACAAGTATGTTTTAAGCTTACAGAAACAGGCCAGACATTGCCAGTTCTACCAATTTTCCGAGGAGGAAGCCATCAGATTGAGAGTGATCGAAGGGTGCACCTCATCGGGACTGAGAAAACATCTACTCAAGAAACCTTTGTCCCTGTCTGAGCTGTTGGATCTAGCAAGGATCTATGAGAGAGTGGACATGCAAGTGACCAAAGACTAGCGGACGTGTGATTGCTGCTACCACAGTCCTACCGGTACACCCAACGCAAGGGGTGCCGAAGGAGAGACTGGCTACAGGGAACTGAGCTGGGAGTGATTGTAGAGGATCCGGCAGCAGAGAGGGGTGCCTGTACTATTGTTGCAGCATCTCTGTTGCGCACAGAGACCAGTGCCCAGCCCTTACTCAATCCTGCAACAAATGTAAACGAATTGGGCACTTCCAGTCCGTGTGCACGAGCACTCGGATAGCCCCGTCTGGTTGAGGGGAAGCAAGGGAAGACCAATGCCAGTTTGTGAAAGCAATCGACAGTGAGGGCTATCCACAAGCATCCCAGGACAGCGAGGTGGGAGTGAACCGTGCTAACATCACCCATGTCGAATATGTATGACTCATGATGGATGAGTCACAGGATACCCCCTCTCCAAAAATCTGTCTCACCATATGCCAGCAAGAAGTAGAGTTTGTCATCAATAATGGGGCTACAGTAAATATCACAAACATAATTTCTGCAAATGAGCACTGCTCCCAAGACTGCTGCAATCCATAGTCTGAATTTTTCAATGGGGCGCATTGGAACCCCTACCGTGTATTGGGTGGTTTGAGTGCTGCCTCCGTCACCCGGACACTACGCTGATGGCCACCATCTATGCCCTCCAGATGCACAAGGTCAGCTGATGCCTCCTTAGTTTTGCCTCAGCGACAAGGTTGGCGCTCATCCATCTAACGTGCAACATGACCACAGGTGTGCAGGAAGCCCGAGTGACCCCGCTCAGAACCAAACCGCACATTCAACGCATATTGCCCCACATCGCTATCGACCTAGGGAAATTCTGAGGGCCCCCAGTCAAGCTTCACATCACAGAAAATATCCAGCCCATCCCCAGCATGCCAGAAGAGTGGGTTTCCATCTACAAGCTACAAGGAAAGGTGGAGGAGGAAATACAAAGATTGCTGAGGGACATTATTGAGCCGGCTACTGGGCCCACTGTGTGGATATCACCAGTAGATGTAGTACCCAAAGAAGGGGGATGACTCGGGCTGTGTGTCAATATGAGACTGCCCAACACTGCTATTGAAAGAGAACGCCACCGGGGCAGAGTATCGAGGACATGATTGTTAGACTAAACAGGGCTGTGCGGTTTACAAAGCTGGACTTAAACCAATGATACCACCAGTTGCCCCTTCATCCACAATCTCTGCCCATCACAACCTTTGCCCAGTGGAGTAACTTTGCTGAAAATGTTGGGGGGGACATGATAACTGAAGGAAAGGGATAGGGTGAAGGTAGGGTGGATGGTGGCTCTGAGGGATTGTTTCAGCCAAATTGTTAAAAGAAATTTGGTTGAATGGTAGATTTGACCGAATTTGGTCACCACCATTAGTTTACCGAAGATACTGTACATGAAGAGCAGTGGTTGCAGGGGTGCCCCCTCAGCCATGTTCTGTATTTTTGGCTTCAGCGGTTGCAGAGCTGTCCCCGCTTCCTCAGCATTGGTTGCATGGTTCATGTCCTCGATACTCTGCCCCGGTGGCGTTCTCTTTCAATAGCAGTGTTGGGCAGTCTCATATTGACACACAGCACGAGTGGTGCAACCATTGGGCAGACCAGACTTTATCCCCCCCGGTACCTGAAATTTTGGGCTACATTGACTTGACCTAGCTGAACTATAAAGCCATGGCCGAAAGGACCAAATTCACTGGAATGTCAGCAATTTGCCTCATTTTTCCTTTGATTCAAAGGCAGAAACCATTGGTTAATGCAGTGCAGTGGGTGACCAAGAATAATTGGTATAGATCTTTAAATGCCATATATCTCCAAACTTGGGTTCTGCACAGCACCTACATGTCTACGTGCTGATAGATTTATTTCTACAAGATTCTGACTGATTCAAATTAAGGTATGTTTTCCTGTGTGCAAATGGCTCCAAGCAGTGGATTACTGAGCGGGAGAGTCACAAGGGGGTGGTCAAGCTGCCCCCCTTAGCTCTTTTAAGAGCCAGACTGGGACATTTGTCATTGGCAAACATCTCCTATTCAGCACTTCAGAGAGGGTGCCCAAATGCAAAAGTGTCCTGCTGGCAGGACAATGTGTGCTGAGCAATTCCTTCTCAGCACGCTCATTGTCCTGGCAGCAGGACACCTTACCTGTTCCGAATGGTAGAGGTGTCCCGCTGCCAGGAAAATGTCCCAAGGAGCTCCGGCCAGCATAGGGTCCTCACGTTGCTCTGTATCAACAGAGCATTACAATGTGAGCCATTAGGCACTGATGGGAAGGAGGGGGTTACTATTAGCAGGGACTTTTGTCCCTTTAGAAATGTGAATGGGAGGGAGTGATCAGAAGAGAGAAGGATGCATAATGTTGCATGCTTTATGAAATAATGACTATGGCTTTAAATCCCAAGGAGGATTTGTTAGGCTCACATTAATCACATTAATCTGCATGATGCTATTGTGATTTTGCATGCAGAACGGGGAGAATTAAACTAAAGCCATACTCCCATTGCTCAACATATTTCTATGACAATGTATATAGTGTATGGTTAGTTTACTATAAAAGGCGGGTTTATTATGTAATGTGGTTTGCTTCCAATGCATTGCTATAAATAATGATATGTTATATGTATTATATAAATAACAAGCACATGAAATGTTAAGCAAAACCTTAATAAATATATATCAACTAAGCCTGGAAAGATGTGCACAGTCGCTTAAATTGTCCCAGTTTCACCATTTAACCAAGTGTGTGATCCTGAGCAAATTATTTAATCACATTGTACCTTATCTGCAGCTCTGTAAGTGATTCCGATTCACTTCAAAGCTTATGTTAATGTATCATGCTATTATAATAGAAAAGCCTAATGACTATAGAGTTGCTCCACATATAACAATAGTGCAATGTAGGTATTGTGCACCACAGTTATTTGCCACTTGGCTTACTTATGGCAAATTCTACAGTCACTTCCATGGTGCCTCCAAGTATCAAAGACCGATGATGCGCCTTGCAATGTCCTTTTCTGTGAAGTCATTTCTGTTGGTGCAATCCATATGCTAATTTGGAAGTTTGCATGTATTTTGCCTCAGAGGGCTTGGACAGAGCTCCCCAACAAACATACACAAACACAACTAAAAATTATTTTGTTTTTCAAAAAGTACCCCTGCTCTGCTTTCAAATGCCACCCAGGCCACGTCTCATTTTACATCGACCGAACCTCTTCGTACTCACGCGCATCCAGACAGAAATCAGGAAGCTGACTGAGCTTCCTAGTTCCTGTCTCTGTGTCACACGAAGCCGGAAAGAAATGCTCTGTGCTGCTGTCCCCCGGAAGTGCTGCTGCTAGCGTGACAGCACAGGCGCCAGGCCCTGCAGCACCCAGTTCAGCACCCTGGCTGCTGACTTTGAGTCATGCCAGCCAGGGTGAGGGACTGAGCGATGCAGGGCATCCCAGCCCTGAATGTGTTGCAGCACGGCTGCCAGGCATCTCTGCATTATGTAATTGGACAGCGCAAGCCTTGCTGAGCACCCCAGCCGGGCTCCCGCTGTCCAATTACGTAATTGATGATTGCAGCCTCCCCCTTCCCTCCCTCCAAAAGATGGGGGGGACAAAAAGGCATGCCACAGAAGTTGGGGGGGGCACAAAACCCCCTGTCCTCCCCTATAATTACGCCCATGCCTTTGCCACCCACCAGGGTTTGTTTCAGTACAAACAATTGAATTTTGGCATCTCCTCTGCTGCCAAGATCTTCCAGGAAACCGTCAAGCACATCTTGCTCCCCATCAGACAATCATTCAACTACAGGGATGACATTCTGGTCTTCGAACGCATGCAGGAGGAGCACGACCAAGCTCTCACGCAGGTTTACCAGGCGCTAGTGAATAGAATGCTGGCCTCACCCTCAGTTTGGACAAATGCACGGTCAACCAGGAGCAATTGAAATTCTTTGGGCACTTGTTGTCCAGACAAGGGATGAAGCCCGACCCTGAGAAAGTCTGCACCATTCGACAGCTAGCAGGCCCCACCAACGTCTTATAGCTCTACTCATTCCTGGTTATGGCAAAGTACTGCTCCTGCTACATCCCGCAATATGCTACTGTCACAAAGCCACTTCTCAATCAACTTAATCAGGATGCACCATTCGTATGGTCGTTGGAGTGCCACACCACATTTGGGGCCATCAAAAAGGCATTAATACAGGCTGGCCTACTTTGACCCCACAAAAGAAACAGAACTGGTGGTGGACGCCAACCCGGTGGGGTTGGGAGCCATCCTAGCTCAGAAAAGCTCTCGCCGCTCGGACCCCATCATCGTGGTAGCATATGGCAGCCGGATGTTGTCACCAGTGGAAAAGGCATATTCTCAAGCAGAAAAAGAGGGCCTCACTGTTGTGTGGGCGTGTGAACACTTTCACCATTTCCTGGCTGGCAAACACTTTACACTGGTAACGGACCACCAGGCCCAGCTATCTATTTTTGGAAAACCCAGATCCTGCATGACCCACCACGAATTGAAAGGTGGGGGATGCATTTGCAAGAGTTTCATCACTCGATAGTCCACAGGCCTGGGTAGCATTTCAATCCGGCTGACTACATTTCAAGAAACAATCAAGGTGGAGCTGGCTGTTAGAGGCGATGGCCTTCTCATGAGAGGCACAACGGTGGTAGTGCCGAAACAGGTCAGAGAGAAGTGTGTCAAAGTTGCACTTGAAGCACACAGAGGCATTGGTAACACCAAAAGACTTCTGAGGCAATGCGCAGGGCTTCCACGTATTGATGAAGTGGTGCAGTGCAAGACCCACCAGTGTGAGGCGTGCCAGATTGCTGAAAAAGCAGAGCCCCTGATGCTGCTCATAGGGATGGAGCTGCCCGCAGAGGTGTGCCACACAGTGGCAGTAGATTTCTTTGTGCCTCTGCCCAGTGGGTCCTACATCTTGGTGGCAATAGATGAATGCTCACGGTTCCCTCTTGCAAGAGTGATACCGGCGACCAGCTTTGCGTGTACAGCTCCAGCGTTGGATGAGATGTTTAGTGAGGGGGTATCCAACGCATAGTAAAGTAAGACAATGGGCCCCCGTTCAACGGGCTTGAGTTCAAGAAGTTTGCAGAGCATCAGGGGTTCCCTCACAGGAAGGTTCAGGTTCTTGTGGCATCAAGCAAACAGTATGGTGAAGAGATTCAAGGCAACGCTGAAGCAAACTGTACAGAAAGCAGAATTCAAGCGAGTCCCGGTTCAACAAGCAATATGCAAGATTTTAAGACAATACTGATTGACCCCGCATCAGATTTGATGAAAGGCCGCCAGATACCAGGGCGGTTGCCCGTGGGTGCAGGGCGCCACTGGAAGGCGGCGTAGAGGTGCGGCAAAGAGATCTATAGAACAAGCTGGCTGCTATGGAATACAGAGATGCAAAAAGGGGTATCCGCTTGAGAGACTTTGAAATAGGAGACAAAGTACTGGTCCAACAATTGAGGAAAACAGACACTTGTTTCCTCCCATGCCTGTTCTGGTTGTGACGGTCAACAGCCCCATGATCAAAGCCTCTGATGGGGATCGCGAGATAACCAGTAATGCATCACACTTTTGCCACTTCCTCTGGGCTGAGGGAGAAGGAGGATCGGAGTCAACATATGACGGTCCGAAGGCAGAGGAAGGAGACAGTGTTGAGGGTCCCGTGGCAGGAGGGAGCGACGAAGAGGCACAGGGGCGACATGGAAGGGTGATTCGAAGAACACATCGCCTGATTGAGGAGGTACGTGTGACTTTAAGGAGGGGGAAGGTGTGGTGGACCCACCAGGCTGCTACGAGGGTGTGGTGGAGAGACTAAAGCCTGCGGAGGGCTGGGCCATGGGGGCGAGGACAGGGAAGGGAGTTGCCGGCAGTTGGCAGTTAATAAATCAGGTTGGCAGTTTGCAGCATCAAATCTTTTTATTGCGCCTGAAGTTTATTAGTAGGCCTACCACAGGTAGTGTCTTGGCAGCCTGTGGTTGCATAACAAAACTTTGCTACCAATTAAATGCTTTAGGTTACTAATTGCAGGCACCATTTAACATCTGTGTCCTTTTCTGTCAGGATCAGCAGGACAGCCAGGTTGAGTCAACATAGCCCCAAAAAATTCTGGGGAGCTGAAGGCCGGTTAGCTCAGTTTTGTTGCGCCAGGCGCGTAACGTCATTGAACTGACCGGGCTGAAGTCCCCCACCCCTGAAATGTAAGCTGAGGGGTGGGGCTTCCTTGCTGACCCTTTAAAAATTCAAAGGATCAGAAACATGGTCCTGGGTGCATTTTGTTTCTTCCGAGGCAAATCTGAAATCTGCTCGGCTCGGATGATCAAGCACTGCGTGTTTCCCCGAGTCACAGCCCCCTGAGACACACAGTGCCATAATAAACTTGACAACACGTTTCTTTTGTCATCAGCAGCATAGCTTTTCTTATGCATGATGGTGAATTTCCAACTGAAAGACCACCAGTCACCTTGCAAATCTGTGCCAGTTAAGCGCGCAACACAATTAAAGCACCCTTTGAAAATGTGTTCATACCCATAATAATAGCATGATATGCTAAAAAGTAAAGTTTGGTTTGTTGTTGTTAGTTGAGTGTTCTTAAAACCATACATAACACGCTGGAGGTTTGTGACGAATCTCCAAACCTAAGTGATTTTATTACACAGCTTCTTTTATTGTGTGTCTTAAAGCGCTGAAAAGAAAGTGGGTACATAGATAGTTTGCCTTTTGCATCTTATAGTTTTCCATTCAGGATTTGGAAAATAAAAGGTACACTGATATTATTTTGGCTCAACATGCTGCTATAAGGATTTACATGTTGTCATGATGCTTTACTATGCCATTTGTGTATTTTGCAAGTAAACTCTATAGGACATTATTATTGTAGGCCTTGACACCCAAAACTTAAATAGCCATGCCCAAATGGCAGAGTTGGTTAAAATCCCTGATTCGCTGTTTAGCGTAAGTGTGTGATCCCAGGCAAATAATGTAATCTCACCCTGACTTCAACTGCAAAAATTGGAGCGCTTATAAGAGATTATGTTTACACCTTTAAAATAGGACCGCTTTAATAAGTGTAGGGACAAATTGGTGTACCCTGGTGCTCTTGCTAGTAGCTCCAATATTGTCACATAGAATTGCATTATTGCTGCATTGTCCCTCCCCAAGTCTCGTATCACTTGATTTGACAGGCAGACAGTCTCACCAGCCAGTCAGTGTACCAGAGATTCTAGTATAGTGGGCTAACTGTGGTAGAACCAACATTACATTTTCTTCCCTGTTGCTCCCAGCCATTGAAGTTGCCTGGGCTGTCCAGAGTACTGCTCCAGACTCTGCTATGTCCTGTTATGCTATGATATTGAGTCTTTCATTGCACACCATCTGCCATTTTCACACTTTCTTGGACCTTCAGGATCTGCAAGAAGTGGAGTGGGTGTTTTCAGACTTAAAGGAGAGAGTTAACTGATTGTACTATTGAAGCTGCACTAGAACAGTCTCATTACAATGAGTAAAGAAGTTAGATGCCCGAACACAAGTAAGTTTGCCACTCCTCCACTGTGTCTGAAGTTAGTACCGCTCCGAACATTTGAAGGGTTAGCCCCCACCTAAATTTTAGCGTAGGTGCACCCCTGGATGTGCGCACTTGTATTTTGTTAGGCAGAGATAAGGGAAGCCTTTCCCAAAACTGGCAGTATTAAAGTTTTACTGTGTTTGTTCAGAAAAATGTACTTGAACAAACGCAGTAAAACTTTAAAACTGCTACTTTCAAAAAAGACTTCCATGCCTTTCTGCATATTGCTTTAAAATATACTATTTGATAGTCTGTCCCCCACACCAGACCAGGGGGTGAAGGGGTGGAACAGTGTGGGCTGAGCCTCCAAGTTTGCCTCCCCTATTTTCTCCTCCCATCACCACTTAGCCCCCCCAATGTAGGATTCGTTGCACCCCTGTGTTGCACCACTGACTTTAATCAACCTATGCAACTAAGCTAAACCACACATGCTTCTGTTTCGTAGTGCCTCTTTCCAAAAGAAGGGTAAAAATGTTTTGACGATTGAAGTGCTTCGTCACTATTACGGGTATAACGCTGCCTAATGCGGCGCAAGGCTGTTAAACACTTATGCGACCTGCGGGGACAAGTGTTCCTCGTGCCAGTACTTACCTCATGAGGCCCCTGCCTCCAACACAGGACCTTCTTCTATTTCTTTTATTTCCTATAACTCCTCCCCTTAACCCACGGCATCCAGTTTAATTGTTCCTGCCTCCAGCAGGTTGGACTGTTCTGGGCCCGGGGCTCTGGGGAGCTACAGTTACTGGCCCGCTTGTGGGGGCTGTGTGGCGGGGCCTCGGTTTCCTCCAGGTGAGGAGTGCTCCCGGGCCCCCTGCAGGGCTTGGGTCCCGGTTGAGCAGGAAGCCTTTCCCAGTTTTTTGCCTGGCCCAAAACCGGCATGGAGGTATCAAAGCCTGGGCCATGCAGGGCCCAGGGCTGCGGTAAGGAGATGGGAGGCTGTTGGACCCATGTATGCCCCTGGGGGCTGATTGGGGAATATTTGCACACCTTTTCCATTCCAGTAGGCCCCGTGGGACTCGGCGTTGTGTTTGTTACGGCATTACGGCTGTTTGGTGAACCTTACAGGGGCAGGGGAGTTTTGCATGTTCATGTTTCTCTGTCTTGAGGGGAACGCTGAATCTAACGGCCCATTCCCATGGGGTGGATTGTTTGTTTCCCCTGTTGTTGGGTTTTCTCCTGGCCTGCAGTTGATGTTGATGGGGGGATCCTGATAGCTCAACAGGTGGCACGTGGGTGCCCCAGCTACAACATGCTGGTCACTTCTCAGGAATGTGAAAGTAAAATGGCTGATTGAGGTGGAGGTAAATATTTTAAACTCAGCTAGTGGCGTGCCTGTTTGTTGTTACTGCACACCTTGGGTGAGCGCTCTGCTGCACTAGGGCTCCTTGCCCTGTCCTTTTTCCTTTCATATGAAGAAGTGGGGGCAAATTCTGTTGTCTCCGGAACGCTGCAGGACCCGGTGGACTACAGCTGGTGTTTGTGCCTTCCGAGGGTGGGTTGGCCCCTCCTCCAGGGGGATGGGGAGGTGGGTTGTTGTTGTTGTGGTGTGCTCCGGTGGGCCTGGAGTTGTATGACGTCAGTGACGGCCCATTGCCGGGGGAATTGGGTGTTTGTTCTCTCCTGGAGTTTAATGGACGTACATGTGTTGCTGCCATTTCTGTTTTTGCTGTGTTTTGGGCTGCTTGTGCCATGGGCCAGCGAACTGCTGAGCTCAGGCTCTTTGCACTTTTTCCTCTTCCTCATCTTCCTCCTCTCCTGATCTTCGCAAAAGGTGGAAGAAAATGTCGGCTATATGTTCCTTGTCCGGGAAGGACATGGAAAGAAAAGGGGGGTGCAGTGGTCAAAGTGAGCAGGGATCGTCGGGTGCTGATTTTTTGCTGCTTTGTTTTTTGCTGTTCACAGCTCCTCTACTTTTTGCAACCGTTTTTCACCATTCTGGACCTGTTTTTGTGAAATTAGAGCACACTTTTCCTTTTCCTACCGGATGTCTGTTGCAGCTAATCTGATCTCTGTTTTTGACTCAATTGGCTGTCTACCGGCATGACTGCAGCCCTGGAATGCTGTGTTGCAAGTTGCTGCCTTCCTTCCTACTATGTCCCCCTCTGGGGTCACAGTTCCATTCCTGTTTTGGTTCTTTACTATCAATGATGTCATCAAAGTCTGGTGGGTCGCTCCTCTGGGTCAGCCGAGGAGGCAGCTGTCCGGGACCTGGTGGACCGTAAGGTGGAATTCAGACTGAATTGGGTTTGTGCTGGTGCACATCTGGCCCTCGGGCGAATATCTATGGAAGCCCGCGGGTGAAAGGGCGCGGGTGTTTGCGGCCCGCAGGGTGTTTCGCTTGGCCCAGGAGGGCCTCCATACTGAAGCCACGCCCCCTCCACTACTTTTGCTCGCCTCCCGCACCCGCCAGGGTGAAAGCCCGCGGGTGAAAGGGCGTGGGTGTTTGCGGCCCGCAGGGTGTTTCGCTTGGCCCAGGAGGGCCTCCATACTGAAGCCACGCCCCCTCCACTACTTTTGCTCGCCTCCCGCACCCGCCAGGGTGAAGCCCGCGGGTGAAAGGGCGCAGGTGTTTGCGGCCCGCAGGGTGTTTCGCTTGGCCCAGGAGGGCCTCCATACTGAAGCCACGCCCCCTCCACTACTTTTGCTCGCCTCCCGCACCCGCCAGGGTGAAGCCCGCGGGTGAAAGGGCGCGGGTGTTTGCGGCCCGCAGGGTGTTTCGCTTGGCCCAGGAGGGCCTCAATACTGAAGCCACGCCCCCTCCACTACTTTTGCTCGCCTCCCGCACCCGCCAGGGTGAAGCCCGCGGGTGAAAGGGCGTGGGTGTTTGCGGCCCGCAGGGTGTTTCGCTTGGCCCAGGAGGGCCTCCATACTGAAGCCACGCCCCCTCCACTACTTTTGCTCGCCTCCCGCACCCGCCAGGGTGAAGCCCGCGGGTGAAAGGGCGCGGGTGTTTGCGGCCCGCAGGGTGTTTCGCTTGGCCCAGGAGGGCCTCCATACTGAAGCCACGCCCCCTCCACTACTTTTGCTCGCCTCCCGCACCCGCCAGGGTGAAGCCCGCGGGTGAAAGGGCGCGGGTGTTTGCGGCCCGCAGGGTGTTTGCGGCCCGCAGGGTGTTTGCGGCCCGCAGGGTGTTTGCGGCCCGCAGGGTGTTCGCGGATCCGTGGGGGACCAGACTGATCGGCCCATAACGTCCTGGACTGCTCCGTGGGTCTTCAAGGTGAGCAAAAGCCAGCAAAAGCCAGCCATCATTATTCCTGCCAACCTTCCTTTGGAGTACCTGAGGTCCCCTGTAACAGCCAAGCCCACAAGCCCTCAACTAGCCCCCAACAAGATTCTTACGCGGGTCAAGGGCGCGGGGTGTTGGTGGTCCGTGGAGAACGTTGTCTGTCCCTGGAGGGACCTCTTAAGAGACACCTAAGAGACAGCCATCAAGCAACCCCAAATCTAACTGCTGCCAAGGGGGGACTGAGATCGTCGACCATGACTCTCCTAAAGTCTCTAAGGTCCTTGAAGTCTCATGCTGAGCCAAGGAAAGTTCCCTCTGTTTTGCCCCTTCTCCTCCCCCCCCCTTGCCTCACGTCTGCTCCCCATGTCAACGGTCCTAAATCGGCTCGCAAGATACTGGTTGTCAGGAGACAGCGCCAACAGGGCCATACAGTCAAACCCCCCAACTCGGCCCCCTTGAATTCCGATGAGGTCGAGCTCTCTACACCCCAGTTCCCCACGATACCCAGTGTCTTACTTGGGATTCCTGTATCCGACCAACCCTGTTTCGAGCAAGAGCAAGAGGGGGAACAAGAGTGGGAAGTGGCCGGGCCTGTAACATTGGAAAGCAGCTGTCCTCTACCAAATCCTACCCCCGGAACCCTCAGCATGGTCCCTATCCCAGTCCCTTGCTCTAACCCTGGCTCTTGCACAGAGGTGGGCCTGTCCAGCTCCACCCCTGACTGCTCACTCAACGAGGGCTGCTTGCATCCTTGCAGTTCGCCTATTGTCACACCCCCGCTGAATCTATCCTCTGATCATAGCAGTCTCTGGAGCGATTTTATGTCATCGTTAAGCCCTTCAGTCAGCTCGCTTTCTCATCCATCCTTACTCGGGGCTCCAAAGCAACAACCTGATGACCCCAATACCGCTATAAAACAAGCCACCGACCCCCCAATTGGGGGTGATTCTACAGCCAGGGTGTGCAATTGTGTATGCATCCAAGTGTTGGCTGAGTTGGCAGTTATTAAAAATCTGCTCTCAGTCCTCATAGGAATGCAGGGGGAAAAGCTGTGTGAGGGGGAGCCCTGTACCATTCCAATAGCTCGCAAAGGGCCCATCGTCTCACTCATGGCTCACCCCCTGGCACACCATCAGGAACAGGCCCCTATGTCACCCACGTTCACTGAACCTTGCGCTAGCTTGGTGCTTGGGAATCTACAAGCAGCCAAGGGTATTAACCCCAGTACTTGTGTTAAGCCTAGAGTGTCCATGGGGGTGCCACAACCTAAGGAAAAATCTATATCTCGGGAGGACACTGCACCAAGTAAATCGGGCCCTAAACGCCTCACTCCTGGAGAGGGGAGAGCTTATGGCCCGTGGCGTAGAGAGAGGCTACCTCCACCCTCTGGCCTAGGCCGGACCGGACAAGCTACCATGTACCTGCATGGCGTACCCAGGTTGGCAAGGGACAGGAAGGAGTCTAGGGATGCCCTCCTCAACAAAAGTCTACATTGGCTGCGGTCCGTAAGAGGCTGCTCTTTTGTGTCCAGGGAATCCTTGGCAGGATGTCGCAGAATGCCAAGAGTGGACAACCAGCAGGGTGACATTGTGGAACTTGCATTTTGGGACTTGGGAGTGGCAAGGGCGGTCCTAGGTCAACGTGGGGGGTCTAGTTGGTCACCCAGGAGTGGTATTCTAATTAGTAGTCATCCTCAAATAGTCCCTGAGTGCCCCCCGAGGTTAACTTTGAGACCCTCCCCCCTGTCCGGTGCTAACCTCACCCCTTTGGGACGTCATGGGTCAGGTTCCTTGGGGGACAGGCCCTTGTAATGGGGGACGTCTTGATGATAATGGGGCTCCTAGTTTTATTTATCTCCCTCCTCAACGATTTTTGATGGGGTGCATTCCGTTATCTCTTGGAATATTGAATGTAATTGTTTTTGTATGATGTTTTTGTGTTTGATGGATTTCCTTCGGAATCCGAATAAACTTGTTGACTGACTGACTGAATATCTATGGCTCCTACACTGCGGAGAATGTGCTGAGTGGTTCAGGAGGTGTAAGGTGGCCTTTGACGGTGGCTCTAACTGTGCCCCGCTGTTGGCTGACATGCTGCGGCAGGTTGTCCTTTTGTCCGATCTGGCATTTGATGGAGTGCGTGGCTCGGCCTTGCTGCTGGTGTGTCGGCCTGCAGGCATGTGCGTCTGCAGGATTGAAAAACAGAGGGGTCTCAGTGGGCGGCTGCCCTTTAGCTTCCAAACTTTTTTGGGTGATTAGCTTGCAGTGTTTTTCCGATATGGGCCCAGTAGTGCTCGGATTCTTGGGCTGAAGACGCTGTCCGGAGGGGTTCTCAGGTGAACTTGAGTTTACATGGTTCGTACTGCTGTTCCCTGCTCGCTGTCCAAGTAGTTGTCGATGGCAACGGCTCTGACCGAGTTACTTTTGAAGGCTGTTTTTCATGGCCATTTCTTTTCCGCAGCATGATCGGGGGTTTTTACTCACAGGTGTTTCTGGTCCCCGAACCTTCAGGCGGTTTTTCGCCTCATCTTGGAACTTGTGGCTCTGTACTGCTTCGTCCGGGTGGAACGCTTCACGATGGGTCCTTTGCAGGACATTCTCCTGATGTTGTGCACGGGGTCTGGTTGGTTTCTCTGGTTCTCCGGGTTGCTTGTTACCACGTGTCTCTCCACCCCTGCGAGATGTAGTTCTTCCACTTTACAGTGGGATCTTGGTGTTCAGTTCTGAGTGATCCCATTGGGTTGCGCTTGGCTCCCAGGGTGTTCCCCCGGGCTCGTGGCTCCCCTGGTGGTGCATCTTGGCTTGATGGACCTTCAAATTTCCCTACATGGACGCGTTGTTGGTCGAGGTTGCCCTCCGGCGGTCGATCCTGATTCATCTCTGGCTGGTTTACTGGGCACTGGGGGGGTTCTGGTGTACTGGCGTTTGTCTCCTGTTGAGCCTTCCTGGGATCTGGTTTTTGTTAGGGCTCAGATATGCTGATGGATGGGGTGGATTTTCTGTCCCGGAGGAGGGGTTCTGTGCAGTGTTCTCAGGAGGTGATGTGTCACGGCTCACCTGTTGATCATGCTTCAGGGGCCCATGGTGTCTTACATCTTTCTTGTTCCATGGGCGCGTCTTAATCTACATCTTAATCTTAATCTTAATCTGGTATTTTACCAACTCTCCCACTGGCTCCTGGATTCTCGGGTTTACGCGGCCTTGATCCCTGTGTCTCAGGCTCTGTGGGCTTCCTCACTGTGGTGTTTGCGGGTTCAGTATCACCAGGCGGAGCTGTCCCTGGTCCGTCCTCCTTTGACCCCTCTTTCTCCAGGTGCCAGCAGAGAGGTGGGGGCCACGGTGGGCGTCCTCTCGGCCCAGGGGATGTGGGCTCCGAAGGAGGGCCATCGTTTGTCCACTTGGAGAGATTGTGTGCCATTCTCCAGGGCCTGTTGCACTTTAGGGGGTTTTTCGGGTGGGGAAGTTGCTTTGGGGGTCTCTCTTCTTGCCATCCTTGTACTTATAGGGGCCTTCCCCCTTGGGATCTACCTTTGGTCTTGAGGTTCCTTCGGGGCCACCTTTGGCGCCCTTTTTCTGATTTGTTGTCGTACTCCTTACCCTACTGACTTTTTTACTGATCGCTATCACGTTTGCCTGTTGGCTGAGAGGGGGGTGGATTGGGGCTCAGTTGTGTCGCCCTTTTCTTGCGGGTTCCTCCGGAATCTGTGATTTTGCAGTGTGCTCCTAGGTTACTGCCTATGGTTGTGTCTCGGTTTCGCACCTTTCAGGATCTGGTTGTCCCTGCGTTTTTGGGTCCCAAAATCGCGGGAAGGGGTGGCTTGGCCTGCCTTTGATGTGCATATACATTGGGTGGTCCTGTCCTCCCTGGGTTTTTTATGCTGCACACAATTTGGGGCAGTAGATGATTCAACCTTCCTAGGTGCCCCATGCAAAGGTACAGGGATCCCGAACATGGGGTGAGAAAACAACCATTAGCAATGTTTGGTTTTTTATGGTAGCCTTATTTTTATTTCTTAAATGGCTTTTTCTTGTAAATTTTTATAAAAACAAACATTAAATTTAGATTCAAATGTATAGGAAAAGAAGAAAGCATGGAAAGCACAGTCAAGCACCAAGATTTTAACATTACATGATTCAATCAAAAACTGGTAAAGAACTGTATTGTATAAACAAAAGAGGAGGTAAACAGTTTTCTAAGTCAACTTTTCACATGTCTGCATAAAAAGTATGCAGAAACTGCTTATGTTTAACAAAAGAAGAGATTAGAGGTATATGTCATATTACTTCATATCGAAATATAACCTCTTAGTTACAATGCTGTCCAATATTATATTTGCAATTGGATTCTTTCCATATAGTAGTCTAGATGGGTTATTTTCACTTCTGTGTAGAAGTAGTTCTAATAATAGTGGCCAGCCACGGCTGGTCCTAGACTGGGAGAGACTGGTCCGACGTCTGTTTAAAGAATAAAGAAAGTTCAGTGTGTTCCTTGGTAGTGGTTTTGCAGTGGGAAGCCACGGGGAACACTGACGTTTCGATTGATAGTAATTCTCAATCTTCTTCTGGAGCCTTATATGTGCAGGTCTCCCTGTCCCCGGAAGCTGTGTGGATACTCCTGTGCTTCCAGTGGTAGATGGGGGTGCATTGTTCAGAATGTGTTCTGTAGGAGTGTTCAATGCATATAATTCTCTGGCATCCACGTGCGTGTCTGGTTGCCTTGTTCAAATCACAAGTTCAAGCCCTGAATTAGGAAAGACTTGGAAATGGCTCGGCTGAGTCCGCCGTCTGCTGTGTGGCACTCGAAGGTCCGCGATGTGCGGCAGGCATTTTTTTGGTGTATTTGGCTCTGACTGCTCCTGTTGGGCGGTCTGGTAGTCGCTTGGTTGCTTTTGGCCTGCTGCTGCGGATCGTAAGGCCTCTGTGGTTTTCCATTAGCCAGTGGCTCTGTGTTGTTGTCTCCATGGCTTCTCTGTTTTTTCTGGCGGCCTGTACCTGCCCACACAGGGTCACTCTACCAGGGGTTTGGCTGCTTCCTGGGCGGGTGCTAGGGGTTTTTCTCTGCAGGAGATTTGTGGGGGAGGCCACCTGGGCGGATCAGAGCATTTTCGTCACCCTCTCATAGCTGTCAACCATTTGTGTAACAAAGGCGGGTGAAAGCACCCGATTTTAGTTTTGGCGGGTGAGAGGCCCGTTGAAAAAAATGGGTGTGCAGGAGGCTTGGCGGGGGAGGCAGCTGTTCATAAGGCAGGTGACACCCGCCAAAAACGTGTGAGTTGAGAGCCATGCCCTCTTTCGATTGACTGTCTCCCGCTCTGGGGATGGTTACTTTGGGGTTGGGGTTTTGTTTGTTGGGATGTAAGTTTGGGGTTCTTAATGGTGTGAGTTTTTGTTCTGCACTTTTCTGGCTCTGTGTCTCATTGGGACCTCTCCTAGTTGCTGCTATGGTATGCCTCATGAGGTAAGTACTGGGAAGAGGAAGAGTGGGCGTAGAGGTAATGCTCGGATTACTTACTGGTAATCTTCATTACTCTAGTCCTATTCTTCCTCGTCACAGTACTGATGCCCCTCCTCTCCCTCCCTAGGGGAAGGTCGCATTCTCCAGCTTGGATATGTTAAACTAGATGCAGTGGGTTAAGGGGAGGAGTTATAGGAAATAAAAGAAATAGAAGAAGGTCCTGTGTCGGAGGTAGGGGCCTCATGAGGTAAGTAATGTGACAAGGAAGAGTAGGACTAGGAGTAAAGAAGATTACCAGTAAGTAATCAGAGCATTAGCCTTCTCTAGAGGGAGGAGTTTCATGGACTAATTAGGCACCAAGCAAGCGGACCTTGGTCCTTGTAATGACTAGCACCGCTGCCATCGTACTGCATAGTTTCTCAAAACTGGAGCCGATCAGGATAGCAAAAGGGCAGTTTAGCCCATTGTTTTTGAAAATCTTTTGACAATCGAAACAAAAGAAAACAAAATAATTAGAAACATTGTAAACACTCTTTTAAGCAGAGCATCTAATGTTAATTGAGTTTTCTGAGAACCATTTAGAGCTTCCGTTTATTTTAAACGCAGTAATCTTCGCTGCAAGATGGCTGGCATGTTCGGGACGGGGCGTGATCTACGAGAAACTTTATTAAAGGCTTGCCGCAGTTTCTATGGAAACAGTGGTCAACAAAATGTCGGAGTGGGAATTGTAACAGGGCCAGCAGTAGTAGAATGGGAGTCTCGAGCAATGGAAGCGTTTGGAGAGTTGGATCTCAACACTTTTACGACAGAACAGCTCAAACTTGAGCTGCAGCAGGAGAGGCGCATGAAGTGAGTGAACCAATCCCTGAAATCTACTATTCACCCTGCTCAGGGAATGCAGGGATCCCGGATCAGTTGTGTACCTCCTCCATGCTATTGTATGCCAGTGCTGTTTATATTATGTCCTCGTCTGCTTGGATATATCCGTGAAGTAGATTCGCGCTTTTAGATTGATGCAGCATTTGTTGAGGAGCCAGCGTTTTAAGGAAACTGATTCGTCATTTGTATAGCGCACCGAACCCGTAGGCATCTGGGCGCTGGTTTGCAGAAAGAATTTGACAGTAATCCCCGTAGTAATGTCATTAACCATTACAATATATCATTTGTTTAACTTTTTTTGCTTCGAGAACCGAGAATTCAACTTAACAGTGTGCAAAATGTTAATGTTTAATATTATATTAATATATGGACTAAGTGAGAATGTTGTTCTAGAACGTGAACTGGTTCCCTGCTGGATAATCCCTGTTTTGGTAGTTCAGAAAAATGTATTGGTAGTTCAGAAAAATGGCACAGTCACATAAAGAGATTCGCTGAGGATCACATAATGTTGGAATCTGGGTTTTGAACCCCGGTTACGCGATTTACAATTTAAACGGTAAAACTAAAACGCAATGCCGTGTATTTCTCTTTTATGGCTACACTAGGGCATGCTTTAATACATATGAGTTGTAAAGCACCAACTCAGGTTTGCTATAACCGGTATGACTCATGTCTTCAAACACAAGCATTGGCAAAGCCAATAGTTTTGGCGTTTGTAGTTTATTGAATTTTACATTTAGCATGGAAAGATGGAATGAGGAATGGCAGCACAGGGAGGAAGAAATGACAGCATGGGGGGGGGGGAGTGAAGGGCAGCGCCGGGGCTTGAGGGAAGCACTATAGGAGGAAGAAATAAGAAATGAAGGACAACACAAGGGAGAATACAAAAATCCAATAGATGAAAGCTCGACGCATTGTACAACATTTGAAGGAAGGAGTGACAGAGAAAAAGAGGGCGGAGAAACATCACAAAGGTGGACAGGGGGACATTGCTGGAGCGGGAAGGAGCGACAGTTCACGGGAGAAGGAGCCACAGCGAAAGGGCGGGAAGGAACAATGGCGCAAAGGGGGGAAGGAGCGACAGGGCAAGGGGAGAGGAGTGACATTGGAAGCGGGGAGCAAAGCATAAGTGGGAGGAGGGATAGCCCAAGGGGAAGGAGGGGCAGCGCAAGGGGTGAAGGAGGGACACGGTAAGGGGGAGGGACAGTGCAAGGGCACAAAGGAACAACAGGGCAAGAAGAACACCGCACCAGGAGTGAGGGACAGTACAAGGGGAGAAGGGATAGCGCAAGGGAGGGAGGAGGAACAGCACAATGGGGGGAGGAGGGTCAGCACAATGTGGGGGTCAGTGCAAGGGGGATCAGCACAAGGGGGGGAAATGTGTAACAGCGCAAGTGGGAAATTACATCTGTTGGTTGCATGTATAATTGCAGACGACTTGGGTCATAGTTGTCCTAATTGTAGTTTTAATCTCAATGTGATTTCTCACAAGGAGACCTGTATGTCGTCAGTGTTACTGTACCTATCTAATGGACTGCAGCCTGAAGATGGCCTCACAGCATATTTTATTGGAGAGGTGTACAGATGCCCTCATAAGAAATCACATTGAGGTTGGGGAGGTGCAGTATCACTGACAACATACAGATGTCCTCATAAGTCATAAGTAATGACATTGAGATTTATTCTGCGGACATCTGTGGTAATGCACCTTTGCAAAAAATAAAATAAATGGAAATAGGTTGAGAGAACTAGAAAACATTTGGCAGTGGTAATGCACCGCTCCAATGAACTACAATTTACGGATGTTCTCACAACTTATTTTATTGTCTCATAAAGAGGACAACTATGTTTTCTGTAGCAATGGTGTTGGGGATATTTACAGAAACAATAACAAGCACTCATGGTATTTATCTTCTTTTACTCACCGGCTATTTACTCGTTCTGCCCCTATTGCAGAAGGAAGAGGTGGGAGTGAATGACTTGTCCATGTAGTGCCCCTTCTCCAGTAGGGAGGCCAGCATTTACAGTTTGCCCTGCCCAATTCCTAAAAATCGATATAAAGGAAAAGGAAAGAGCCAAAAACATTGCTCATAATCCCTTGGGAGCTGTGACTGCCCACGGGGGCTGACAAAACAAGCACATTCTACCCAGGAGCCAGGCAGGGGACATATTTTAATTCAGTAGAGCAGATGATTGCCTGTATCAAATGCTGGAAACCTCCTGTACGTAATGAATGAGTCGATGAGCCGGTCGGAGGTACTGTTGGACAGCTCTGTATTTGCAAGAAGCCTCTGAATTTGAATAATTGATCTCCCTTCATTAATGTGAATACCTGGCTGATTTCCGAAGTTCTAAATTGGAGGTTCATCTGTCACTGTTTTACAATTTAAAGAAGCACAAAGTTATTGAAGATAAAGGACCCTGAGAATTATAATGGACATGTCTCATGGAGGGTCTGAAAAGAGACATGTCTGAACTATCCAAACAAGATCCTCTGTTGCCCCTAGGCATTTTGAAAATCACAGAAAAATGCATGAAATGTGTAACATATAAAGTGTACAACCCATAATACCTGGCTTCAGTTGATGCAGTAAACCTACCCACATTTTGCAGATTGTTAAATGTTTCCTATAACCATGATTTCTAAAATATAAAAGCTACCTTTTAAATATGTGAGAAGAAATCAGAGGCCAGTTGCCTTGCAAGTGGCCGGCTTTGCACTGTGGGCCATTCAAGTTTTCTTATTCTTGCATTTGGTAATGGGATAATCGGGTGACTCCATGGCACTTTGATAGCACATTTCCAATCCTAATGTTTTGCGTATCATGTCATTGCATTGCGGGAGCTGTACACTTGGATTCCTGCATTTGTTACACTCTTGATATCGCAGACCATGTTACGCCTTTTACTCTAAGCGTTGCCACTGAACAACTTGTGTTACACATCACATGCATTCCTCTTAACAGAACAGCATTGCTTGATCGTGAAGAACAAAGTAAGCAGCCTCTTCGTGAGCTTTTGCTCAGTTCCCAGAGAAAGCAGCGCTTGGTGCATTAAGTATCCTCCCGCTCCCGGCAGTTTGTTTTCCTGAAAGCCACGTAACCTGGAATGTTGGTGAACAGAGCAGCAGCTTAAGCCAGCTGCTCCTGCTCCCTCTTTGCCTATGGCTGAATAATACCTGGATTGAATACGAATAACCTTCAGAAGAAGAAGATGGAGATACCAGAGAAACGTACTCATAAGAAACCAAAACAAGGAAGTGATATGGAAGACAGTCCTGGAATTAATGACATTTCTGCTCTGCTGCTGAAGGTCTCACAGGATGTAGGGGAAATGAAAATTACCCGGAATGAACTGTCATCCAAAGTAGGTCTCTTAGAAACTAGAATGACTGAAGATGTATCCTTGGCTTCTGAAGTTGCTGGAAGTTACAAAGCATATAGAAAGCTGAGTTCTGAGGTTTCAGACCTGAAAAAAGAGAATTTAAGACTGGAAGCAGAAAGGAGAATCCATAATTTGCGCATACTAGGAGTGAAAGAAAATCCTAACCTGGGCAAGGATCTAGTCACAAGAGTTGAAGGGATCCTGACCGAGGTATTGGGAAAGAAAGTGTTCAATGATGGTGATTTGGACTGTGCATGCAGAGCTGGGAAGAACATGGAAGATGGTAAACCCAGGCAAATCATTCTGAAATTAACAAAAGTGAGTGTGAACGAGAACATCTTGAGTCTGGCAAGGGAAAAAGGAAAGCTCATTTTGAATGGATCCACATAATCTAGCCGGATTACCCAAAGGAGATTGTGGAGTTGAGAAAAACATTCAAATTGGCAAAAAGCTTGGCCCAGGGGAGACATATCAAAACTATTTTGGTCAAACCTGCCATATTGAAGATATTCCTGGAAGGAGAAGTTAAATCTACTGAGGCTCCCTTTGAGGCTGAGTGTTGGCTGAGACCAGAAAGGATCAGGAATGTTATCCATTGAATTCAACTTTATGTTCTTTTAATTACTAAAATTCTTGAAAGTGCTATACTGTGATTTTATTTCCCTGTCCCTGCTCCTTTACAAAAGTTTTTTTTTATCATAATATAAGGGAGTTTTAACTTGTTGTTTGGTTTAATTTGCTGTAACCGTTTATTAACGGTATTTTCGTATCATCAGTGCCTGGGGCTCGTGATAGATCTAATACTGTTGGGGTTAGGTGCCCTTCTCTAATGAGGAATGGAATGCTGAGAGAAGGGCAGTGCGGAAAAGTAGAATGGAGATTGTTTATATTGGAGATTGTAGTTGATCTTGCATTTGCCTCATCTTTGTAACAAGGATCGAGGCGGGGAGGGGAGTGGTACACTTTATTTCTTTCATTGCGGTTTTTGTAAATTAATATAGGTGATGTCATCGCGTTGTACGCAGGAGGCCAATGACTGTCTTTGCCCGTACTTCCTGTTTTGCAGGCGGCGTCCCAGAAAATACGATGGCTCTTCCGTGTATGGACAAATTAACTCTGTACATAAATCTCTGTATAGATTAATATCACAAAGGTTTAGTTTATATTTGGAAAGCGAACCGGTATGATTGTTTTTGTTTTGGCTAACACAGAATGATAAAACGCTGTGCAAACATGACGTCTCCTGTCTGTACTGTGGTGTCTATTGGGAAGAGGTGGTTTATGATACACTTTTTTAGACACGTATCAGCTATTATATAAGTAACATGTTTCTGTCGCCACAATGATAACTTTGTGCATTTAGTATTTTGGTCGGGTCTAGAACCACTGTTTTGGTATATTCCTAGTTTGTCACCCTACAGCGTGTCTCTCTAATTGTCTCGTAAAACAATGACACCATCAACTAAACCTAGACAAGTAAAACAGGGCCACAGGAAATCACTCCAATAGTTCCCGATTTACGAACAGACCAGTATATGGTGTAAGAGTAGTTTGCATTTCGCACACTCTCTGATTCGTGACACTGCATCCAGACACTACTCCACACCATGCAACTGCATCATGCTGGCCTCACATACTCCCATAGCGCAGACTACTTGTACTTGTTTACCCAAAGCTACACTTACAAGCCCCGAGACTGAATGCTTGTGTCATGCTTGAGCACAACTGCCACTGATTCCTTTCCGCCATCTGCATCACAGAACTCAATCTTGACCTCAAATCTGCTGTGGGGTGGCGATCCTCCACTCCCACAAGCCTCGTGCATGAGCACTATGCCTGAGGGAACGTCTTGAAAACGGACTGCTGCTGTAGATACATTTTTTAGAGAAGATGTGTTGCTACCAAAAGACTGTGATGGGATTTTGGATGTTGAGATACCACCAACGAAACCCTGTTGAGCTTCCGAGCCTCGCGCGATCTTTCATTGGCCAGTTCGGAACAGCGAATCTAATGATGAGTGATTGGTTTATTAGTTGTTTTTGTCCAACCCCGAAAAACCCTCTCGGGTGATTCACAGAGTTCATCAAAGTTTGTACAGCTAATAGATCCCATGAATCTCCAAAATGAAGTTCACCCCCTTTATGAGGCCATTCTCACTTCCTGTTCCTTTGTGGGTTTTGATATGCATTGGGGAAGATGTCTCACAGGAGAGAGTCCCACTTGGTGGATAGTTGGTGCTTTTAGACAGTTTTCATGAGTTTGCAGTACAGTGGTTGCTTATTTTGACACTCTAACAATCCAAAACCAGATGGCATCAAATAAACAGGAAATGGGTGCACAATTTTCGTATCTCGAACGCATGGGATTTTCAGTGTTTGCAATACGATAGGGCTATATCAATTAGATAATTACTTGGTATTTGGTGGCCAGTACATGTGACTCTCACTGTTGAGGCACAGATCTTGACCTATGACAATACAGTGCATGGGGAGAGGAAGATGCGGGGTAAATGATTGATAAACAAGAGTATGGATGATAAGCTGATTGGATTGCAGCTATTAATGCGTAAGGTAAATAGAGATGATAGTTTGGACTTTTAATTGACATTTGGATGTGCCTGATGTATAGAAGGGCGAATGGATCATTTCTAACACAGGAGTAGGATGTTCAGTATGGAAGTGTGGAGTATAATTATTATAGTGTTGCAAAATTCTACCTTATTACCAATGGCTTGTGAAGACAATTTGGTTAGAGCTATTTTGATTCATAAGGTGCACCACATGAGTTTAGGTGATCGAACGGGTAGAATGGCGGATGCAATGTCAAAACAAAATAAGGCGGTCCTCCAGTTTTAATGCTCATGGTTAGTAGGGAGAGGGAATTGACCGGATATGGGGTGAGAATCCAAAACAATATGGGGTAGAGTAAGAGGCTTGATGTGGGGTGGTTTAATATTTCAAACAATACAGGGTGTTTTATTGTAGAAAACAAGGTTGAAACTGAAATGGAATACATTTAACCTGAATCTTAATGTATCAATCAGGTTGTGTGATTATGGTTTTGCTGAGACGGACTGAGAAAAATAGAAGCAAGACAAGGAAGGTTCTGTATTTTAAGATTGGTTTATGTCTAATAGCTATTATTGGAATGGTTTATGTCTAATAGGTATTATTGGAATGATGGGAATCCTTAAGAGAGCGGGGTGGTGTATCTTTCTACATAACTGTGGAAGGGAAGCTCCAGAGATTTGGGTTGACCAAATCCAAGGGGTTTGAGTGTTATATCTTCTTGGTTAGTGTCATTTATGTTGTGTGGTGTGGTGTGTTTGTAAGTTTCATCATGTGGGATATTCTAGACAGTTATTTCATGGCAATCACATATAGGAGGAGCTTACCGGTAATTTCTTGGAATGTTAATGGGACGAATTGTGTAAATAAGCGGAAAATGATTTTGAAGAAACTTGATGAGTTGGGGGCTGATATTGCCCTACTTCAAGAAACACATGTATTGGTGGTGTAAGCAGATAAATGGAAGAGAGAATGGGTTGGCAATGTGTTTTCTTCATCTTTCACCTCTAGTTCGAGAGGTGTATGCACCTTGATCAGGAAAAACCTGCCGATTTCTAAGATGTGTTGTGAAAAAGCCAAGGAGGGTAGCATATTGTGTGTACATTTGATGATTCAAAATGTTAATTACTGTATCTGTAATATATATATGCCCCTAATGGAGGGTATGGTGCCTTTTATTTTTAACTCTCACCCAGTATCTACAAAAGGTTAATGAAAGAAATGTCATTGTGGGGGGTGATCTTAATATCTAACTTGATCCTCTGTTAGATAAGAGTGGTGGCAGTTTGCATAGTGAAAGCAAGTCTAAAAGAGAAGCCTTAAAGAAGCTGATGATAGAGTGGAATTTCTCATATGTCTGAAGATTACAGAATCCCTGTCTCAGACAGTGCTCCTTTTTCTCTGCAAGACATAAAATTTACTCTCGAATTGATCTGTTCTTGATGACTGGTCTGTGCACACAATGTGTTGATGGAGTAGATTTCAAAGGTGTTACAATCTCAGATTATGCTTCCATTTCGCTGGAACTGAAATTGACTTAACCAATACATGGAGTTTGAATGTGACTCTTCTCGATGACAACGACATCGTTGATGAGATAGTGAAAGAAGCAAGGTTTTTTGTGGCAGAGAATTGAACAGGGGAAGTGAAGGTCGAATTTGTGTGGCCATTAAGGCCTACTTAAGAGGAATGCCAATAGGACTCTCGAGTAAAAAGAAAAGAATGAAAGACAATGAGATTCAAAGTCTAAATGAAGAAATTGAGGTTCTTGAACGACAAAATATGCACATTTTCTCAGAGATCCTTGGAATTGTTAAAGAAGACAGAAAAGTTGGAAGATTTACTTACTTCAAGAGTTGAGACTTCTATTTAGAACTAGATGCAAATATTATAAAAAGGCGAAAAATGCAATAGACACTTGGCCCATCGCCTACGTGTACTAGAAAGTGAAAAGACGGTCAGTGCAATTGAAAATGTGGATGGAATTGTGATTTATGAACCTATACTCCAACCTGGTACAGCAGTGGGGGGTGTTTTGAAATATCAACCATCAGTGTCCTGCGCTAGATAAGCAAGGGTGGCAGCTGAGCAGTGGAGTGACGAAGTGGTAGACCCCCTACTCCGGTAAGTATAAGTAAGTATATGGGGCTCAGAAAGAGCCCTGCTCCACTTAAGGTCAAGCGCCACAAAATAAAGGTAGTACAGGAGGCTATTGGATTTTCATGAAGTATATTTAACAGACAGTTGCCCTATACGCTTGACCTTAAGTGGAGCAGGGTTCTTTCTGAGCCCCATATACTCCAAACTGTATTCCTCTGTGATCCATGTAAGTAAGGAGGGATTAATGAACTATGTGAATGGATGTAATTCTAAAAGACTTGACAGAGATGAACTTGAGAAAGATCTAAGTGTGGAGGAACTTAAATAAATATGCTAACCTCTTGAAAATGTCTGGGTCCAGATGGTCTGCCGGCCGAGTTGTATAAGATCTTCCTGGGTGAAGTATACAATCTGATGTTGGCCATGTTACATGCTTCTCTAAAGGAAGGTCAGTCACCAGCGACAACAAGCCACGCCTCAATTTCAGCTTTTTTGAAAGAAGGAAAATCACATTTGCTAACGAGCAGTTATAGACCCATAAGTATGATTAATATGGATAATAAAATCTTTGCTGAAGCCCTCGCATTGAGAATGGAAAGATATCTATCGACAATAATAGGCCAAAGTCAAACTGGTTTTGTGAAGGAGAGGCATGCCTCTGACAACATGAGAAGGTTGCTGTCAACTTTGTTTGAGAATAAAGAACATCAGAAGGAGGTGGTGGTGTTGTCGTTGGATGCAGAGAAATCTTTCGACCGGATTGAGTGGGAGTACCTTTTGGCAGCCCTGGATGGCTTTGGATTTGGGTGTAACTTGATAAAATGGATAAGGCTCTTATACACTTGTCCAACTGCTTGTGTGAAAAGTATGAGTACATACAGATTTAATTGGTGTCCTGAAAGGATGCATTATTTAGGTATCTGGTTGATGAAAGACTTTTCAAAAATGATGGAGGTCAATCTTGAATTTATTACCCATAATTTGGAATCCGATCTGAAAAGGTGGAATGAACTGAAATTGAGCCTGTGGGGCAGGGTACATGCTATCAAAATGATGTTGGAGAATGAATTGTGTGCTGAACATGATTCCATTACAGATCAAAAAGGGTTTCGTAAAAAAGTTGAGAGCTTGATTCAAACATTCCTGTGGGAAGATAAGCAGCCTCGTCTGAAATTATGGAAACTGCAACTGCCTCAGGATAGTGGTGGTCTCGGTGTTCCGGACTTTGACAACTACCATCTGGCGGTTGGGTCAAGGCATCTGGTTCCATTCATTGAAAACTCAAATTATGTTTTGGGTGCAGTCGGAGACCAGTAGATCTTCCCATCTCTCCCCTAGAGCTATTCTTACATCTGTGGATGGGGCTGTCTGCAAATCCTTTCCGCCTACAACTTTTATTAGGGCATGAAGAAAAGCAAACAAGATGTGGTTGGTAACTCCCTCACTTCAATCTGGCTGAATCCTGACATAAAGTTGGAAGGGAAATCCTTTCTCTGGTCTAACTGGCTTCTAGGGGGCCTCCAATATCTAATGGATGGGCAAAAATGGTTCATTTTTAAACAATTGTCTACAAGTAAAGGTCTCCTGGATTGTACTCTGGGGGAATATAGAAAGCTTAAGAAGACATTGATGAACAAAATACCAGATGCAGACAAAGAGTGGCATAACTGGTGGAAAGAATATAAACCAGAAAGCCACATGGCCTCTCAAGTGTACAAAAAACAGAGTCAATCTAAGGAGCCAAATTCAGAATTATTGGTCAGATACACTAGACACGGAGATATGCGAGAATAGGTGGTCGAATATTTGCAAAAATGTGGCTTTAACATCCTTAAATCTGGATGAGACAAGTTGTCCGATCAAGATATTGAACAGGTTTTTTGGACACCTGAAAGACTACATGATAGGGGCCTTATTGACTCTGAGGCGTGTTGGAGATGCAGACATGCTACAGGAACATTCAAGCATATGATCTGGGATTGTCATGAGCTGAGGCGCTTTTGGAGGAAGGTTTCGCTGAAAATGAATGAGGTCCTCATACTGGATGTGAAATATGACTACGTAAGTGTGATTCTGGGCGAGGAGGAATTAGTGGCTGATCTCGCATACCCTCAAAGATGTTGGTTCTTCAGGGCATCTAACTCTGCAAAAACAGTTATTCTAAGGAAGTGGAAAGATGTGGAAAGACCAAAGTTCACAGAATGGATTTCAGACCTAAGATAGGTGGCCAGAATGGAGAGAATTATCCTTTTCAGAGATACACATTTTTTACTTATTTGACCAGATTTGGGGAAGATTCCTAGACCTGATAACCTAAGAATGTCTTTTTATATCCTCTGTATTCTTTTAGTGGTATTCACCCCAATGTAATGAATTTTAGGATGTTTTTATATTTTGTTTGTGTTTTGTTAAACTGGTAATTTATTGATGGTTTATATTATCTGTTATGATTGTAAAACAAATGTAAATATAAAAAGGAAATGTGATTAAGTTCTTAGAGATACACAATGTCATGGCAATAAATGTGCTCTATTCCCTAGAGAGTGCCATACATCTCGATTGTTCAACATGATTATGCAGCACTCTCAGCGCACTGAACCTAGCAGAGGAGCATTGCCTCCACTGTTATACTTTCTCACAAATATCGCGTTATGTTAAAGATTTCATTTTGAAAAGAAAATGTATGTTTGTGTGTATAGTATACAAACATTTATTTTTTAAATGAAAGCTTTGTATACACCTGATGCAGTGGCTGGGAGTAAATACCTCCCTCTGCCAGCTCCCGAATAGAGTGACAAAGGGAGCCGAACTGGGAGCGTTTAAAAGGCTTCCAGTTTCCACAAACCTTATCTACAACCTCATTAAATACCCGAACAACAAAACAGGTCTCCAAATGTATGCTGCACATTGCCTCTCATTTAAAAGATTGGGATTAAAAGATTTAAGATTAAGATTTTAATCCCTCCCCACAACCGGTAGAGTTCTGCTTGGCTGGATTCAGTGAAAGAAAATGGCTGCCTTACGGGTGCGGGGGGAGCCCATACTGTACATCCAATCGCATCATACTGGCATCACAAAACTGCACATCCAGTCAGGTACTGCTTACATCACAACACTCTAAACCCACACTTAAAAATATGAACATGGGCATTTTCAGAGACATTTTGTAACAAAACGTATCTATAACAGTAACTTGCCTATTTTTAATGAGAAATAAATACTAATATAGTAAGTAACTTAAAAGCTCTAGTATATATTTTTTGAAAGCATCAAACAAGTCAAATAACTTTAGAAACATTAACGTATGGTGGCTGCCATTTTGGAAGTAAAAATGGCTGCCAAGTTCATCACACAATACAAATATAGGGAGCGGGAAGCGTAGCTGGCTGTTTCTGCTGAGTGAGTCACCACTGCTGACAAGTGTTATGAGGAGGAGGGTCCAGTCCAGCCCAGGCCGAGCCCCGCTCTAAAACCAACAAAGAGCGGGAAGCGTAGTGGGCTGTTTCTGCCGGGCCGCATTACAGCTGCTACCAGAGTTTCTCCAACAGTCTTTCCCTACACCTTCAGCGAAGTCTGATAACCTTGTTGTTTACATGGAACACTCAGAATTTTGAATTGACACCTGCAGCTGAGGTCCTTGGGTTAAGGCACCGGCTGCCTGTGTGTTTGCGGAGGCCGTCAAGTAAAGGAAAAGTATAGAAGCTGTTGCCTCATTGATGTGCTTCTGGTCTGTGCTATCTGTGGGGGGAAAATGGCATGGGTGATGGAGCCTGCGGGGGTGTCCGAGCCCTGCAGATACACCACCCCTATCTGGTTCTGATCTGGAGTCTCTGCAAAGTTTTTGTGGATACCCCAGGGGGACTCGGACTCCTGCAGCCATCTCTCTTCTGCTACCATCAACAGAGAAACAAAGTAGGGGTGGTGTGATTTGCTGTTGACACTTGACTTGGTTGGGAGAGTCCCTGGGAGGCCACACAACCTATATTTGTTTTAAACTTCTGTTATTTGTTTGTGGGAGTGGCTGACTTTACACTTCATACTTTATACCACCTGCTACTGTGGTCAAATAGAAAGCTGAGATCATCGTACCCCTGTGACCTACCCAAAGTAAAATCTGGAGGATGTTGAAGCCTATAGTGATAAAGGACTTATTGCAGGAGATAGACGGTATAAAAAATGGGAATACTGAAGCGGAACCAAAAGAGCATAAGGAGGGAACCCAGCGAGGAGCCAGAGGCCCGCCATTATTAATTAACTTTAATTGGATCCTTTGAAAGGTAAAGTACACAGAAACAGTAGCGCCCGTCTCGCGATTGAGGATCTTTTGGCACCATTTGAAATGGCACATAACCCCGGCCAGGAGAATGGTGGAGGGGGGAATTTCTCTTTCCCAGCCAGTTGCAAAGGTGTGGAAACTGGGGTTATTGGTACCAACATAATTGAACTGTATTCCCTGGTCATCAAATCAGGACCCGAAGACTCCTTGTTGGGGGAAGAGGGGGTATCATTGTTGAAAGAAATGTTTCCTTACAGTCAAGTATTGCTGGCTCACCATTTACTAGAGAAAAAGAGACCCTGCTGCAAGAGCATGAAGGGCATGATGGGTCAACTCCCCCAGCCCCCAGTCTACTATTTTTGACCAACCCCTTGGCTGTGAGGTTGAGGTGTTAAGACAAGGAATGATCATTAATGTGATCTCTCACCCGATTCCACTTACTAACCGCTTTGAATCCTTCTCTTGCAGTAAGCAATCAGTAGCTTCCATGGTGGAATCCTTGACTAAGCCCATTTGGAAGGTTGTGTCCCACAAGAAGCGGGATAAGGCATGTGGGGGGACAGCCTCCAAGGAAAAGGGCATTGGGTAGCCCAGTCCTTGATGTCTGATGTAGGTACCCAAAACTTGCATTGTTGACAAGGGCTGAGACCCAAACAGCGAATGTTGCAACTTGAACCGCAGAGTTGAAGATATACTCGAGGGAATTAAAAAGCGGATAATCCACAGTACTGAAAAATGGTTGAAAGAGCTAGTGGGGGAGATCAGGGTTATTAAGGAGAAGGTGGTACTCTTGGGTGCCCGGACTATAGAATCTAATGACTCAGGGTCTGGCCCAAAAAAGTGTGCAATTGGTAATGACCCAGAAGCTGCGAAAGGTAAATTGCAGATCCCACCTAAAAGTGTAAATGCAAACCTGGGGGGGTTGTAATTACGCCCCCGTTCATGTCGGTGCTGGTGTTGACTGATCATCTGCAACTTTTAGGGGTCTGACGCTCCCTGTTCTTGGGAGCACCCACCCCCCAGGAGTCCCGATCTCTCCAATGATGGGCCCTTACATATTGCCCTTGGGAAGAGCATATGGTTTCAAATGGGTAGAAAAAAAACAATTTTGTTGCAAGGGATTGAGGGCCATCCGTTGCTATGGTTAATGTACCGGGGGTTGACCCACATGCCCATGAGGATCCAGAGATACCAAAACATAAATGTATTAATTGGATCCGGCACGTTAAGGGTTGCCTCTCAATTATCAGAGAGAATATTGCTCATTGCTTCAAGGGCTGTCTTCCCAATTCTAACTGTGATTATATTCAGGTATTTTTCCAATCGAGGTTGTTAGTGGATGGGCTTTTGAGTATGGAGTACAAGTCTTATCCCACTGGGAATGTTATGATCATACTAAGGTCCCAGGATTACTTAGAGAAATTATTAGCTGGTCAGGTCATCTTGAATAGACTTGAGTCAGTTACCTCTGATGAGCAGTGTGCAAAAGGTTGTGTGCCAATAGGCTATCACATAAACGGAAGACAGAATCACCATTCCAGTGATCTAGAACAAGTGGGTTGACTGGATATGGAGAGTTGTTGCATGGTAGGAGATGTACATGATTATAAATTATCGTAGAACATAGCGGGAGTAAACAGACTTTTGGGTGTCACTGATTGGTGTTCTTTTGTTCGCCAATTTCAAATTATAGCGCTCCAAGAAGCTTGGTCCACTGAACCAACCTTATTGCAGGTATATCCAAACTTCCACATCACAGCAACCAAAGGCCCCAAAGGCAGACCCAGCAGAAGTCTGCTGGTGTGGACTGATACTTCACTTTGTTGGAGGACAGAGTATTGACACATTCCTTGGACCTCCAACTACTGTGAACAGGACAGGTCAAGAGGACCTGTTGCTTCTCTTTAATATATACAACAGGCTCCTTAACCAGCAAGGCTTGGCAACCCTTGGCAGACTTCAGGAGCTCTTCAATTTGAATATTTCTCATCTTGCACCACATAATGATTCATTTGTGGTTGGGGACTTTAATCTTCAGATTAAGCCCTGGAAGGAACTGTGAGGACCGTGGGACGATCAAGATCAGGCTTGGGAGATCCCGCCCTTGATTGCTGTCCCCCCAGTGAAAATGCATCGCCTGGCTATAATCTTCGCTAGTATTGATTTTTTTTTTGTTTTTTTTTATTACTAGTGTATAATCATTAAGATTTTTACAAGGTCTAAGAAGCAGAAGGACTACAGAGAACCGGATTAAAGGGTTACAGAACCGTTTTTCATGTAGTCCACAGTATGGGTGGGAGGGGGTGTCACTATCTTTAAGCGAAAATGTATCTTTTCCAGGGCGATATTCAGAAGTGAGGGCTTGCAATGGGTGGCTCGCTAATGACCAACCGGCAAAGAAGACTTATTGGTCATAACAGGAGCTCATTGATCGATTACATATTTATCTTGGGGATGGATTGTTCAAGGGTTGCAGACTTTGAAGTTTGTGTAAGATCTGAAAGCGACCATCTTCCTTTATCCATTGATGTTGTTGGGCGCAAGTTGGGGATGGATATTGTCTGGGGTCTCCCGAACAATCAGTTGGTTGAACTACAAGCTAATTCCTGCAAAGAGGTACAATTGGTCAACCTAATGAAGCACTATGCCAAATCTTCCATCTCTGCCACGATTCTAGATAATCTAAAAATTATTTGCCACCAAGAATCTAGTGTCTCGGCTATATTGGTTGAGCATGGCATGCTAAAGGACAATCTGATCCCACACCTCTCTGTATCCACCGGGGTAATAAAGAAGAGAACTATTGGTAAGTGTAGGGAAGGCATGGTATCACAAGTATTGACACTGATACAATGGATACAATTTGTAAAACCTTTATTTGTAGTTGACCATCAAACGATAAACAAAACAGTCCTAGTGGAGCTTGTCGAATCAAAATGGCCCATACTAAAAAAACTTAATGCCTGCCCTATCTCTTGTACAAAAAGTGTAAAAAGGAGAAAACTTATGCAAAAAGAAAAGCCAGTGTTCAAATGATAATGTGGCTGAACCAGCTCTCCTCCTCACGTTAGGCCTCATGAGGTAAGATCCTTGTAGGCAGGATGACACACTCTGGCTCAGCTTTCAACACAGTTTACAACCGTGGATCGAAGCCCACCTGGCCTTCCACGTTTAAAGTTCCTTTCTCTGGCTTTCAAAATAATGTTTCAACCAAAACATTCACAAAGGCCCCCCTCTACCATGCTCAGACCTCTCACAATACAGTTCACACAAAGTTGCATGGGGGCTCCCTTCCCCAAGCTTAATGCAGTTCGGGACTCCCTCAATCTGGCTTAGACCATTTTTGGCTGTCAAAGTCTTTCGAATGTGCATGGTTTTTGCTTACTGACCACCACAGGACCACTCCAACTCAGCGTTTACTATTTACTTTCACTCTTGCTGTTTGCTCATCCTTTAGCTTCAAACAAGGCACCTTTCACAGAGATGTTCAAATGGGCTACTCCCTTTCACCGGACCACATAGTTACTTAGTATCGTTTATCCTGCAGCTGTAGTTCACTTTAAAGTTCATTCACAGGTCTGCCTTTCTTGGCGTTTCATCCACACGCTTGCAGCCTTCACTTGTGGTAAGATATTGCTCCTTCATTCACTTTAACACACTGGCTGTGTGCGCTTCTTTCTTGTTTGGCGCTTTCTGATTTTTGAGTCAAGGTTAGTACCGTAGGCTTGACCTCTCCTCCCTTACCCTGCCGTTCAACGGGAGGGTCGCTGGCATCCTTGAAACACAATGCAATCTTCACTTGAGGAATTTGGCCTTCTCCACACATCTTTTGCCATCTGCCTGAGGCAACAAACTCCAATAGGGAAGCCTTGGGGTTTCCGGCCCACTATTCTTGTCTCCTAGTCTGTTGCCCTGCTACAGTAGTTGTGCCTTCGTCTACGGAAATTCTACTTGTTCTCGTGTTCCACCTTGCTCGCAGTGTGTCGTTAGGTGTTGCCTTTTATTCGTGTGAGAAGAGCTAATTGGTATCAGGGTATCAGGTGTATGCACTTCGGCTAAAGTGCCTCACTTTGCCTAACCCGATTAACAGGACATGTCCAGTATGATATGAGAGAGTTTGTCTGGTTACTCTGTCGCGCTCTTCCTCGGGCCAGTGTTTGTGTAAAAAAAGGGTCGGTGGAGTTGGGACTTTGGGAAAGCTTAAAAAATAGGATTTCTTATAAAATCATTATTTGAAAAGTTGATTTAACAACTACAACAAATAAAAATATTTTTTTATTTTAAAAAATGAACAAAAGAGTGGGGTATACTGCGTCTCACCATCGTCTATCTCACCCTCATTCCCTGAAGACCCCTCACCCAGGTTATCCTCCCACACTTCACCCCCCAGGAACTGGATCCAAAAGCGATGGCCTTGTCCTGGCCACCTGGATGACAAATCCCAGAGGACTAGCGGGTGAGATACCCTTTGTTTTCTCACATAAGTTCGATCCCCGGGTCCGTGCTTAGAAACCTCTGGGTATTAAGCGTGTTATAAATAACCAATTATAAATAAAAATAAAATAAGCCAAGTTTGTATGATGGCGAATGTTGCGCTGCTAAAAAGGAAATTGAGCTTTGTTTAAGCTCTCAATTAGGGGTGGATAGAAATTAAGGCAGCAGTATGTAAGTCTCTAATTCAAAAAAGAACGGATTTACCCCGGAGAAAGTGGTGTGCCATCCACAATGTCCTCCAAACTGGGGATCAGCCCCTAATTTGGAAATTGGTCTCGGATGGAGACTTGAAAGAAAATGGGATTCTCCAATGCTGTTTCAGTGAGGAGGATTGGTGGTTACACTTCTCTAGGTTGTATGATGATCTTACTTGTACCTCATCCGATCGTGCACGTGTTAGTTCTTCCACTTCCAATGCACTGATCATTTAGGTGAATGAGGTACTATCCGCTCTTAATTCTCAGAAGTGTTGAAAAGCTGCAGGCCCGGACCCGATCCTGGTAGACCTGCTGAAAGATGAGGTGGATAATTGGGCCCCTGTGTTGTGCAAGATTTATAACATTTTAAGCAAGGGGGAAATCCCTAAATCCTGGTGTTGGGGGGTCATTATTTGCCAATATTAAAAAAAGTGGGCAGGAACTCCCTGGCCAATTATCAGCCGATTTCCCTTTTGTTTGGTGTGGGAAAACTATTTGGGAAAGTCATTCTTAAACACTTACAGGATTGGGTGGGCATGAAACACGTAATTAGTAAACCGCAGGCTGGTTTTAGGAAAAATAAGAGCACTATGGATCAATGTTTCATGCTGTTCATGTTAATCCAAAAATATATTGGGCTTCATTACGGGTCCGGCAGTAACCGTGCTGGTGATACCGGCCGGTTGCCGCTGGACCCATAAATATTTACCAGCGCCTGACTTCCCGGTAACACCTGGGGATTACAACCCTGGCGGGCCGGGAAGTTGGGCGCCGGCAAATTGTAAGTCCCGATTCCCATAGAGTACTATTGGACTCTATGGGAATGGGGACCACAGAAGCACCAGGACCATTGTTAACGGTGCCAGTGCTTCCGTGAAAAATCTGCGGGTGGGTGCTGTCCCGCCCGGCAGGTCTGACCTGTTGTAGTGTGCCGGTCCGGAAACAACAATGCCGGTAAACTTAGCGGCACAGTTGTCTCCGGACTGGCACACTTATAATGAGGCCCATTGTCTTGAAGATGTATTCATATGTGATTTTTTTTTTTTTTTTTTTTTTTTTTTAGACTTAAAGGGGAAGTTCACTCAAAAATGTTAATGTCCCAAAAGATGGGCCATAATCAAATATATATGTAAAACATATTTTTAAAGAAACTTCCTAATGTAAAATCTTTAACAAATGAGGCTCAAAGTTTTTACATGGGGTCATCCATTTTATGATTTGAAGCAGCCTCATCTGTTCATGTTAAGCTCTGCTCTGGCAGCAACAATCAAGCAAAAGCCCCCTACTGGGAGTTTTTGCTTACTGCTACCAAAGAGCAGAGCTTAATATGAAGAGAGGATGCTGCCTTGACTTTCATTTTACATTTTCTGCGCTCCCCAAGCCCAGCGAAGCACAGAAAACGTAAAATCAAAGGCAGAGAAATTATAAATACTCCGCCGGCGACTGGTAGAGTTTTCATAATTGCTGCAACTTTCTTTTCTAGTTTCCCGAGCACGGGAAACTGAAAACTAAAGTCGCAGTAATTATTAATACTCTGCCGGATGCCGGTGAAGTATTCATAATTGCATGGACTTTCTTAAAACGAAAGCCATTGCAATTATGAATACAAACACTTATAATTGCTGTGGTTTTCTTTTTAAGTCTCGGGGGCTCACCCGAGCAGGGGGAGCTCAGGAGACTTAAAAAGAAAACCAGGGCAATCAAAAATACAACAACATTGAATTTATAATTGATGGTACTTTTGCTTTGAAAACGAGAGCCACTGCAATCATAAATACAACATAGTTGTATTTATGATTGCTGTGGTATTCTTTTTAAGTCTTGCAGGCTCCTTCGACTCTGGATGAGCTTGGAAGACTTAAAAGGAAAACCACTGCAATCATAAATACAGCAGCGTTGTATTTATAATTGCCTGGACTTTCACTTTACGTTTCCCAGGCTCGCTCAACTCAGGGAAAGCATAACCCCCCCAAAAAATAAGCACTTACCAGCACAGCAGCACACAGTAGGAAAGATCATGGCTGCAGTCTCTGCTTTCCAGCTGTAATAAGCAAAAGCTCACAGTAGTATATTGCTTCATTATTGCTGCAAGGGGAGAGCTTAACACAAGCACAGGAGGCTCATTCATTTCACAAAATGGATGCCTCTTAATGCTTTACATTTTTGACTTTGAGCCTCATTTCCTCAAAATTTTACATAGGAACTTTCTTTGAAAATATTTTATATATATTTTTGATTATGGCCCATCTTTTGAAACAATAACATTTTTGGGTGAAATTTCCCTTTAAAGACTGCATTTGGCTCTGTTTCCAGAGAGTCTCTTTGGCAAATGCTTTTAGCCCACAAAACCCCAGTAGATTTGATCACCATTATATGTCTGAAAATAAAGCCTCTGTTCGCTATGGCATAGTTGGCAAACTGACACGAACATTCAATGTTAATATGGGTGTTAGGCAGGGTTGTGCCCTGGCCCCCCCTTCTTTTTAATATCTGCATCCAAGAGATAATAGACACAATATTGAGGGGGTGGCAGGTCTACCCAAAGATGGGCTATGATATATTCTGCTTTATTCTATGCAGACGGTGCAGTTTTGATTGCCACAACTCTGGAGGCTTGAATAATTCCCTTTCTATTTTTTTGGCTAAGTGTGACGAAATACATCTAAGCTTAAATATAGACAAATCCAAGGTAATGGTGCTTAAACCTCATTTTCACAAGCACAGATCAATATTACTGAAAGTAAGGGGCTCCCTGATTAAACAGGTCAACCATTATGATTACCTGGGAGTGAGGTTCCATGAGTCTGGCAGCTGGGCTGGGCAGATTAACAAATCCACAATTAACCTGGAGAAATTGAGTGTGGCTGTTTTGTCCTACTATTTTAGAAACGTTAGTGGTACAATATCTCCAGTGAAGGACTTATCTCAAAAAAAGTTTTGTCTGCTACAATGTATGGGTCAGAACTATGGGGGTATGCAAATGTTTACGAAGATTAATGTTTATGAATGGACATTTTCTTTATATTGCTTTCGCTCCATCCTAGTGCCCCAAAAGCATTCATTTATCTGGAACTTGATATGTTCCCAAGTTACCTTTAAACTAATCCCCCTGTGCGTCAAACTATGGAAATCACTCAATTTAGGAAATTATTGGGTTGCATTGTATCATCTTATGACTTTAGAGGGGGGGGGAAGAGCCTGAAATGGTTGAAACATGTGAAAGAAATCCTCAACAGCCTGGATGCTCTTGGACTATGGGAAGCTCTGCATCACTTGACTTTTTCAGCAACGAAGAACTTTAAGACTGGAGCTAAATCTAGAGTTTACGAAATTCTTGTGTTAGATGCTGCTAAATTAAACCTGGGGCCAGACTACTTAGAACCCAGGTTTCAGTTTAGATTCAAAACTTTCTTGGACACAATTACCCCACCTTATCTTTGTATATGCGTTTTCGATTGGTCATACTTCCAGTAGCTTCTTTTACTTATTCATGGAAGGACTCGCAGACAAAGAATTGCCAAAAATGTTACATTTTCTGTTGACATACAAGACTGCACAATTTAGGCACATCTATCTTAGACCAACTCTGAAGGGCCTACGGATCCACTATACAATATGTGTTGTGAGGCTTCTGGGTCAGTGTTTGTTACCTAATGTTACTTTTGCATGTGCCCGTTATATTCACTGGGCATGGTTGCTAAGAACCAAAGCCCTGAAGCAAATATGCCAGGAGCCCGATGATCAATGAACGTCTAGCAAGGTTGCGAGCTGTGCTCTCCTTGGTTGTATTTTATGAGTGTATTGTGGTATGTAGTGAATGGACAGGAAAAAAAAATCAATTTCAATGAAACGAAAATAATGAAAAGATTATGGGTTTTAAAAAAAATATGTATGTGGGGTTGGGGTAAAGGGTTCAGCCTTGTGTGCAGGGGGTTGGGTGGGTTTTAAGCGAGGGGAAACGGGTTAGGGGGACCCCCAAAAAAGAAAACCTATATTTTTCATTATTTGTTATGTTTTCATCCATTTATATAACATGGAACCATGTATTGTCCCTCAATTTTATATGTAATTTTACATATTGTTTTGGTTAAAGTGTTATTAACTTTAAGGTGTAAACCGAATAATCATTTTAAAATGGACAAATGCAGGGAAAGAGTGTAAAAAGGGTGTAGTTTGGGTGGGGCTGGGTAGAGATGGGCGTTAAATGAGTGGACACATATCCAAACGGCACGAAAAGCCTATGTATCCATCCTCATAAGCTATCTCCATTGAAAAGCATTACAGACCCTCATTTGAAGCCCATATTTGAAGCTCTTATTTTAAGTCTCTTATTTTAAGTCTCTTATTTTAATGACATTAGTTTCGCCTTAAAGGTAGCGCTTTCAGAGCCACCGAATAGCCAAAACTAAAAAGGGATTGAGTTATCCGGAAAAGGATTTGGGGGTGCGGTTTGCCTGATTAGCGTGTCTAATACTTGATGGGAGTGATCTAAAGAAGAACATGTAAAAATGCACAGAGGTGGTCTGGTCTACATAGCTAAGTGTATATCGCAACACTGTCTGCTTGGTACAACTAAAGTGCTTACCTGCAGCTCTAAGTGATTCTGATTCACTTCATAGCTTATGTTAATATATCATGCTATTATTTTTTTTTTAAATGAAGTATAGAGTTGCGTTGTGGGACAGAGGTGCCCCGGCTGAGCTCCTCTTTTTGGAGAGTGCCGGGGCTTGGACTCGGCTGGCCCCGGCCCACTTCAAGCCCTGAGTGAGGACGTGTGCGTCACAAGGGAGAGGGCGGGTGGGAGGGAAGTTCTCTTGAGCAGAGAGGCCTTCCTATCAGAAGAGAACCTGCCACCGGGAAAGAAGGTATTAGGTTGGGGGCAAATCACCCCAAAGGAGAAAACCACAGAAAGAGAAAGAGACGGCCAGTGCAGAGGACAGAGCTGTGGAAGAGACAAACATCAGCGAAAGTGAAGGAGAATAAATGAAGGAAATGAGTAGGAGGCAAAGAAGAAAGAACAGTAAGGCAGTGAGGTGTTGATGCAAGAAAGCATACGGAAAGAGAAGAGAAGGCGAAAAAGAAACCTAACTAGTTGTGGGGAAGAAAATGAAAGCATAGACAGGAAGAGAGGAGGCAAAGGAAATAAAGAAAATAATGAAAATGAAAGAAGAGAGGGCGTAAAGGGGGCGAAGGGAAAGACCAGCAGGATCGAAGAGAAGTGGAAGGGGATAAAAGAAATATGAGGAGGCAAATGAGGTACAATAATGAAAATAGGTCGGGAAGAGTGGGGGCAGACTGGGAATAGAAAAGGAAGGGAGAAGGAAAAGCCGCAGAGAAGGGAACATTGGAGGAGGAAAGACGAGTAGCAATGAAGAGGGCATTGAAAGGAGAGGGAGAAGCAAAGGAAGCAGGAGTAGGGAAAGGTGCAGAGTGGATGGGCGAGTGAAGGAAGTGAAAACCGGGAGGAAGGACAAAAGGAGAGGGTGCAAAGGGGAAGCAGGTAGTGCTGTGGGAGGCTATTTAGTTAGATCAGGAAGTTGGGGTAATAGGTTAGCTTCTGTTTGGACGTCCAAGGTATCGCAGCCAGGGGATTGGTGAGAGGCGTTGGTGAAGAAGTGGAAGGACCATGGGTAGACAGGGATTGGTCAGTGTGTTTGGAAGGAAGAAAAATGGAGAGTGGGGAAGGGTGTGTCTAAGGGGAGGGCAGATGGAAAGGAAGAGAGAAGAGAAGGAAAAGGAGGGTGAGATTGGATGAAAAGGAAGGAGGAAGAACAATGACAGGCTGCAAAGGATGCAAACAAATGGAAAGAAAGAACAAAAAGGGGAACAGAAGAGAAGGGGAAAGGCAAGAGGAGTAGGAGAGACAGGAAATAGAAGTGGGAAAAAAGAGAGAAGACAAGAGAAAGGTGGAGAAAGAGAAGGTGGAAAGGAAGCAAAAAAGAGACGGGGTGAAGATAAGGGGAAGGAATAGAAGGGGCGGTTGGGGAAAAGTGAACAGTAAAGGAAGGGAGAATGGGAGGCAGAGACTGTGAAAAGAAGCGGAAAGTAAGCTAAGGGCGCCGGAAGGGAGTAGGAAGCGAGAAGGGGAAGAGATAAGGGCACAGAAAGAGAAGGGCATGGAAAAGTGAAGGGGAAAGGAAGAAAGAAGGTTGAAGGAAGCAAAAGATAAGTGGGGAGGAAATTAAGGGCACGAGAGAAGGGGAAAGGAACATAAGTGAGGAGGAAGGGAAGAGGATGATAATGGGTAGGAGGAAATAAAGGGAAGGGAAAATGTGAAAGGAAGAGAGGTGGAAAAGAAGAGGGAGTGTGAGATGAAGAGATGGGGAAGTGATGAGATGGAGAAGGAAGAAAAGAGGGAAGAAAAAAGGGAGGGGAAAAGAAGGGTGAGAGAACAGGGGCAAATGGGGAGAGAAGGATCAGAACAGAGAGATGGAGACAAAAGAAGTAGCAGCACATGATGAAAAGAGGTCGGAGGGATAATTGTGCAGTAAAAGCTGAGAAACGAGAGGACCAAGGACAGGGAATTGAATGAACACCGAAAGAGCGAAGAAATGAGGGAAAGCTAGGAATGATTCAGGGAAAGGAGACTACATTTTTCCTTTTCTTTGCACATTTATCAGAAAATGACTTACTGATGTGCAAAGAAAAGGAATACATTTTTTGTAATTTATCTGGTTGAGGTGTATCTCGTCCTGCACAGCGTAGGAACCGCTCTTCTCCTCTCATTGGTTTCAGGCGTAGCAGGTAAGGCCAGGCCAAACTCTTGTGACCCCTTGCGAGGGGTCACCAGAGGAAGTTGCAGTAGCTGGCGTTGTCTCCTGCCACGATGCTATTGGCTTCCACTGCTGTGACTGACAGCAGTGCCAGCTAAGCTACAACATCGCACAAACTGGAACTTCCTCTCTTGGGTCATGAGATGAAGTTCCAGTTGGCCCCATGCTGTGACTGAAATTGCTGTCAGTCAGTGTTCCGCAACATGGCGTCGCTATAGCGTCAGTACAGTCCCACTGCAGCGTTGTGGCACCAAGGGGGGCCCCAGTACAGCTGAGCCCGACATTTTGGCTACTACTGGGTCTTGGCCCCACCTAGCCCTGTCCCACTAAAAGCCCTGCAAACAGTCACACAACTTGCTGAGCCACATGATATTCACATACTTTGGGAACTCTCATTGAAAGAGCATATACCGTCGTGTCACAGGCATCATGTGATGCCGGCACAAGCAGCCAGCATGGTCATGAGACCAAAGTTAATGAAGGAGAGAAACATATTAACTAAAGGCAAACCATGATAGCACTCTCTGCGTGTGGACGTGTATTATTTGTGTGCACAAATGAGCATAGCTCTGCGGCCAGACCCGACATTAGCAATGAAGGCGGGCGCCAAACACATACACTCACCACCCGCTAGAGTCGATACACTCTAGACCTCTGCATCCCGCCACACTAATTGCCATGCAGCTGTGCAAAGTCGCTGTGAGCTTGGGAGAGCCCCGTGAGGCTTCTGGTGCCAGATGTCCTTCTGAGGGGACTGCCAGTCACTGGCGACCAGCAAGGAGGTGGGAGCTGTGGTGCTGCCCCTTTAAGGGTTTCAGCATTAGGCTGAATGATGTTGCACTGCGCCACGTGCCTTTTAAATAAAGGGGCGTTTCCCGGCCGCGCAGAGCGACCAGGGAGCCCGAACTAGGCAGACGTGTCTCGAGTGAGTCTGTGGAAGGAGGGAGCTCACGGAACATCACAGGGCCATCCAGTGCCCCACAACAGTGGCGACGAGACCGGAGTCACGGCCGGGCCCAGCAGTGATGCTGAAAATAATTTTGCTTCATGAACGAGGTGTTGGAACTTCTTGTTCTATTCTGCGGAGAGGGTGTGGCCCACGCGGTTGGCAGCCATTTTGTAGACAAAGGCCTAGGATGGTTGCTGCAGCGGGCAACTGTTTCTGCACGCAAAGCACATCACAAGTTGGAAATTTCGATTTTTGAAGGGCATTTTCGTCGAGTTGAGGTGAGGTGGTGGGGTGGCCTGCTGTTTTCTTTTTGGTGGTCCCCTAGGCCTCCCTGGCTCCATTTTTGGACACTTCCTGTTCTTTCTGGTGAATTCTTCTGCTTCACACTGGTTGTGTGTTTGAGACTGGAACATGGGAACACCCTGATCTGTATTTGGGCTGGTGTGGTGTGTTTGAAGATCAAGAAAGCCTGCCACTATTTTTCATCTGGAAGCAGACTGTTTGGGTGAGTTGCGGCCCCATCGCCATCCAAGGTGGGGTGCTTGTGTGCTTAACCCATGAATGACCAGCCTGATCAAGCTGTGGCCTGGCCGGTGGTCCAGCCAGTGCCCCAGATTCCACCCCCACCTGTGATCTAGCCTCTGCCCCAGCCTGCGCCTCAAGCAATGGGCCAGATGAGACCACCATGGGGAGCGGCAGCCAATCCCCGAGTTTGACATTTCTGGTCCCCGTCCAGCCTGGGGCCTAGATGGAAGCGGTGGATTGATCGCCTTGACATGTACTTCAGGGCCACCATGGAGACCAATGAGGACAGCAAACTGGCGACCCTTTTGTACTCTGCGGGGCCTGCGGTCCATGACATTTTTCAGCCTCTTCAACCAACAGATGCATCCTACAGCGCATCAAAGATGGCTCTTCACGACTACTTCCTGGCCTTGGCGAATGTGGACAATGAGCGCTTTGTAATGCTTTCCACCCGTCAGAAAGATGATGAAACTCTCGACACTTTCTATGGCCGTCTGCGGCTGCTGTTAGTGGCATGTGTCTGGGACAATCCTGATGGAATGGTCAGGAATCGACTGATCCAAGGATGCTCATCGGACAAGCTACGCAGACGGGTGCTGCGGGAGCCAGGGATCACCTTGCCTTGGAGCCTTGAACTGGGTTGGTGTCAAGAGGTGTCTGAGGTGTGAGCGTCTAGGATGGAGTCAGGAGTGTGCCCAGGCAAGGCGGAAGAGGTGTGTGCTGTGTGCTGTGTGCTGTGGGCTGTGGTGGCGGGGGTGCCAGGAGGCCAGCAGGCAATTTCCGTGACAGGGGCGGAAAGCCAGGGGAGGAATGCCTAAAGTGCGGGTATGACTTGCCCCACCCTGCTGAGTGCCCAGCTGCGGGGGAAAGCGTGTGATCGATGTGGTCTAGCTGACCACTCCCCCCCGCATGGGCTGGGCCTCCCTACCTGTGATAGTGCAGAGGGGTCCTGTTTGGTCTAGCTATTTTCACCAATCACACCTGCCCAATGTCGCCCAGGTCGATCAGGGTGATGAAGGTGCACGACCAGAAGAGGAGGAGGAAGAGGAGGGAGAACATTTTCTTTGTATCCAGCATCGAGGCCCTCAAATCAAAGAACAGATGGCAACCACAGTGCATTGTCACAGTCAACAAGTCGTCTGTCCCAGTGTTGGTGGACACTGGGGCCTCTGTCAACGTTATGGCAACGGAACAATACGATGCCATGGAGTGCCCCCCGCAACTGGCTGCTCCCAAGGCCCACATCTTTACATTTGGGGGGGATCCCAGCCAGTTCCGCTAGATGGTGCGTTTGTGGCTAATGTGGGGCATGGTGATTCTAAAATAAGGGCCTGCTTCTACAGTACACCTGTAAGCACCAACACGTTGTTGAGCTGTGCCGCGGTGGAGGCCTTAGGGATTGTGAGTTTCGCGTACTCGGTCTATGTGGAAGACATTCAGACGTTGCTGGAAAAATACTCCTGTTTATTCCAAGGGATTGGGCAGATGGCAGGAGATCTGGTGAGACTGCATATTGATTAATCAATGCAACCCATCACTCTCAAACACCGTGGGGTGCCTTTCCACCTGCGGGAGTTAGTAGATAAAGAACTGGACAATCTCGTCAGCCTTGATATCCTTGAGAAGGTTGAAGGCCCTACCCCATGGGTGTCCCCCCATTGTCGTTGCAAGAAAGCCGAAGCAACCAGACTCGTGAGGATCTGTGTTCACATGCGGCTCCCCAACAAGGCTATCAAGAGGGAGCAGCATTTGACACCTACCATTGATGACATTATCACCGAGCTGCAGGGGGCCGGTTCTTTTCCAAATTGGACCTCAGGACCGGGTACCACCAGGTCGTGTTGCACCCTGAATCTCGATACATCACGACTTTCACCACTCACAGAGGGCTGTATTGGTACAAGAGACTGAGTTTTCGGGTGTCCTCTGCAGCGGAGGTGTTTCAAAACATTATTCGTGGTGTCCTGGCAGACCTCGATGGTGTTTTAAACATAAGTGACGATATTCTGGTGTTTGTAAAATCAGAACCAGAACATTTGCACAAGCTTGCCAAGACATTTGTACGGCTTCTGTCCCATGGCCTGACGCTACACCGTGAAAAATGCGAGTTCCTGAAGCCTACCATTGAATTCTTCGGGTTCATGTTCAAGGAGGGAGGTGTGTCACCTGATCCCCGCAAGGTCAAAGACATCAAGGATGGCTGTCCACCGGAGAATGTGTCGGAGTTGGAGTTTCTTGGGCATGGTGACATACTGTGGCCGCTTCATAAAGAACTTGGGCTCTCGATCAGTCCTCACAAAGAAGGAGACCATGTGGCAATGGGGGCCGCTAAAACAAACGGCTTTTGAAGACATCAAAAGTGCCCTCACGGCAGAGGAGACCATTGCGTTCTTCGATCCCGCCCTCCAGTCGGAGATCATAGTGGATGCCAGTCCTTTTGGTCTCGGGGCTGTGTTGACACAGGTCGGTGCTAATTTGAGTGTCAGGCCAGTGGCGTATGCCAGCAAGGCGCTGTCTGAGGCCAAGCAGTGATACTCCTCGATCGAGCGGGAGGCCTTGGCTGTTCTATGGGACTGCAGGCATTTCCTGTCTGGGTCGACCTGTGACGGTAGTGACCGACCACAAGCCTCTGCTGCCCATCTTGGCAGGCTCATCCTCAAAACCACCTGCGAGGATTGAACGGTGGATGCTGGAGCTACTCGAGTATGGTGTCTCGCTGGTCTATCGTCCTGGCACCAACAATGCGGCTGACTATCTGTCTCGCCACCCCAGAGGGAACCCGGATGGCTGGGCAGATGACTGTGCAGAGGAAGCGGACGCTCACGTTCGGTTGGTGGTGGAGGCAGCAACTCCCAACTCCCTGCCCTTGGAGGACCTTGAGGTGGCTGCGGCCCAGGACGAGTGCTTTCTCATCCTGGGCCCCTTTAAGGGTTTCCACACGCGTTGGCGTGACGTTGCACTCCGCCGCGTGCCTTTAAATAAAGGGGGCGTTTCCCAGCCACGCAGAGCGACCGGCGAGCCTGAACTAGGCAGATGTGTCTTGAGTGAGTCTGTGGAGGGAGGGGGCTTACGGAATATCGCAGGGCCATCCAGTGCCCCACAACAGGAGCCCCGGGTGGTGGTGATCCGCCATTTGTCAATCAACATGGCAGAAAGCTGCTCTGGGCCCCTCCTATTACTGCGCATGATCTGGAAGAGGCAGCAATGCCACGCCAGCCTAGGGGAGGTCATGCCTGCATCGGCATGGCCTTGCCTGCAGAGAAGATGCCAGACAGCAGGAATTACAACATGATGCCACTCCAGACAGAGAAATTATTTTCAGGAAGGTGAGAAAGGGGCACAGACATGGAAATCTAGCTAATCCAACCAGCGTAAAGAAAAGGATAGCGCATATGCAATAACAAATTCATGCATGAAATGGGATTCAACATAAAAATGCAGATCAGGCTGACCACGCCCTGAGACCATAGCACCCAGACTGTTATCTAGCAGATCCGAACCAAGACATCCTTGCAGTGACCAGGCTCAAGGGAAGACAATCAACGACAAACCCCAACACCCAAATCACTGCTACACACCATACCAAGTGCAGAAGACGGGGGGACCAAGCACTGGCGCAACAAGTGGGAGTTTCTTTCTCCATACCCATCTTGCTCCCTTTCGATATGTTGGACACCACCAACCTGGGCCCCCAGGTGGTCCTGATGGATCAAGGAATTCGTCAAATATCTGAATGCTTTGGGCCCACAAGCGGACAAGCACATAACAGGGCTACTTACACTGACAGCAGGCCCAGAAGTAAGAGACATCATCTTTGAGTTGCCAGAAGATGACTATGCTTACCCATACCTAAAATGTGTACTTAACGAACACTTTGCCATTCATAAGAATGTGAACTATGAATGTCACATCTTCCACACCACTATTCAGCTTCCAGACGAAACTATGGACAAGTTTGTGACACGCCTCGGAGCGTAACTGAAGCGCTGTGAGTTCCACAGATACACAAACGAGGAGGCTAAAAAAGGAATTGCAGGATGCGAGTCGGTAGCTTTAAAAAAATAAAATTGTCGCAGAAGCCTCACACTCTGGCTGTCATCCTACTCCTAATCCGGATGACAACTGCACTAGATGTTCAAGTCTCCACCATGAGCAAGCGCCACATCACACCATCAAAGAAGAATCCCTAAACAAAGTCATGACCCAATCGACGACGACGAAGGATGAGACATCAGAGAAGCGTCAATGCTTCTTTTGTGGATACAAGTTCCTGCATGAAGGCACGTGCCCTGCATTGGGACAAGAATGCTCCACATGCGGTAGGGAAGACCATTTCAGGTCAATGTGCCGCAACCCCAAGGCTCCCCGGCCAAGCCAGACAGAATTTACGACTCACAAATAAAAGTCGCCCCCCACTCCACTTTCAGAGAGGAGAAACATTGTCGATCAAAGAGGAGGTACTAGACCAGTGAAAGACGCAGCACCAGATCAAAGCACTTACCATCTCCCAATGCACGCCGAAAAGGAAGGAGACGCGTTCACTATCTACATGCAGTCACACCATCTATGACTGAGTCAGAGACTCCATCGAGTTTGGAGAGAAGAAGAGGGTACCTGAACGTCCTGGGTAACGCCATGGCCACAGCACACATCCCAAAACTGACACTTACAAGGAATAACGTTTGATCGACTGACACATTGACGCTGAAGCATCATACGGTTGCATACAGAGCTTCCAAGCTGTGATCCAAATGGGGCTCATTCACATCATGGACGACAAATACATCACGCCGGCCCTGGAGATCGAAGCAACATTCTCGTCCTTGTTCTGAAAGATAGGAAGACTAAAAGGGTGCAAAATATGGCTGCACATTGACACGTCTGTCAAACTGACAGCTCAGCACTACCGTGGGATACCCTTCAATATCCAACATCAGGATGAGAAGGAACTGCTAGCCCTCATTGAGGCCGACATAATCGAACCCGCTACTGCCCCACCCATGGGTCTCGCTGGTTGGACTAGTACCTAAGAAAGGACCGGAAGGCCAAATACGACTTTGCTTTGATGTACATATCCCCAATCAAGCTATACAGGGGGAGCACCACCAATCCCCATGCATCACTTACATGATGCATTTATTGAATTGCCCCAAGGTTTTTTCCAGGCTAGACCTGAACAAAGGGTCAAATCTTTGATGTGGCAGTAGCACTGGGCATCCAGTCTTTTGTTCAAGTGTTGTCCATGCAGCAGCAGAGAGTCTGGTTAAGCAGCAGGGCTGTGCCTTCTCTCTCTCTTCCTCATTGGGCCGGCTAAATCCCCTGCAAATGCCCCCATAGACTTTGGCGCCCCTGCTACCTATACTTTTAAGGACTGGCCTCTCTGCACAAAAAAACAAGGGATGTATGATGAGGATCAGTTTGATGCATTGGCTTGGGCTTTTCCTGTTGACACCTACATATGTAAGGACTCGATTTCTGGGAACTGGCATCCGCTGCTCACTGGGATGGCCAAAGAGGGGGCTAGGCATTATGACGATGGGGCCTCGCTTGAATATCGGATATTCTGCCAGTAATGTGGCATCTTTCTTATCCCATTCCTCTCTACAAAAAGGGAGATGGGTCATCTCCAACAGGCTATTGACACTAGATGCCTCTAGTAAGATGTTTGTTGCCTTGCTATGAAAGGAGTTGGACCAGTGGTCCAATGATTCTAAACAGACTACAAAATTCCAGATAGGTTTTAGAAAAAGAATGGTGGTTTTATTATGACTGTATTGCTTGTACAACATAGATCTGAATGATGAAACACTTTGTTGCAAGCATAGACTTCTCTAGTGCCTTCTGCCTTCGACAAGGTAGATAGAGATCTGTTCTCAGAAACATGATTGAAATGATCCATCCTAGGGGGGCTTTTGAAACGTATTATGCTCCTCTATTCGGCCACTAAAATACAGGTAAGATTAACTTGGGAGGGAGATCTTTCCCAGCCAATTATTTCTTACGTGGGAGTGAACCAGGGATACATATTAGCACCATCATTGTTTAACCATCTGCCTGATATTAATGAGCCATCGGACGTGCTGAATTGTTTTCCAGTTAAACTTTGGTCCTTGACCCTGCATTGGTTAACTTTTGCAGATTACCTTATTTTCTTTGATTTGACGGCTATTGGCCTGCAAAGGAAACTTGCGGGCTTCGCTAACTATGCCAAATGTAACCATTTGGAGGGGAACATACAAACATCGAAGATTCTAGTTTTTTAATGATTCTCTTCGACAGAGGCTTCACAGGTCTGGGTTGAAAAGGACACGGCACTTCCCTCCTTGTTGTACCTTCAGGTCTCGCCGCCTTTCTTCTCCGTTTGATCTGCCGGTCCAGGATAGCTGCTTCCTCGTGTGGTTTTCCTTGCTGAAAGTGTGCTCTCGTGTTCCGCCTCTTATCCCTGTGGGGAAGGGAAAGGGTTGTCAGGTCTGTGAAGTTATTGTCAATTGCCTGACTCTGCTTGACCCTTGTGTTGGGACATGTCAGGTAAACGGCTCTGGTGTTAGTACATTATCTTTCACGGTGTAAAAGTGTTTGCATCGTAAAAGGGGTTGGGGGTACAGCTTCTAAATATCCTATGGGGTACGATGGGGAAAAGGTTTTACAAGGAAGGGGGTACCGCATCTCGCCCGTCTGTGTCCCACTTCCACTCCCTGAAGACCCCTCATCCAGGTGATCCTCCCCCATTGGTCTACCCCCAGGAACTGGATCCAATAGAGATGGCCACGTCCTGGCCACCTGGATGACAGATCCCCCGGGGACTAGCAGGTAGCAGGTGAGACACCTTCAGGTTTCTCACACTGTCTTTACTTCAATACCATGCCTTCCTTACAGTCCCAGGATGGGCCTTCCAAGGAAAGCGCGATCATGCAGGCTCTGTAAAGATACGTTGATTGTGGAAACCTTAAAACATCTAATTACCTCATGCCCTTTCTTGAAAGATTTAAGAACACTTTTCAAAATGTGTATGTGTTTTGAATAATCACGCAACAGAGACCTTGTGGCAGAGATTGATGTGGGGAGAACAGGTTTCACTGATTTTAGCTGTTACACAGTTTATACGTTCTCTCAATGAAATTTTGTGTACGTAGATTAATTGTATATTGTGACATTATTTCTTCTTTTGTATATTTGTTTTCTGGTGTATTAGAACACCCTAGCGGATGTTTCTCAATCTTGATTGGTCAATCTGCGGGCTATAAGAACTAGTACAGCCCGCAGATTGATTACAGCCCGCAAATCGGGTGTTCGCAAAGCAAGCAGCTTCAACGTTGTATTCTGCAACATTGAAGCTGCTTGCTTTGGTGTATATGAAGCTGTTCATATACACCACACGGGTGTATAGGAACACTTTCACATACATCAAAGCTAGCAGCCTCAACGTTGTATTCTGCAACTTTGAAGCTGCTTACTTTGGTGTGTATGAAAGTGTTTATAAACACCTGTGTTCTCAGCAGCATTTTTGTAAAATAACGAATGTGTTATTTTACAAAAATGCTGCTGAGATTTCAGGATTGCGCCCGTTATGACAAACAGGCGCAATCCTGAAGGTGCACTGTCGTGCACTACGAGGACGCCCAGGTCCACTTGAAAATACTGGTGGAGACTGGACGCACTGATTTGGCACAGTGAATCCTGCTCTTTAGCACATTCACTGTGCCAAGTTCAGAATCGGACCCTGAGGGTGTTCCAATAGCTTTATAGACCTGCAGCGAGGGCCGTACCGGGCGTTATAGCCATAACGCCCGGTACGGCCCTCGCTGCAGGTCTATAAAGCTATATTAGAAATGGGATATGGCATTGTTTTTAGTGTTTCTAATTGATTTGTCTCCTTTTCATTTTTTTGGTTGTGAAAGGTTCATTGTAAACCATAAAACAATAAATAAACTGTTGAATATCCCTGATTTCCCCCCCCCCCTCATCATCCATGCTGGTGTGAAAAACCAGACAGTGTTTCACTGCCTAGACCACTTACTCAGGTGGCCAGGGCACCGCAATGGCCTTTGAATCCAGACCCTGGGGGTGGACAAGTGCAGGAGGATCACCTGGGTGATGCGTCCTCGGGGATTAAGGGAGGAACTCCCAATGGCAAGACATGGTATCCCCCTTTCCAAATACCCCGGAAATGTCAAGTCTGTGTTAAATGTGAACTTGACGGCAACAGTATCCGATGAATAAAGGTTGCGCGTGTGCTGATAAGATGCGAGATAAAGCAAACCATTGTAATTAACTGTAAAGAACTGTAAATTAAAGCTACAAAGTAACAGAGTGGTCTGGCGACAGGAGATTGCCCAATCGAAAGTCTCTGTGAAATGTCTGATGCCCTAGAAGCGGCACGAAGAGAAAGAAACTGAAGTGCAAGATTTGAACTGTTAGGTTTGATCCCAGCAGAGGGAAACCTGGATGTGTGATATATCTTTGAACTTTGAAACAAGTACTGTGCTCGAACCTACATTTACCAAGAGGCCTTGGTGTAGGAGAGAAAAAGTGATGTTTTAAGGTAGAAGGGGTGATGCTGAGCTAAGAGCAAAAGCCTCGTAGTTTCAAAAGTCTTCGACAGCGAAGGAAAGCCCGACGGAGGGAAGCCAATGAAAGTGTGATTGAAGCTTGGGGAAGGGAACCCCTATAAATTGTGATTGAAAGGTGTGAACCCGGCCGAGGGAAACCTGTATTGAATTATGTTAACCAGAAGGAAACGAACATTTGTTGAACTGTGTTTGCCTTTTTTTCGTTGGAAGGCGAAGTGAGCCCTGGTCCACGAAATAAACTGCATCCTTGTGTACAAAGCCGTAGTGTGTCTGTCACCTTACCCCGTGCTACAAAACGTGGGGAAGGGAGTTTACTCAGCCATACTGACATTTCTTTTGAACACTGATTTTCCTTTTTGTATTATTCATTCCCTTTCCTCATTTATTGCATTAGAAAGAGGGCAAGCATTAGGTGTATTAGTATAGGCCATTTTATTTTGACTAAGGACTGACTAGGACTGTATTTTCTTTTTGTTTGATTGTCAAGAATACTCTCATCTTACGTATAGGGCAAGATAGGAGTTTTCCAACCTCTTTTAAACCATCAAAATAGAGGTTTTGAAACTTGCAGCTCTTGTGTCAGTGTCTACTTGTGATACCATGCCTCCCTTACACTGGACTCAAAAAAACAAAACCGTGTAATTTCAAGGGCAACATTATCAGTCTACTTCGAAGCTACTTGTGTTATAGTATAGGTGCAGGGCACATTTGAACACTAGAAAACAAAAGGGGGGACAAGGGAGAAGATAACAATAAACGTCCTACTAGGCCTTGTGACATTTGGATCGTGCAAGTGCAGTAACAAGAAGTGCAAGGGAGAGGGGGGAGTGCAGGTCTGCGTGAAATGTGAAGTGCTAGGGTGGGAAGGGAAGTGCAGGGTAAAGAGGAAAGAGTGCAAGTGGAGTTGGTATCAGGGGGGAGAGGGTAACTGGGGCTAGGTGAGTGCTAAGGGGTGGCCAGGATGATAGGTGCCAGGGATTGCAGGGGTGAGGGCCCACATGCCAGTCACTACGGCAGACGAGGAGATTAGTAGGGGAGGGGGAGAGGGAAGGAAGAAGAGAAAAGCAGTGTCATGAGGAGCTTCCAGAACTTACGGAGATCCGGCTAAAGTCTGAGAGATGCAGGGAGTCCATTCCAGAGGAAGGCTCCAACGGAGGAGATGGCTACCCCACCCCACTCTCTGCTTAGAGAAGTGTCTGATCTGCAGAGAGTTGGAGCTAGAAGATTGAAGGGCTCTAGCAGGGAGCCATTTAGGGAGAGAGAGTTTGATGTAGCAGGTTCCCAGGCCCCAGAAAGCCTTGTGGATGATGCATAGGGTCTTGCAATTGATCCTAGCAGCAACCGGGAGCCAGTGGAGAGATTTTAGGGCTGGAGAGATGCAATCCCTAGGCTTAAGGCCAAGGATAAGTCTTGCAGTCCTATTCTGGATTAGTTGAAGGGGGCAAAGGGAGGATAAAGGAAGATTGAAGAAGAGACTGAAGAGGCTGTTGCAGTAGTTTAGCCTAGAGAACACCAGAGCTCTGGAGACATTGAGTTTCTGGAGGAAGGTGAGGAAAGGGAGAATGCCACTGAGTAGCTGCAGCTGATAGTGGGCCTTCACGGCAAGGTCCACAATGCGAGGAGAGAAAGGGGTCAAAGATGACACCATGGTTTTTGCCTCACAAGAGGTTGAGGGGAGCGGCCCCATAGAGGGAGGCCAGAGGGTAGGAGAGAAAGAGGGTGTCGGGGTCTCGATGAGAAGGATCTCAGTCTTACGGGCATTAAGGCAGAGATCATTGGTGGCACACCATGCCCGAATAGCAGTCGGACAGTCGGGGAGGAAGAGGAGGCAGAAGAGGGCAGCTGGAAGTGAGGAAAGAAGGAGGAGTTCAGGTGGGCCACGGCGAGAGGATAGAGCCTTGGGGGATGCTGGAGGTGGAAAGGGTGATAGGGAATCACCTACCGATCTAACTAATGGGCCGCCTAGCATTGGTCAAAATGATCGTACTCCCCAAGCTGTTCGACCTATTTAGTACGGTGGCAGTATGGCCAGGGAGACCCTTCTTTGCTAAGATCCAAGGGACATGCTCAACGTTTATATGGAAAGGGCAGGCAAGGGTAGGTTGGAAGCGGCTTGGTAGGCCATACGAACAGGTGGGACTAACTGCCCCCGACTTTCAGCTGCATTTCTCTCATCTCAGGCTTATTATGCAGCATACTAGACTGAGGGCGGTCCCAAGGCATTGCATGTGACACTTGAAACACAAGAACAGGGATCAACAAGACTCCTACACAAATTAGCTAAAGGAGGATCGGGGAATGATAATTATATAAACCCAACACTGGTTACATGTAGGGAGTGGACAAGGCTCACTGATGAGCCCAATAACACTGTGCTGTATAGCGCTGCCATGCCTATATGGGATGCACCGTATTTACCCCCAACACAAGATGCAAACCTGTCCACACACTAGGGAAACAAAGACATAAATACCTTTGGAGATCTGTGTGCTGATAAGCAGTTTATTAGCTGGGATAACATTAAAGTGATTGTACATCACACCCCAATGCAGAAGTTGCAATACCTCAGATTGTGCTCGGCAATAGCCAACACGTGGGAAGGTTTCCCTAATGAGCCTCCATTGCAGCCTAGCCTGGGTTACATACTATCCCCTAGCACGGTGAAGAAATCGGCCTCTACACTATACAAAATTGCATTATCAACCAGGGACGTCTATGCACCAGCTGTGAGGAAGGAGTGGGAGCGTGACTTAGATGTCACCTTTACAGATGCATACTGGTGACAACTGCGTGGATTGACAAAAAGCATATCCTGTAATTCTAGATACCACCTGATACACTTTAGGATATTGAGCAGAGACCATCTCACCCCGGCCAGACTCAAAACCATGTATACCACAGCAACTGGGGAATGCCCAAGGTGTGGGAGAGATGAAGCAGGCATATTACACATGCTGTGGCCATGCACAAGTCTAGCTGAATAATGGGCGGAGGTGTGTAGTGTGCTTGGCGAGATGTCTGAGGAGCCCATAAACTGGGACCCGGGAATGTGTGTTCTGGGCATTGTACACAAGATGAATCCAACACGACGCACATTTCTGAACTTCGGCCTACTAATAGCAAAGCGCGCGATATTAATGTGTTGGAAAAGCAAGGAATCTCCAGCGTTGAGTGAATGGGAGAAAGACAAGACTTGGGCAAATGACAATGAAGAAGTGTACTCTAGTCTACCGAAAGACCAAAGAAATATCGAGGCTTAGTACCATAAAAGAAATACGCCAATCACGGGTTGAAAAGATACAAGTATCTTTCATTTCTGTGCAGTCAAAGCAAAACCGATAGCTATCTGGCTCCCAACACCTCGCAGTGTATACCAGCAGACACAGTGAGGGGTGAGAGTTCTGGACATCTAAACACAGGCATATTTATACCTTTTTCGAAACATTGTCCAGCCTCTCTCCAAGCTAATAATTCACAAGCTAGAGTTTGTGCCCAGTTCACATGTCAAATATTACAATATTGTACAAGGAGTTAAACAAGTTTGCATTTCCATGAAGTTACAATGGTACTGTTGGTTCTCTAATCCATGGTAAGCCTTGTTCCAAGAATCGCTACAGTGCAGTTCAGCCATACCACATGGTCTGAGTTTACTTTCCATTGTCTCATTGTTTATACAAGGATGAGGCTTGTGAGCGCAGACAACACTTGGATTGCAGTTCATATGAGTCACAAGGTTCCTTTGCATTGGTCAAACAGTCTGCTCTCGGTCAACCTAAACATTAACAGAACTCAAAGGTCGTTTAGCTGGGATGCAAGTTGAAAACACAGTCCACCATTTTAGAACACAGTAACAAGAGCTGAAATCAAAATGGCGGACGATTCTTAAAATGGCAGCGACATCGATCGAAAAGCGGAACATTATGAACGCGGTTTTCTGTGTAATGCGAATGAGCTTAGGCCAATATTCATAACAAGGCGGTATTATGTGATTATGTTTCAACAAACGCTCCTTTTGGCCAAGCCAAGAGCATTACTCAAACATTCGCCTTACTCAAAACCCCACGCCTCAATGTCCGTACATCCTGAATCGCATTCTTCAAAAATATCGATCGCCATGAGTTCCTTGATAGTGATATCCTTAATTACAAAAGTGCTTACTGTTTCCTTAGGTGCATGTACCTTTGGTCCTAATGTACCTATAGTTTGCACACAACATCCTCCTAACATCAAACATATTGCAGGAAGACAGTGCACACAACAACAACAAAACAATAGAACACCAAGAACTACCACCAGGACTGCAAAAAGCTTCCAACACCATGAACGTAGAAAGTCCCAGAACCAAGCACTAAGATCCCGGTTTCCCTCGGGGACATGTACTTCCATACTCAAGGTATGCAGATTTTGTATTGCCTTGAATATAGTAGGGGAGGAGTTGGGTACAAAGACACATCAAGCAGATCCCACCAATTTACATACCCCACCATGCTCAGCTAGGGTGACATTTAACACAATCCTATTCTGAAGGGCCACTAATCTAACTGTTTTTTGTTCCAGCATCATGTTGTGAAGTATATCGGTGGTTCTATTGATGGTTTTCTCTATACTCTTGCTAGTCTCCTAATATCTTCAGAGTTCATTATTTGTCCCCCCAAAATGGCACAAAGGATTTTGCTACACCACCCATAATCTGTGAAGGAGTATTACCATTCTCGTCCCGCCTTGGACGAGCTCTAGAGACCTCAGAGGTGCTAGCTGCATATACCCCTGGAAACAAGATACCCAAGTAGCAGGTACCCTGCCAATCTCCAGGTAGCCAAGGATAAGCTTCATTGCCACAGACAAAATAAACGGGATCACCTACATACAAAGGTCTGTCCTCACTAGTTAGATTTGCAATGTTGGCACAACCCTTGAATGTACCCATTGGCTGAGAACCATCCCTTTGTATTCAGAAGGAAACGAAGTTGGGGCTATGATTGATAGTATAGGAAGGAGGCATGGCATCCCGGTTGCCTACGGGAGCCATCTTGAAAGAAATTAGCGAATGTAAAGTTCTGGAAAGTCTATCGGAAGGCCTAATAGAAGCAACATTGAGTTTGCTCCTATTTGCAAAAATGGAACATCCCAAAGGTGTCGGGACTCGTTTCTCAAACTCATTCAAATTGGTCCCATCGAAGTTCCCAGAAATATTATCATTCCAATGACCAAAGAATAATGCCCTTAGTGAGGCGTAGCATGCAGTAGTCAAAGGAAGACGATGAATATACCAACCCAACCCTTTTCCCCTGTGCTGTGGCAAATGTGAACGCACCCAGCAATTAGTTTTGTTTAGAATCGCATGGGTGGCATTCATGATTAACAGGAGAGTGTTATTGTGGTAACTCTGTGTTGGGAATCCCTAGGAGGTAGAGTGTGCAGATGCACAAAAGGTGAAGACATAGTGGGTACAGTTTCAGTTGGTACCAAAGTCTCAAGTGGACGCACCCCCTCTAAATACCACAACCCAAGCGAAAATATAACTGTCAGACCGATTAACATTATAACAAGAAAACAATGAGTCTTCAAGGACCATGATCTTTGATGAACGGATTCTTTGTCAGCCACACGACCAATAGCTTGATCCGTACAAGTAGAGTTAGGAAAGAACATTGTTCCTCAGAGTCCGTTTCGAAAGTCTCTTCATCAGGCTCTTCCAGTTTATTCGCCGGTGGGCTCCTGACCAGTAGTTTATCTTGCTTGAAGGTAACTTTGCCGGTCTCTGCCTCTTATTTACATTTCATTGAGAGAGTGGCAAGGGACTAGCTCAACAGTGGGTTCTTATGGGCACAGCCGATGCTATGCTGTAAGTCTAGTGCTGTGGACGCAGATCGTACCTCAAGACTCCAGGTATGGCGTGATCTGCGAACAAAGTGCTGTCGCTTCCTGATGAAAGTGGTGAAACGGATGCAAGATTGCTCGATGATGCAGAAAGATCAGAGGAAGAACTCAAAGGCAAAGCAACTGTCTCCCCATGCCCCACGGGCTCAGGAAGAATCTCCGGGACACCCCTGGTGTCGATCAGAACAGACTTGTCATGCGGAACAGAGCAGTTTCCTTCTCTTCTCCTTTGTCGTGTGGCAGAGGAAAAGGTATCCTCTTGACGTGCGTCACGTGTATCCAATGTTTTTTGCTGTCTACTCGTACAGTGGTCTGTGTGGCCAACAAAACTTGAAACGGTCCTCTCCAGCGCGGTGCGAGACAGGATGCTCTTTCAAATGCTTTAGTGAGCACCCAGTCGCCGGGTCGAAGTCGATGGCCTGGCCCCTCGTATTTTACTGGGAGGGCTTCTCGCACTGATTGATAAATCAAATACAAGTTTTGAGTTAACTGGTCACAGTATTCAGAAAGGAGCAAACGCTCCACATCTTTCATTCGCTTGGGCTTGGGTTTGGGCAAATTCCAAATATTAGCTGGCCTTCCCATAACTATTTCATAAGGGCAGAGCCCAGTTTTTCATTTGTGGGGTCGTCTGCTTGGACAATAAAACTATTGGTAAGGCATCCGGCCATTTCAAATTACTACTAGCGCAAACGTTAGCCATCTTATTCTTCATTATACCATTATGGCGTTCTACAAATCCGGCACTCTGAGCGTGTCTGGCCGAATGGACCGTTTATCGATATGTAATCCCGTGCATATTTGCAGGATAACAGCAGCGATAAAATGTGGACCATTATCCGACCAAATGACCCTCGGCAACCCAAACCTAGGAAAATATTCCTTAAGCATGGCTTTTGCCGTCGTTATTGCTGTGGCATCTTTTACAGGGAATGCTTCGACCCATTTGCTGAAGGCACACATTACTACCAGAACGTATTTGTCGTTTTGGCAGCGCTCCATTTCGATGAAGTCGAAATGTATTACCTCAAAGGGCACAGAGGGGGGACCAAAACTACCCCTCAGTGTTGATGTACCTTTCCCCACATTATGCTTTAAGCATACCATGCAATTTTGGACCAAACGCTCAGCAGTCTTTGAGATGTTTACATTTACCCAGACAGGTTCTAGCAGTTTACACATTTTTCTAGCACATATGAGTAGGACCATGAGCCATTGTAACCATAGCAGTGACATAAGCATCTGGTAGCATGCATTCTTTCTTGACATTGTCTATCCAACAACCTTCTTCATCTAAACTTGTTAAACCCCCAGCCCATTGCTTAAGCTCTTCTGGAGTGGCATCAGCTTGAATTAATTTTTTTTTATAGAATCAATTCCTTCATCTATTATACAACTATTAGTGGCTTCTTTTGTTACATACATTTCTGAATATAAATTGTTGGCAGTCTGTTTGGTTATCCTGTCAGCAAAAGCGTTTCCTCTCCCCACATCATCTGTTACTTTCTGGTGTGCGGTGCACTTCATTATTGCTAGTTAAGTAGGAAGCGCAAGTGCTGAGAGTAGCCGAACTATCAAAGTGCCATGTTGAATCTTAGTTCTGTGTGGGGGTCAAGAAAACTCTCTCTGCCCATAATCTACCGAAGTTGTGAACCACCCCAAAGGCATACTGGCTGTCTGTAAATATATTTACTCTAATCCCTTAGTTCACAAGCTCGATAATCTCTGCGGCCTGCGCGGTGTTATGCGAAATTCTCTTGGTTTCCACAATAGTGCTTAATGTAGTGATGGCATAAGCAGCAGTGGATGTACCATCCGGAAGTTTGAAGCTGGAGCCATCGTAAAACAGCTCCCCTTGTGGATCTGTTAGTAGTGTATCATTTATATCAATTCTGCCTTTAGTTTCTTGCTCTGTGGTATAGAGGTAGTCATGTGACATCTTGTCACTGCAAGCAATGTCTTGCGGAAGAGGCAATAGTTCGGCTGGATTTAATACGCAACATCTCTTAATTTGGATATGCGGTGCAAATAAAATCAACTCGTATCTTGTTAATCGTGCTGATGTAAGATTTTGCGTTCTGTTCAATAGAACGTCTACAGAGTGGGGTACCATCACTGTTAAAGAGTGACCTAAAACCATACCCTCACTTTGCTTTACAGATGCAGCGGCAGCAGCAACAGCTCTCAGACATCTCGGCAAAGCGCATGCAACAGGATCAAGCGTGGAGGAAAAATAACTGCACAGTCTATTCTCCCACCCCTCCCCCATGTTCCTGCGTTAACACAACCAAAGCACATCCATCACATTCATGCACAAATGGCCTTGTAACGCAGCCTTGGGGAGATCAAAAGTTTCTGGCAATCCAAGTTCCAAAGAAATGCCCTTCTTTGTCAATACCAACATTGGTTTTATCATTAATGAGAAGTTAGGGATCCACTGTCTACAGTACAAAGCCATGCCTATCAAGGCTCTGACCTCTTTCTGTGTATTTGGGATAGACATGCTAGAGATGCTTTTTATCCATTCAGGTGTCAGTCTTCTTCCCTCCTTTGACAGGAGATAGCCTAAATAGCTGACCTCCTGTCGACAATATTGAAACTTTTTCAATGAAGCCTTATGCTCATGCTCTGCTAGATGGATAAGCAGCAACACGGTGCCCTCCTTGCAAGCAACTTCTGAGTTTGCAGCTAAAAGAAGATCGTCAACATATTGCAATAATGTACAAGTTGGAGTCAACTCCAGTGTATCGAGCTGCTCCTTCAAAGCTCTACTGTGAATACTCAGACTCTCAGTGTACCCTTGTGGCACACGAGTGAATGTAAACGAGCGTCCCCCTAGGGTGAACGCGAACGAGTATCTACTGTCAACATGTACAAGAATGCTAAAGAAGGCATTCTTAAGATCCACAACACTGAAGTGAGTAGCAGAAGCTGGAATCATTGTTAATATTGTAGTCACATCAGGCACAATTGGAAATTGTGGAGCAACAATCTTATCAATAGCACGTAAATCAATAATGAAACGGAAGGAAATCACATTATCCCCTTTCTTGTACACCAGTAAAATTGGGCTATTGCACAAACTTCCTGCAATTTCCTCAATCACTCCAAGATGAACAAACTCAGAAGCTATACTTTTTAAAGCTTGCTCACCATCAGCTGAAAGCTTATATTGTGGAATACGTGGCAACTTAACACCTGGTTTCAAGACAATCTTAACAGGTTCAATTTGCAAAATGCCAACCTCATTATTGTCAACTGCCCATAAACATGCCAGAACTTTATCCAATTCAGTCGGTAAAGTCCTATTCAGGAATTGTGAAGCAGAAAATTGCTGAGGTGAAATCGTCAACTGTACTCCATCCGGAGAACAATGAATTACTGCATTTAATTCCTTCAACAGATTCAACCCCAACAAATTCTTGGCACAATTTGTTGTTAGAAGAAATGGGCATTGATCCGTGAATGGCCCCAGTGAAATCGGTACCGGCTGAGAAACTGGACTAACCACTGGTGTGCCAGAAAACCCTACAGAAATGTTCTTCTGCCCTGACAGTGGAATATCTGGAACCCGTGAATGATCTATGGAACACTTCTGTGCTCTCGTATGTATCAAAAATAGATGTTTCCTATTCCCCACCTTCATTTCTATGTAGGGCCCTTTCTGATCGACGGGAAAAGGCACTGGTTCCAGACTCTGCTTCGGGCTGTCCTAAAGGAACAATATATCATCAAATATGAGATCCTCAGAAAGATAGGCAGTCGAAGGATTATCAAAAATATTCCTATTATCAACACTATGTTGCTGACTATCTTGCGAGAATGACTGTGGATTCTGGGCGAACTGACTTCTACCAGGACCGCCTGCTCCCAGGCGGCCTCTGGATCGTCTACCCATGGTACCGTATGTGTTATTCGATTGCTGCTGAAGGATCGGGCATTGTGCTCACCAATGACCTTCTTGTCTGCAATAAGCACATTGGTTCATGTGTACAGGAGCCATCTGCGCATTACTCTGTGGAGCAAACTGCCGCCTAAACTGTGTACTTCCACCTCTAGTCCCTCTTACTATCTGCTGCAACAATGCTTTGGTTTTCAAGTCTCCCTTCTTCTTTTCTATTCTCTTTTTCAGCGTTGACTCTATTTTTATAATACTGAGCCATATCCAATACTTCAGACTGTGATTTAGCTTGCCAGGCACTTTCGGAAGTCATAATTTGTGATTGGATATCAGGCAACAATGTTGGATATCAGACATTTGTCCACAAACAGCCTTTTTTCTGACTCAGTGCTTAAATCCTGACTGCTAAAATCTGAAAAATACTTGATCGAACCGATTTAAAATATTCGGTTGCACCTTCAGATTTCCCCTGATTGCAGGCAGTAAGCTTGTCCCAAACTATTCTTCTCTCTAGAACTAGAGTCTTCAGTTTTGTTACTATTCTGTCTGGCACTGACAGTATCACCTGTGGCGGTTTCTCACCAGCTTTCTTTTCTCCATCTATCCGTACCAAGTTAACCCAGGTGTCACCCAACCCTGCCTGATCATCTACAGTTCTAATCTGTTTCTATAAATCAGCAGGTAGGATCACAGGGAACAACAAGTCTATATCACTCAGAGTGAAAACTGATGAATGCAAAACAGATTCTATTTCTTTGTAAAACACTGTTGGATTTTTTCCTAATATATGGAATCGACTGTCTAATGGTATTTACTTCCTGTCTAGAAAATGGGACATGAAAAAACTGGGAAACATAATGAGCTTCAATAGTAACGGCTGCTGCGCCTGTCGCAACATTCGCTGGAATCTCTACTTTAGGAACAGTAGTCGGAGGAACCTCCCTCATTGGCAATTGATAAGTAGGAATTCTGAATGTTCACTAAGCAACAAGACTAAATCAAGAGACAAAGCAGTCGAAGCAGTATCTGGTGAAAATGCTGTCTTATAAATTACCATCAAATCTGCGGGACAACAAACCTTTTTCTTCATACACTCATCCTGCAGGTACTCTACCATTACCTGTAACACTTTCCTTTGCATAGCCGGAGTATACTGACTAAACATGTCATAAACTTCCATGGGAGATATCGAAACATCGGAAATCCATCTAAGCGTGCCCCTTGTGCAAATATTCATATCTTCACTCATTGGTTTACAAGAGGGGAGAAAACGTTTCTGCACATACGAAGTGTCCACTCTATCTCCATCCATATCATCATTCTGTAACCAATCTAACTCCCTCTTAAACTCGAAAACCCTCTCAACATGCTCATGTACTTTCTATGCAGTGTCCCTTGATTAAGCTAAGACATTGAAATCCCTCAACCCTTGTGGGACATCCATGTCTGTCAATTAATTCCACATTTCAGCTAAGTGCATTCCCATCCCCTCTGTACAAATGTTCTGTTCGGGAATACTTTCTTGGTCAGAAATTATAGCTAAGACAGCTGATTTTTAACCTTCTTATATACATTTCTTAGCCCATGCATACAATTCTCTTTTTCTAGCTTTTAAAACTGTACTATGAGTCACTAATTTTGAATCGGCACTCACACCTTCAATAGTTTCAAGTGGTGTAGAACCACTTGGAAAAGAAAATTCAGACAAATCTTGTACAACAGGTAGTGGAGACACTACCGCTGGCAGTAGAGACAGAGTTAAGGGAACAACAACTGGCGGTAAGGGCAGGGATGCAGAAGGTGGAACAACAACAGGAAGGGGAGCAACAACTGGAGGAGGAGCTACAACAGGAGGAACGGGAACAACAGCGAGAGGAGGTGCAACAGCGGGAAGAGGTAAAACGGCAGGAAGAGGCACATAGAGAGGAGGTGCAGTAGTTCCAGTCCTACGCTCATTTAAATGCTTATCAATTAGTTTGTCTGAGGCATGGAAATCCTTAGACGGATATATTTTCTGTATACCACGTTGGAAAGCCCTATCCATATGTCTAACAGACTCCGACTGTTTCTGTTGATCATACAATAATGCTTTCTCTGAATTAGACATGTGACGATTTGCATGTTTCTCTTTACTATGAAGTTGCTGCATAGCTTCCTTTTTCCAATTCTGAATTACATCAAATGCTGCAGGCCTAGCCTTTTTTCTTTAACAATATAGACTCCAAATACTCTATGCGAGCAATCTCAAAACTACCATGAACTGGCCACTGAAATTCAGAAGCATGTCTAGTTTGTCTGTGCCAAATATCGTTGAATATTATACTACCAATGCCGTACTTACAGTACATAGTACATGCCAGCGACCCCTCCTGTGGCGCTGGTTGGCCAAATTCCAAAGATTGTCTGTCTCTGCGGAATAGACCTCTGAAACAGGCAGACAATTTCACAGGCATATCAGATCACTGGTGTTACCTGGCATCGTTTGAACCCATGGGTGCAAATCTACAACCAAATATCAGGATACTTAGGAATCTGGGCATGACTCACCTGATCACAAAGGACTAAGGAGGTCCGATTGGATTACAAAGGATCCTCGTGGTTGGCGATTTTGACAAAAGAGCCCGCCTCGATTTGGGGTCCATCTTCAGGATGCCCCCTCGAACCGCATGCTCACCGTTCAGGGATTGTATTGTGCAGTACTGTCAAGGTCTTGCGTCTCATAGAAATTGACCCCTTTTTTCACACGCTCCGATCCTGGTCCGAAAGCAGCGTCTTCAATTCAGCGAGATGACATCAATCTTGAGGGTCCCTATTCGGGCTCCATCTGAAAGACCAAAGAAATATCTAGGCTTAGTACCACAAAGGAAATACGCCAATCACGGGTTGAAAAGATACAAGTATCTTTTATTTCTGTACAGTCAAAGCAAAACAGATAGCTATCTGGCTCCCAACACCTCGCAGTGTGTACCAGCAGACACAGTGAGGGGTGAGGGTGCTGGACATCTAAACACAGACATATTTATAAAATGTTTGAAACCTTGTCCAGCCTCTCTCCGAGCTAATAATTCACAAGCTAGAGTTTGTGCCCAATTCACATGTCAAATATTACAATATTGTACAAGGAATTAAACAAATTTGCATGTCCATGAAGTTATAATGGTACTGTTGGTTCTCTGATCCACGGTAAGCCTTGTTCAAAGAATCGCTACAATGCAGTTCAGCCAGACCACATGGTCTGAGTTTATTTTCCATTGTCTCATTGTTTATACAAGGATGAGGCTTGTGAGCGCAGACAACACTTGGATTGCAGTTGATATGAGTCACAAGGTTCCTTTGCATTGGTCAAACAGTCTTCTCTCAGTCAGCCTAAACATTAACAGAGCTCAAAAGTCGTTCAGCTGGGCTGCAAGTTGAAAACACAGTTCACCATTTTAGAACACAGAAACAAGAGTTGAAATCAAACTGGCAGACGGTTCTTAAAATGGCAGTGACATCGATCGAAAAGCGGAACATTATGAAAGCGGTTTTCTGTGTAATGCGAATGAGCTTAAGTCAATATTCATAACAAGGCGGTATTATGTGATTACGTTTCAACACTACTACCAATGACTTGCCGCCCGAAAGACAAGACATCTCGGGCGGATTCAGGCAATGCCTTGCAGATAAAAGCGTGAGGGAAGAAGAACAGGAAGACTTATAAAATGTGAATATGTAGTACTCCAATTGTGAATGTGACTGTATAACTGTAACGTTCAGTAATGCAACTACAAACAATGTGATATGATATGCTGTGCAAGTTAAATAAAAGTAAAAAAGAAAAAAAAAGAAATGGTGATAGGAGAGAGAAATGGGCCCATTTCAATCTGGGAGGTTCGGTCGGAGAGGAATGAGGTCAACCAGTCCAATGCCAGGCCCGTGATGCTAAGGGTGTCACAGAGCCGATTTGTCAGGGTGGCATGATTGACCGTGTCAAAAGGCAGAGGAAAGATCCAGAAGGATAAGAACAGATGGAGAGTTGGAATCGAAGTTTGAGAGCAAGTCTTCACAGGTGTTCAGTAGAGCAGTTTCGGTGCCGCTGGCAGCTCTGAATCCAGACTGGTGATCGTGGAGACAACCAAAGGATTCAGTGTGATGGATCAGTTGGGAGATGATCTCTCTAGAAGTTTGCCCTGGAAAGGGGTAATGGAGGTAGGGCTGTAGTTAGCCGGGCAGGAGGGGTCGGCAGAGGGCTTTTTTAGGAGAGTATGGACAAGGGAGTGCTTGAGGGGTAGCGGGAAGGAGCCAGTGGCAAGGGAGGCTATATTGTCCTTGATAGTTCTAGAGGAGCAGGGGAGCACCTGTTTGGTGGAGACGTTCATAGAGAGGACATGTCTAGAGAACCCATCTGGTGCTATGGGTGAGAAAGAGGAGAGTTGGAGGGAAGGGGACAGGGGGGCCAAGGGAGGCCTGAGAGCTGCGGAGGGTCATGGGAGGGAAGTAGAGGACAGGATGTCCTGTGTTTTGCTTAAGAAGTGGGGGGTGTAAGGAAGGTATGGCATCAAAGTAAGACAGACACAATGTTCAATGGTGTTTATTAAACTGTAAAATGGGTGAGACAAACGCCTACTTTAAACCTAAATGACCATCAAATAATAATAATAACATCCAAGTGGAGTCTAGTAAAATCAAGGGGCCTATACTAAAATAAATCTATTACCAACCTCCCACGTATACACAGTTGCCCCGCCATTTCAAGGCCTGCTTCAAACCATGTTTTATATTGTTGCAACTATGAGATGCAGTTCAAAAAAGGAAGGGCCTAATACAGCTGAGCTGTGATGGCCACAATGTCAGATTTTTAATTACTCCGTTGTTATCCCATAGTTTCCAAAGTGGTCCCAATGTTGGGTGACTGCGGACTCTTCTCAGTAGAGAGGCAGTGGGACCCACGCCCATTCTCCTATTGTTACTTAATAGAGCGTTGTGTTTTCCAATATAACATATTGTTTCTTTGTCTCTTAAATAGTAATTAACCACTCATAGCAGGGATGCTAAATAGTATGCCTTCGCATCTGGGAACCCTAACCTCCGTAGTTCTTGCAACAGTATTAATCTGTTGTTTGAAAATCCTGGATTTTTATCTTCCCATATCACCCTTAAGATTGTTATCTAAATCTCTCCTATTAATTGTTTCTGTATTAATACTGGCAGTATGGTAAACAAAAACACCAGTCTAGGAAGGACATTCACCTGCAGCATTGTTAACCTGCCCATCAATAGTCCCAGTTGTTTAAATCTCTCTAGGCCCTGTTTTATTTCATGCCACAGGGGTGGGTAATTACATGTATATAACTGTCCAGGTCATTGCTTGCCCAGATTCCTAGGTATTTTCCCCTTTCCATCTGGAATGGGAGATTCCTTAGTGTCTGTACTGTTTTATTCGCATTTGGTCCCAGAGTAAGGACTATTAACTTTTCCAGATTGATTTTATATCCTGAGTATGAACCATGTTCCTTCACGACTGTCAACAGTGCACTGATGAATTCCTTAGTTTGAGTTCTATATTGCAATATATGGTCTGCAAAGAGACCTGCTTTACACTCCTCTTGCATTGGTGTACCCTTAATTTCTTGAGTGTGTCTAATCGCTGCTGCAAAGGGCTCGATAGACAAAGCAAACAGCAATGAAGATACTGGACACCCCTGATTGTTTATTTATGAAGTTGTACCTGCCGAGATATAAGTCTGTTCACCTTTACCTTGGCTCTGGGTTGTGTGCATAGATTCTTCAGCCATGTCTTCCATGTCCGGCCAAACTCAACCGCATCCATAGCCATAAACAGGTAACCCTTAATTTACTCGGTCAACCGCTTTTTCTGCATCAAGCAAGAGAAGGATTGCGCCCTCCGGCTGCTTCCATTCTGCATGTATTAGGTTAATGGTCTTCCTAATGTTATCTGACCCCTGTCACTCTCTCACAAAGCTCAACTGGACAGGATGGACCAGACTAAGGAGGACTCTTTTTAATCTCATGGCTAGTACTCTGGAAAAGATTTTCAAGTACATGTCTAATGAAGATATAAGGCGATACAAAGAACAGTGTATTGGGTTTTTACCCCCTTTGAGATTACTGAAATGATGACTGCTAGGAAGGTTTGTGGCATAGTCTCCCCTTCTAGTATGGTATTGACTCGTTTTGTCAATTTGGGTATTAAGATATCTTGAAATTTCCTATTGATGTGAACTGTGAAGGCCATCGCGTCACCCCCACCCGCACAACCTGTCATGTGTAAGGGAGGCATTGTATCACAGTATGACACTGAAACAAGAGGTACACGTTTCAAAACCTTTATTATATACTTGGGGTTTGGAAAAACTCCTACTTTGCCTTATGACTATGATGGGAGTAGTCTCTACCATCAAATGATAAAGAAAACACAGTCCTAGTCAGCCTATGTCAAATTAAAGGGGAATGTTTATGCAAAGGAAAGTCAGTGTTATAACATAAAGAATCAAGATGGCAGAGTCAGCTCTCCTCCCCACGTTGGACAGCACGGAGTAAGGTGGCCCCTGTAGAAAGGATGACACACTATGGCTCAGGTTGTAAAAAAAAGGCAGTTCAAAACGTGGGTCGAGGCCCGTTTGGCCTTCCACATTAAAGTCACTTAAGTTCACAAAAAGTTATTTCCTGATTCAACAAAATTCACGTAGGTCTCCCTATGTCGGGCTCGGACCTCTCAAGAAAAGTACCTGATTCAACGCATATCTCCCTCAATCGGGCTCGGACCTCGCAATCACATCACTTGTAGGGGTTCCCTTACCCACGCTTTATTCACATTTGTTAGGGGGTTCCCACCCCTAACTTAATTCATGCTCTAGGTCTCCCTCAGTTGGGCTTGGACCTTTCACTGATGTCGAAGACTTTCAAATTTGCGATGCTTTTCTACAAACCTCCGCAGGGCCCCTTCGACTTTCACTTCAGCTCTTCCTTATGGTGTCTCTTGGTCTGGGTAGTTCCACAACATAATCAGAATAGTTCATAGAAGTCTTTCTCTTAGAGCAATTACCTTTTAACTTCCCCTTTCGTCAGGGTTAATCTTGGCTATCGCGTATTTCAAAGTTCATTCATTCTGTTGCTTTATAACAAACATTAAAGATTTCACGGAGACTGTCGAGTGGGCTGCTCCTTTCTCCAGACCACTCCGTTACTCTGCATCACTGGCTTCACAGTTACTGCTGACTTTAAAGCTCACTACAGGTTTGCGATCTTTTGCGTCTCATCAGCATGCATGCAACCTTCAATTGTGAAATACACCGTTGTGGCTTCAATCTTACCTTTCCAATAACTGGCCTTTCATGTCTTTTGCTAACTCAACGGTTGTGTGCATTCTTTTCTGTTCGCTGCTGCTTTGATCTTTGAGTCAAGGTTAATACCACAGGCTTGGCCTCGCCTCTCCAACTCTGCTGTTCACCCAGGAGGGTCGCTGGCGTCCTTGAAATACAATGCAGTCTTCTTCTTGTCTGGATTTTGTCTTTCTCTGCGCATCATGGTTTCCCAGAGGCAACAACCTTCTGTAGGGATGTTCAGGGTTTCCCAGCCCTTCACTCTGGTTCCTCGATCGGTCATCCTGCTCCAGTGGATTCGCCTTCGCTCCAGAAGATCTGCTCCTTCTCGTGTTCCACCTTGCTTAGAGTGTGGCTCCATGTTCTGCCTTTTAAACATGTGGGGGCAGCTAATGGGTATCGGATGTATGTGATTAAGGTCAAGTGCCTGACTTTGCCTGACCTTATTAATGGGACATGTCCAATGGGATATATAAGGGTTAGCCTCTTTTCTTTCAGTCCTCCTCTTCCTCGGCCCAGTGTTTGTGTAGAAGGGGGGGGGGGTTGGGACGTCAGACAATCCTATAAAATAGGATGGGGTATGGGCATGGGAAAGGGGGGGGAATACACTGTCTCACCCCCACTCTCCGAAGATCACTCACCCAGGTGATCCTCTCGCACTGGTCCACCCCCAGGGTCTGGCTCCAAAGGCAATGCAGAGAGAGGGAGAGAGGGAGAGAGGGAGAGAGGGAGAGAGGGAGAGAGGGAGAGAGGGAGAGAGGGAGAGAGGGAGAGAGGGAGAGAGGGAGAGAGGGAGAGGGGGGGAGAGGGAGAGGGGGGGAGAGGGGGGGAGGGGTAGAGAGGGGTAGAGGGGGATAAGGGGAGAGGGAGAGAGGACTAGCACTTGCTAGACATCTGCCCCTCTCTTCCCAACCTCCCTGTACAGCTGTACCGCTCCTCTGTGGCCTTCTGTATCCCACCCCTGCTGTATATCTGTTCTATTACCTCTGTAAAGGGCTCCATTGCTTCTCGAAGCTAGGTCCGTGCTCAATAAATGCAATAATAATAATAATTGTTCTCCTGTGATTATACCCGGTTTTAATCTGGGAACGGCTTCTCTGACCTCTCCACCAGTGATGTTACTATCTACTCAATCACTCTGTTCAGCTGAACGCCTCAGGAGGTGTAGGCCCGTTAAATATTCCCAAAGGACGGCCCATGTATACTGTTCGTGCTATCTCCATCATCCATTTGTATTACAAATACTTGTCTCCTTGTCACCTGCCTTCGGAGTCTATTAGCTAACATCATATGGCCTTTGTCTCCTTTTTCGTCAAATGTTTGTTTAGTAAACCCCATTTTCTTAAAAGTTTCTGACATTTGGATAGCCCACAAGTCTTCCCTTCTTATTATTCTTTCTTCTGTGTTGTCCTTGCTGGTCTCTTTCGTGTTACTCAGCTGTGCTTCAAGGGCCTGCAGCTGAGCTCTAAGCCTGTTCTCTTGGGTCATATGCTCTTTTTTCTTTTTTTCCCTCTATTTGTTGCCTTCATTGCGTTCCATACCACTCCTGAGGTGACTCCCTTATCTTCTTTGAAATACATGGTCAATGTGTATTCTGACAACCCTTTATTTACTGGATCTTGATTTAGGATCTCATTGTATTGCCATCTTCCTGTACTTTGGCGTATCCCAGGGAGGGCCAAGTTTGTCACAACTATGTTGTGGTTGGAATGGGTGTGGCTAAGCAACCATGCTGTAAGGACGCTCTCTAGTTAACTCTGGCATGATCCAACATGATCCTCACTATAAGAAGCAGATCCTGCAAGGCCTCTGACCCGAGGTTAAGTGGCTTCATCTGTGAAACCTGAAGGAGCATCTAGGCGTAATTCAGGAGGTGTTGCACGCCGTATACAGAAGGAGCCCGCCAACGTAAAAATTCAGGTGAGTGGATTATTGTCCAACATGGCGGGGGCCCGGGTGTAGAGACCTGGAAGGAACCTGCAGCAACAAAGATGTACGGGGCGCGAGAGCAGATGGAACCGCATAGCCGGGAATGAGCCCCATCATTTCACAGAGGCAAGTGCAAGCAGAGCGGGGCTCAGCAACGATAAGGAGTACGGAGGGTTGTGAGGGCAAAGTGCTGCCGCAACAGAAACCAGTGGACTGGCAGAGCTGGCAAGCAGCTCACAAAACTGCGGAGACAGAGCAGATCGGACCCCTGGATTATACAGACCGCAAATGAACACATAAGAGGAGAAAATGCGCAGAAGCTCCTGAAAGATAAATAACAGGGCACAAGAACAAAATCTGCTGCTCCATACCCCACATGCCGGGATCACTCAGAATATCTGTGATGGCGCTGCCCAGCCCCTGAAACAGTGCTAAAATAAAGGGGACGTATCCTCATGTACCCCGGAAAGAGACACCTAATCAAAGTGATATCACGGGCTAGTGACCGAATCACTGAATCCCTGTCAATGGAGGCCCAAGTCAGTACAGTGTTTGGGCTGTGGTTTCTCAAAATTAAGCAATTGAAGAAGGTTCTCCCTATTATTCTGGAGAAATTTCATGTTCAATTTGTAGCTGCATGTTTGAATGGGAGCATTGATTACTACAATGCGATTTACTTAGCACAGCCATCTTATCTTACTCCGTGCCTTCAGGTGCTGCATAATACAGCAGTTCGTCTGGCAAAACATATTCCTTCTAGCTTGAGTGTAACGAGGGCTCGTCAATCTCTTCATTGGCTACCTATCAATGCCAGGGTTACATTTAAAGCATCCTGTTTGAATCATCATGCGCTGAGTGGTAAGGGATGTTTAGCCATTCAAGAGCAGCTTCAGAGTTACATCCCGGGCCGGACTCTTGTACTGACGCAGCTCTTCTACGTGTTCCTAACTATAGAAAAGAGCAGTTGGGTGGCAGAGCCTTCTCTGTGGCAGGGCCCAGGCTCTGGAATTTGCTGCCTTACCAGCTAAGAACTACTGTGGATTTAGCACTTTTTAAACAAAGGCTCACATCATGTGAGTCTTTCCGCTCTGTCTTCTCGATATTTTCGACAGCGCCATGATGCCTTTGGTTACATTACGCTATAGAAGAAACAGAGTGATCGATTCAGTGTGACGGTCCGATAAACCGCATAACCTCACGTCCCAAAGGAAGAGACTCCGCTGGTGGGAGAAGGTTACAGTGCACATAGGAGAGCCGATTGAGCAGGGAAATACTGGCAATGAAGGACTTCCCCGCACACTACGATCACAGTGTTCTCCCAGCGCCCATATCCTAGGTGCAATAATATAAACAGATCCCAAGTACTGGGCTGGCGCACATCCAGAAGCAGCAATGTGTGGACGCCGCTCAAAGACAACAAACGTGACATATAGGAAGAATTGCACACATGGCATCTAAGGCACCGAAAAACAGATCTAAGCAACCTACGTTTTTAAAATCAGCACATACAGGAGAGGCCGCCTCGCTCACTACCTCAGTGCAGCAGGAAGGGCTTGAACAGATGAAAGAAGACCAACAAGTTTTGGCTGCGATTGCGGCTCTGAAAATTGCACTAGAAAACAAAATGGACTCCATCATTCTAGAAGTGAACCTCCTGCGACAAGACGCCAGGGCGCTGGCTGATCGAACTGGGACTCTAGAAAGATAGGTCACAGAGAATACTAGTAGCTTGAAAGAAACCACAGAAAACATAAGAATAATGAAACAGATAAGAAACCTGGAGGGGAGGGTAGAAGACGCATAAGGTCGAGCCAGAAGGAATAATGTAAGAATTGCTGGCCGCCCCGAAGGAAAAGAGGGGGCGAATCCCATGAACTACATAGAGAATATGCTGCAGCAGGAAATTGGCCTGGGTATCCTCACCGAAGGCTTCACAGTGGAACGGGCACACAGGGCCTTGGCAAGAAAACCACCACCGTGGACCCCACCAAGGCCCATCATAGCCAAGATATAAAATTATAAAGACTGGGAAAGGATCCTAAAACACTTCAGAAAGGGCGGTACGATTTAGAGAGCATCTGTGAAAATTCCAGCGTATCCCGCCTACACTCTGCAAGTGCAAAAACATGCTGCTGTACCCAGCGAGATTGAAGATGATACTTAACGGCCATGGCATCTTCTTCAATACCCCCAAGGAAGCCCACCAGTGGATGGACACCGAGAACCTGCCATCAAAGGCTGAGAGACAGGTGGTCGATATTGCTGAATTATGAGGGATGTACCTCACAAAACCCGATAGGATTGCGATGGGAAGATAGAGGAGTCACTGTTGAGAGTGATGAATCCACTCAGATGATAACCTTGGCAAATAACGTCTTATGGTAGACAGCAGGAGTGAATAGCACAAACTTGAAGATCTAAAAGCACGCTATAAAGGAGAGTCCTTTACCCAATAGCAGTTTCATTAACTAGCGGTTACGTATCTGCCAGCCGCACTCCCGGCGCCAGTGGATAAGATAACTGGTGGGACAGTGAGAAGCGGGATTGCCTGAGCACGAGGTACTGAGCTGTTGGCTGTTGGGGGGTGGGGGGTGAATCAGGGGTTGGGGATACAGTTGGGAGACAGCCTATATAGCCACACAGAGCACACAAGAAGGGAAATTTAGACTACTGAGATATACATATGAATTTCATTTACGATGGGAGAATCTAAGAATGTTAGGGGGCTTAATAGTTTTTTTAATTTTTTTTTTAGTTACATTAAGGGGAATAGGATAATGATATGGCATTTATAATGCACCTATACACAAGTGTTTCAAGACGCGACAAGGCAAGGGAGGGGAACAGAGGGAAGAAAGACGATCCTACTAGGCCAGGTGAGATTAAGATTGCGCAAGTGCAGGGGAGATGGGAGGGGCAGTGCAGTGCATTGGATAACAGTAAGATAAATAAGGACAATAAATACAATAAATAAAAGTGCTGACCGCTGATGGCAATTGCAAATTACATATCTGCACGGTCAAAATATAGATATAGCACTTTTACATGAGACGCACCTTACCCAGGAGAAATTAACTGCACTCGCCAGAGGATGGAAAGGTACCACTTTGGGCTCGCCGTATTCAGCGTACGCTAGAGGGGTTTTGATATGGATAGCACCGACGGTGCCCTTTCGGGTGCTTAAAACAATTGTAGATAAAGAAGGCAGGATGGTCATAGCACATGGCTTCTTGGAAAACAAGGAAGTGTGCATCATTCATACATATGCCCCAAACCATGATACTGCCGCCTATTTCCGCATGCTGTACCCTAAGATAGGCCCATATAGAGACTGCACGTTACTGTGGGGCGGGGACTTCAATTGTACATTAGACCCTAGATTTGACAGATCAGATAACAAATTCATGCATCCAGCCCCCACAGCTAAAGCTCTGAATGCCTTACTACAATCATTTCATAAGACTGACTTATGGAGGGCCCTTCACCCACAGGTCCGAGGATACTCCCATTACACTGCCCAGAAAAGCTTTTTCCAAGACTAGATTATGTCTTCCCAGGTGAGAAAACCTTAGGGGAATTCACGACTGCTGAATATAAATTGCACGTACTGTCGGATCACATGCTGTTAATAGTCACATGGCATGTTTCCCCCCTAAAGCGCAGGTTCCGAATTGGAAGCTTAGAGGGAATCCCTGAAAGATAAGATGTTCCGAGAACACATTAGGGTAGGCATTAAGGACTATTTTGAGCATAACGCGGGCAGTGTGACATCAGCCAGGACGTTATGGGAGTCTTTTAAAGTGGTAATCAAAGTTTTGGCAATAGCCAAGGCAGGCAGTATACAAGCCACAATAGTAAAAGAGTTATCCAGAGCGGAAACTACAGTTTAAGAAATAGATCGTACAGAGGGTATGACGAAAGAACAAGCGCAAGAAGCTTATCAGTTGAAACACAAATGCTTGAAATACTGGGATAGGTTAGGTACATTAAGTTATGTGAAATACATAGAAAGACAGCATGCAGAAGATGATAAACCAGACAGTTGGCCTGGTCATATAAGAGTGAATCCAAGCTCGGTATGGTACGGTCAGTTATAGATAGTAACCAAATAACATGCATGACGGGATAAATAAATGCTTCCTTGATTATTATAAAGATCTGTATGCGGAGACATCTGACACGAAGTCCACCGAAATAGATGAAGCCCTGGCGCAGCTATCCCTTCCGAGCTTAGACCCTGATGCAGCCGGTCGGCTGGAGGCACACAAAGCTATAGAAGAACTAGAAGCCAATATCAGAGGATTGCCTACTGGCAAGACGCCGGGAATGGATGGGTTACCCAGTGAATTCTACAAAGAATATATAGCAGAAATTACGCTCCCATTACTAGCAATGCTGAACAAAGCATTTGACAGAGAAGCCCTCCCGATGCCGTTGAGGGAATCTATTATTATACCGCTACTTAAACCGAATAAGCCAGACTCCGACTGCGGGTCATACAGACCACTGTCGCTGTTAAATCAAGATGGGAAAATACTTACTGGCCAACAGGCTTAAGACAGTAATAGCTAAGCTTGTACACCCGGACCAAACGGGATGTGTGCCGGATAGGAATATTACATGGAACCTACGAAGGCTGCACAAAATCATTGATCATACCAACGATAGTACAAATCATTACGCAGTGGCCTCTCTAGACGCAGTCAAGGCGGTTGATTCGGTTAGATGGCCATGGCTGATAGCCACATTTAAAAAAGATTTGGCATTGGGCCCAGGTACATTAAATGGGTACGGCGGCTATACAGCAATCCGGTCGCAAGAGTTAAGACTGGTAACCAGATTTCAGAACAATGGGTACTAGAAAAAGGCACAAGGCAGGTATGTCTTGGTCCCTATGCTGTTTATCATGGCCCTGGAACCCCTCGCGGTATATTTCTGGAAAGAATACCGAGAGCCGGGCATAGATATGCATGGTAGTTGGAATTTCCTTATATGCCGACGATATGCCTTTATATTTACATCATCCAGAGACCAATTTCCAATACACACTAGACGCACTCGAGTGATATGCTGACCTATCGGGTATTGCGGTTAGTAAATAAAAATCATGCCTGTTCCCTTTGGCAGGCTATAGGAAGAAACCAGCGCACCCACTACCGGAGCTTCCAGTGAAGTGGGAGGTGGAAACTTTCAAATACTTGGGAGTTGACATCTATCTTGACCCGAAGGTGAAACACATACAAAACACACAGAAAGCGGCTGACAAAGTCGGGAAGACCATGGATGTTTGGTCCAGACTCTCTCTCACACTGATGGATAGAGCCACTATACTGAAGATGATGGTCCTCCCGAGGCTCCTGCACTACTTGACCAATGTCCCGTGCAACATTCCTAGGAGCTTTTTTAATAAGCTAGACACAGCGTGCCAGGGGTTTTTATGGCGAAATACCAGATGTAGAATGGCACTTAAGAAGTTACAGAAACCATATGACCGGGGAGGTATAAAAGTGCCTAATTTTGAGACTTATTTTGTGGCAAGCCAACTGCAGTTTGTCACGGGGTGGTTGTCAGATGAACCGACTCAGGATACTCATAGCTGCGACCTGCGTGTGCCCTATTTTGCTTGAAAGAAGTAATATGGCTACTAGGGTCACAGTTGTACGAAACCCCGCACTTACTGACACTAGGGAAATCAATGTGGCATAAAGCTTGCCACCTCCTGGGGAACAAGATGCCTTATTCCACTAAGATCCCGCTTGTAGCACTAAGGGCAGATGACCCACAAGTCAGGTTAAATGTGAGGAGGTATTGGGAACCCCAGGGGGTGGCGACAATATGAGACCTACTACAAGATGGAGAACCTAGGGACTCTAGCGCACTTACCGACACAGGGGTACACAGTGGCCAACACATAGTCTATGCCTCTCTTCTCACAGTAATGAGGCAGAAATGGCCATGTGTTGTAATGGAATTGAAAGAGATAGAATCAATGGAAGCACTTTACGACATTTCAGAGGAAGGCCATGCGGCATCAAGATTATATGAACTATTTATGACTCAGCGAGGAACCGAGATGGTGCTGACCCGCCACAGCTGGGAAGAGGATTTACAAGAGCCACTTACAGACAAGGCATGGCAGCGTGCTATAAGATACCACAAAAAAGTGTCCAGAAATGCAAAACTTCAGCTAAACAGTTATATGTGACTCACAGGGCATACATAACCCCTAGGTAAATTGTGAAATTTAGTAAAGCAGCAGAACAACGTTGCCCAAAATGTGGTCTAGTAAATGCAGATATGGTACACATGTTCTGGGTCTGCAATAAGATCCAACACTACTGGGAGAACACAGCCCAAATGCTAGCTAAATCAGACATAACAGTGGATATATGATACCCACCCCCAGCCTATTTGCTTGGTCATTTTTCATGGCCAAAACAGGCAAAACATATTATCAAACTGAAATTCCTAGTGTATGTATTAGGAAACGCAGGATAACGATGGGATGGAAAACGCACAAAAGCCCAGAAGCAAGGCTATGGTGGGGTGACCTTCACAAATGAATGCTGGCTGAGACCTCAGTTTGGCAAGACGTGGCCTGTTTGCGTCAAGGGGAACAACAAGGAGGAGGAAAGGACGAGGATGAGGAGGAATAATGCAGATGCAGCACCCATCAGCATGTCCAACCGTGCCACAGCCATGTGCCCATGTGCAGTCACCTGGGACACGCCACAGAACACCTGCCACATTGCCACAGGGTGCTTGTACAGGCAAAGGTATGCATGTCACCATTTACAGAGGCTGCATAGACATCACACATACACATTGCATAGGCAGGATGCACACATGCATGCACACGGCTAACAAAGCCATGATATGTTGTGATAGCAGACCCATGTATGAGACAACTGACTGATGTCTGTATGCCACACCATGCAGGTGACTCTGGATATCTGCAGCTGGCATGGCTGATGACCCTGTGCATGACCCACAGACACCGCACAAGACCGCCTACAACCATGCCCGCAGCCGGACCAGTGTATGCATTGAGCTCACCTTTGGGCTTCTTGAGGCACGATTCTGTTGCCTAGATCGCACTGGTGAAGGTGGAGCCCTAATGTATGCCCCTGACAAAGTTGGGAAAATGGTTCTGGTGTGTGTGCAATGCTACCTAACATTTGATTGAGGAGGAATGTGCCACTACCCCCTGACTCAGACAGGACACACCCAGAGGAAGACGCAGATCACCAGCATGAGGCAGGAACCAGATCAGCCTCTCCCAGGGATGATGTGAGGGAAGGGAGACTGGCCCGGCAGGCACTAATAGACAATTATTTCTAGTACATTACCCTGCCTCAGTCCACTGCTAGCATTGTGAATAAATGGCACATGAACACAATCAGGAGCGCCTACACATTATTGATGTTCAACAAACTTTTTTGTGACATTTTGCCCAACTGAAAGGCCTCCTAGTGGAGCTTCCCATCACCATTGCTACAATATACTGCTCGAATGTTGCACAAAGCCTATTCCTTCACAATCTCCTTCCCATTGTCATAACTTTTACTGAGATCCGTTTAATAATGGATGGCGATTTCAACTTAACACCAGACCCGAACCTGGACAAAACGCTCCCTCCATTGAAGGAGGACTTCGGCAAGGCTCTCGCCATGGCAGAATTTCTGAGGGAAACCAACACCATAGACGTGTAGAGACTTTACAATATGGGGGTGAAAGATTACACATTTTTCTCTCATGCCCACCTGGGGCACTCAAGGATCGACCTGCTGCTCCTTTCTAGTGCTCTCATCCCCTGTGTCGAAACCATACAAATAGGACACAGAGCCCTATCGGACCACGCCCCGGTCATAACTAAGCTAAGGGTACAAGGCTTGCCCAACCCGGTACACCTATACTGGAGGCTACAAGACCACATGTTGACAGATATAGCTATTGGAACGGAAATTGCAGAAGCCCTCAAGAATTACTTCAAGGAGAACACCATCAGGAACACGCCGGAACCTATCATCTGGGATGCAATGAAGCCAGTCATCGGGGGTGTCGCATGCGACTGCACAGCCCAGCTCCGACGATTGAGTAACTTACAACAGGACAAGCTCGAAGCGGAGGTAGCAGAGGCGGAACACATCCTCAAACAAGGCCACAACAAGAAAGCGAGCCGCATAGTATAAAAAGCGAAAAGAACTCTAGAAATGCACTTGGCGAACAAGGCAGCCAGAGCACTAACCTACACCAAGCAATTCTACTACGTGAACAGTAATAAAGCAAACCGACTGCTGGTCCACAAACTTAAAAAGCTGCAGTCGAGAAACAATATCCAATCCCTCCTGGATTGCCAAGGGTCTCTTCGCCACTCTGACGCAGAGAAACTGGAAATTATGACAGCATATCACAAAGGAATCATGACAGGGCCCCCAATGACAAAATCCACAGTCTCAATATCTAGCAGGAGTCGAGCCGAACTCCCAGCACCCTCAACTGTAAGCCCTAGAAGATCCTATCTCTGCGGAAGAGGTGAGCAAGGTCATCTCAACATTGAAAAACTCGACCCCAGGACCAGACGGGCTCACGGCCCAATTCTATGAGAAGTTCTCCTATATTCTCGCACCCCAGCTGGCGGCCCTGTTCAACTCGTTCCTTTCGTCGGGAGCCACCACCCCCTCCATGGAGGAGTCTCTAACAGTGCTCATACTGAAGCCCGGAATGGACCGAAGCCACTGCGCCTCCTACAGGCCCATTACCCTATTGAACAATGACGCCAAAATATTTGCGAAAATTCTAGCGAACAGGCTAGCGCCCCTACTACCAGACATTATCCACCCAGACCAGACCGGATTCATCCCTGGCCGTAGAACCCACGAGAACATTAGGAGAACCATAAATATTATCATTATCTGCCAACAGGAAGGGCTTGGAAATGATGGTCCTAATCTCTCGATGCGCATAAAGCCTTTGATATGCTGGACTGGGGCTATATCCACGAAACGCTAAAGCACTATGAATTCGGACCTAACTTCATAAAATGGACAATAGCCAATTATCAACACCCATCCACCAGACTCGGAATGAATGGGACCAGATCTGACATAATTGGAATAACAAGAGGTACGAGGCAAGGATGTCCCCTTTCCCCCCTCATTTTTGCCCTCTCCATGTAGCCATTTACAAATAGAATTCACCACAACACGGCAATCCAGGGCCTGGACATCAAAGGCCAAGTCTATAAAGCTGCCCTATATGCCGACGACGTCCTCTTAACACTGGCCCACGGTACTGAACTGAAGGAATTCGGGGAGACATCAGGATTCCAGGTCAATCTCTCCAAGTCCACAGCGTTGAGTATCAACCTCCCTCGGACGCTGACAATAGCGCTGGAAAATGACTATCTAATACCATGGGCAAAAAGGCAATTGCCCTATTTATGGGTCCAGCTACCAGTCACACACAATAGAATATATAAAGCAAACTTCCCGCCACTCCTCAAAGAACTCAAAAGTGACCTGATACGCCTGCAAACAACAGGAAATCTCCTGGTTTGGGAGAATCACGGCTCTAAAGATGAACTTAATTCCGAGATTGCTTTATCACTGCTCTGCCTTGCCAGCTACCATTCTGAAACAAGTGGTACAGAAGTTGCAAAGGAGCATCATGAAATATATATGGGAAGGAAAACAGCCACGAATTTCGAGGAAGATTATGCTTTGAGGACGGGCGGTGGGAGGCCTAGGAGCACCAGATATTGACAGATATATCCTTGCAGCGCAGCTCTCGCAGGCCTTCGCCTGGACCGCCGCTACCCCGAAACCCCGTTGGCTGGAGCTGGAGGAGGCTTGGAGCCCAGTCCTGATAGTCTCACTTCCACATATGAAAAGACCCAGCGACCGAGCTGGCACGCAGCCTCTTTCAGCGACCGAAAACACGGTGGCGAACTGGAGGAAAGCGGCGTGGCGGTGGAATAGCCGAAGTATAATAGGCCCACACACCCTGATCTGGTTGAACCCGGAATTTTCACCGGGCACTAGCCCTAATAACTTTCAGAAATGGAACGAAGGAGGGCTAGAGAAGGTGCAAGACTTTTTTGAAAATGTAAATCCCCTGGACTTCGAGGCCTGCAAGGCGATATTCAAAGTTCCGGAAGCAGAGAGGTTCAGATATTCACAGCTTAGACACTGGCTTTCAAGCAGTATCATGAAAAACCTCGGAAGCCGAGACTGACAGCCCTGGAGCCGAACCCTCACAGCGACACCCCCCAAGGGAAGAATATCAACCCTCTACAAGATCCTCGACAGAACTGAACCAACCTGCAAAGAACCATACATGCTCAGATGGGTGGAAGACATAGGGCGGCCCATCGAACCGGAGGAATGGGACCACATCTGGACCAGAGTGCACAGAAGTTCCAAATGCGTAACTAACAAGGAGGGGCATTCAAAGTATGCTATAGGCGGTATCGAACTCCAGAGACGTTCAATAAATGTAAGCCCGCGATTCCCCCGCTGTGTTGGAGAGGATGCCCGGACAAAGGTTCAGTGTACCACCTACTATGGACATGCCCCAAGGCCACCCAATTCTGGAAAGCCGTGCTAATCCAAGTCAACACGATCACGGGTCTCACAATCCCATGGGACTCTGGTATTGTCCTACTCGGAGCAAGCTGCGAGGGACAATTCCCTCTGTCGGGCCACAGAGCAGAATTATGCGCCCACCTGCTGACGGCAGCTAAAATTTTAGTAGCCAAGCTCTGGAAGAACCCAGAGGGACCGACCGTCCAGATGTGGTGGACAAAGTGTTGGGACATAATTGCAGCCGAGAAAATAACAGTCCTCTGGTTTGGAAACAGAGACAGATTTTACCAAACCTGGGCCCCATCCCTGGACTACACACACAAATACCCAGGCCTGGCCCGACAACCTCCCTCTCTCCAATGGGTGGACAAGCATGATTAAAGAGGAGGTTGGAAGAGCAGGACACAAGTCACGGACAGTGGAAGGCAACCGAGACTACTTCGGCATGCCCCCTCCCCCTACTCTCCCGCTCGCAAGAGCACATACAAACTAATGAAGGCTCAGTACCATGCAGGTCCGGTCCCCTCACAATATAATACTGAAGTGAAGACAGCGTCCTTTGGTTCTTGCTCCTGTTACATGTCCCATCTTCTCTCCTCTTCCCCCCCCAGTCGTCCCCACTGAGACCTTACAGACTTGTTGTTTTTGTTCATGTTTATTGTCTTCTGTAATAACAAGCAACGGAGCACTGTTTTTGGCGTATGTAACATAATGCCACAATGCCTGATTGCTTACATAAAACCAATAAAAAGTAGTTTGGAAAAAAAAAACATTTTGCCCAACTATCCAACTTGTGCCCAGGGGTAGATGGCATGCCTCATGATCAGGCTCACTGCTGCTGTCACCCTATGCCTCCAATGTCACGGGACCTGTTGGTGTGTCCTCCATGGTGGTGTCCACTGCGGAGGAGATGTCAGATGGAATTGGGCTGCTCCTGGAGGGCTGGATGGGGGTGTGGGCCTCCTCCTACTGCGAGGCAGAGTGCTTGCTGTGTCTTCCACCTATGTGTGGTGTGTCTGCCCCTTTAAAGTGGGGGGGGGGTGGTGGTGTCTGTGTGGTGGGACACGCACTCACTAACAGGCCAGCTGCCTCTTCGTCCTCTGATACCTCTGTCATTCCTTGTGTGCCTGTAGGGGGCATAGGTGATGGCGTGAGGTCTCTTTCCACCACGTTTTTTCGGCAAGTATGGCATTGAATACATGGTGATGAGTGGGGCACCGGGCTATTGAGCACTGCATTTTTCGTCAGCAGCCCGTTTTTAGATGCTATTTCCACCAGGTGCAATTAGCATTACCTCTGGGACACGATGCGCATGCTCGCATTGTTGTGATACAGCGCTATTTGTGCCACGGATTGAGGCGGTAGCTCTATTTCTGCTTGCCGGAAATAGCGCCCGCTTAACGCCCAACTGGTGATGAGGCCCCTTATCCAACAGCGTCATGTTTTCTACTGACAAACCTCATATTGTATGGCCATCCGTTTGTATTGGTAATTTCAAAAAGTCTCCTTTCAGTGCCATTGCTGTATCTATATTGCATCCGTCCCTTTCTGTGTAAGTTATCACGTACCCTCAAGCCACCCCTGTCCCTTTGTGCCCTTCCCTCTGCTAAAATTATGTATCCCCTTTCCCTTCTCGCTCTGTCCCCCCTCTGTCTTCCATTTTCCTTTCTGTTGATTTAATACATTACACATGTAAACGCTTTCCTCTTTTGTACAAGAACAGAGATTTCCATTGTTCCGCTTTTCCTACCACTTTTACTGTCAGCAGCGTGGTACTAATATCGGTTACAATCTCCCTTCCTTTCCCTCTAAAGACTCTGGATCTTCGGCCTTTAGTGGACTGCTAATCAGTCCTTCCCTCCTGCCGCCCCCTCATGTCTATTTTAATATTTGCACTTGCCCCTTATTACTATGCAACTCTCCATCCACCCTCTCCCTACCCTGGTCCTATTCGTGCCCTCATGTAACTGTTTTCAACATATGCCCAACACCCAATTCCTTCTACCTTCCCACCCAGCCCCCCACATGTTTGCTACCCCTTTTCCTTTTTGGATTCCCTTCCTCTGCCACCTAAGCTGACTCATAATTTTCGGTCTCTATACTCTTTCCCCCTTCTCACTAGAGTGCGCTTAGCTTCTTACATTGTTTACAGTTGGCTACTGTAACTCTCCTTGCATGCGTCCAATTTTTAGTTGGTCGTTGTTCTTTTTGTTGCTTGTCTGACGTTTTTTCTTTTGTCCCTTTGTTTACTGTTCTCTGCTTCCCTCAGCCGATGTGCTTCAGTTCAAATATCGGGGCAAAAGGATAGCCCCATCCATAGCTGACTCCACTAATTCAAAGCCAAGCGGTCAGCTGCTCACATTCTTTCCTTTGTTCTAGAACGAAGGCACATCAGCCTTGCTACAGTCCAATTTTACTTCCTTCATACTCAACATATCCATTCAATCTAGCCTGTTGAAGTATCTTCTCCTTGACTACATATTTTGTGACCCCTGAAGCCAATCTCTCGGTCCTTTACCCCCATGGTCTCCTCTATCTATGCACCCTTTCGGTTTCCGCGTTTGCACCAATCTCCTCATTAACAAATATTTTCACATATCACTCACTCACTTTCTCTGCAGTTTCTCCTTCTGTCTCGGGGACCCTGAAAACTCCTATGTTGCATCTTCTTTCCCTGTTCTCCATGTCATCAATTTTCAGTTCAACTTTTTGCATCTGCTTCTCCATTTCCTTTAAGTGTGTCTCGCTTTTTATTTCCAGCATATTCGTGTAGAAATAGGTATTTTCTAGCTGGTCTTTATTTCCCTACTCTCCCTTTCAGTTCTGCAATCGCTTGCTGGATCTCAGACCTCATTGCTCTTATTTCAGTATGTCTTTGATGTCTTGTTGTGTTGCATGGTCTGAGATATTGCCTTCTGTTCCAGAGGTTGCCATTTTCTCACAGTTTTTCAGTCCCTGTTCTATATATGTTGGATGGAGCTTTTGTTGTCCAAGGGTTTACCTACACCTCTTGTTTTGCTCTCTCTGCTCCAGTTGTGCCCCTGGGTTCGTTTTTGTTTAATCTGTACCATCTAGTGTAATTAATCTGCAGTTCATTAAAGGCGTTAAGGGGAGTGGGAGAGGCTCCGTTCTCATATTTGTGCTTATGGTGCTACCTCTCGATCATTTCTTAATTTGTTGTCATAAGGTTGATCTACTTTTACTTGTTTTTTTGCCATTGTACCCTTATCTCTATTGCTTTGGGCTGATATCGTCTGCCCTATTTTAGTCCTTGGGGGCGATAGGTGTGGATATGGACGGGGGCGTGGTGCTTTATCACTCCCCCCGCCATGGCCTAAAACCACTATCCCCACTCTGCTGAAGTTTAGCTCCCCTCAGTATGGGGGCAGAAGGACCCGGCAAGGCCGTCCCAGCCGCATGGATGCCAAGCACTCCACAGACCACAATCCACCACAACTCTGCTTTGCCTACTTTTCCTAGGAGCATTTCGGGCTTCCACGCCTTCGGATGTTTAACTCCTCTCAAAGAGGAGGGCAGCCACGCCTACATGATAAAGGCCTGGCTCCCCGAGGTCTCCACCTTGTCAGTGGTTCCTATTTATTTATTGTTTTATTATTTATTGTGCATTTGTAATGCACATATACATCAAGTAAATTGTGTTTAAAAGCGCCCTACCTTATTAATCCTCAGTTCTTGGGGAGTGAGGCCCCTTGCAACGCTCCTACCCGCTCGGTTCTCTTTTGCTTTCCAGGCTCCTGGCTCATCCTCCCTTCTCCACTCCTGAAAGCTGACATGCTGCGGCCCCCACTCCTCTTCGGTCTCTGCGGCCACTGCTCGCATCCTCCTTGCTATCAGTCCTTCATCCTCCTGATCTGCTTTTTCCATTTGGCTTGGACGGTCCCCCTTCCTACGCGTGTGGGATCACTGTTGGATGTCTCGACCCAGAGGAAATATTTTAATTTCGAAGGCTTCCAGTGAATTCTTAGCAACCAGACATATTGGTTGCTCTCCTTAGTGGTCTCCGGCTGACATGGTTTTCAAATGGTGTTACTATTGGTGTGTCAACAAAGAAATTACTTTATGATGTGCAATATATGAATGGTCACTATTATATACTTGCCCCACAAACCCTATCCAGAAACAACCGTAATATAACGATAGATAACCTACGACCCTTACTCCACCCCATCATGGATCTACCAAACCACCCCAATCTTGACTCAACCAAACTAGTTGATTTGTATAATGGCACCTTAGAACAATCCCTTAATAACATTGCCTCCCTCAAATGAAGAAAAGCTAAACCTATAGCTCACTTAAATAAATGGTTCACTGCCAATCTAAAAACTCTTTAAATCAGCCATACTCAATGCAAAAAAAGAGACTTGCAACAATAGAATTTTAAATGCTAAATCTGGCACAAAAGAACATTTGAATATATCTTTTTTTCAACAAGACTTTTTATTGGCATTTGTAAATAACAAGAGCTTCACCATTCTTAATGACATATTGCTGTGGTATAACAAACAAAAATCTACGTAGCCTCAGCTTAGGCGAACAGGGACAGGGGGGAAGTTCACCGGGGAAGACCGGATGGGGGATCGCAGCTGTCTTGGGCCAATGTTACAGGGGACGAGTTCAGTGATGGCGGTAGGTAAGACAGCTATTATCACGGTCTGGGTGGGGGGGGGGTGTCTAGTCCATTTTCGTCAACCAGCGGAGAGATGGTGGCTGTCTGGCTACTCCGGGAAACTTCTGCACATAGTCTAAAAATAGGGACCAAACGCTGTAAAACTTGCTTCTGTTGCCGAAACGGAGGGCAGTGATTTTCTCGGCTGTGGCAATATCCCAGCACTTTACCCACCACACGAGGATTGCTGGGCCCTCCGGGAGTTTCCACAGCCTAGCGATGGAGATTTTAACTACAGTAAGCAAATGCGTGCAGAGATCTACCAGTTTGCCTGTCATCTGGAATTGACCCTCCCCTGTGTCCCCCAGCAGGATGATTCCCGCATCCTGCTGGATCGTTAGGCCCGTGATGAGTCGGATCTGTTCCAGGACCTCCCTCCAAAACCTTTCCGCCTTCGGGCATTACCAAAGGAGGTGGAACAACGTTGCTGTGTCCGCGCAGCCTCTCCAGCAGTGTGGCAATATGGTGGGGTTGCATTTATGTAGGATTTCCGGTGTGATGTACCACCTATAGCAAACTTTAATAGCCCCCTCTTTGTTTGTGACACATTTGGAGGGCTTGTGAGTTCTTGCCCAAATGCGATTCCAGCTGGCCATGTCTAGTTCTCTGCCTATATCTCGCTTCCACCGTTCCATGCAGTGTCCTTGGAGTCAGAGGCTGCCCTGTCTAGTAACCTATACAGGGTAGAGATGTTCTACCGGGGCGGGGTTGCTGTTAGTATCCGTTCCAGCGCTGTAAGTTCTCTGTGCCCTTGTGCTCTCATCGGGTTGTGTGACAGCCAATGTCGGAGTTGGGCGTAGCAGAACGTCTCGCATTCCGGGACCTGGAATTTCCTTTTGCAGTCCTCAAAGGTGAGTAGGGTGTCCCCCTCAAAGAAGCCGCCATACACTTCAAGCCGCCTGCCTTCCATTTGGAAAAGACCCTTTGCCCTAGCCCTGGGGTGAAGTCCGGGTTCTCCCAGACCGGGGAGAGTGGGCTCACCGTGCTCTTGTAATTCCATTTCCTGGCTGCCTGCTTCCAGCTATTCACCGTGTTCCTGGTCATCTTGAGGGCCCCAGTGTTTGAGGGATGTTTGGGCCATGTGATGTGTGGTAGGGATTCCAATGGGTAGCGGCTCCAGTCCTCCTCCAACTTCAGCCAACAGAGTTTGTTGGTGCCCGGTTGCCACATAAATGCTGCCGAGAGCTGTGCAGCAAGGCAGTACCTCTCCACCTCGGGGGGGGCCCCAAGCCAACAGATCTGGGGCTCCTGAGCAGGACTTTCCTGGCCACTCGTGGCTTATTTAGAGTCCCCAGCACCACCAACAGAAGCCTCCATCAAAGATGCAGCATGGTGCGCCAATATTCGGAAGGCCCTATCTGACAAAATAGTCTTGCTTCAAGCTAAAATAGAGACCAACAAAAAACACCCTGGCCTCAAGCACAAGCCTTGGGACTTCATCCGACCTCCAAACTCCTCCGTGCCACCCTTTCTTCTTCTTGCAAGTCACCCCTAAAGAAGTGGAAAACATCATCCTCGGTCTAAAACCATCAAGTTGCCAGGGCGATATTTGTCACTCTTTAGTCATCAAGGAAAGTGCTAAAAACCTACCTCCCTTCATTACCGCTCTGATTAATTCCTCATTTAACAGCAGTTCAACAACATGAAGGAGGCTTGGGTTATGCCTTTCCTAAAAATAAATAAATAAATAAAACAATCTAGACCCCAACATACCGACCAATTACAGACCCATTACAACAGTCCCATTCCTCCTAAAAAATTTAGATAGAGCAGCCTTTCTCCGAATTCAAAAACATTTGGAGGATAACAACCTTCTAGGTCTGTGCCAATCTGGTTTCAGACCTAGGCAGGGTACAGAAACGGCCCACCTGGACCTTAAACTCCACATAGATGAAGCCAAAGTTAAAGGCAATCCTGCTATCCTTCTCTTATTGGACCTCTCTGCATCGTTTGATCTCGTTGACCATCAGATCCTCACCAAACATTTGAATGTAGCAATGGCGTTCTCTCCGAGTGCTGATAGTTGGATAAAATCCTTTCTTTCTAACCGAACAACAAGGGTCTTCGCTCCCTCAGCTGCAGTGGATCCAGTTCCAATCTACTGCAGAGTTCCCCGGGGTTCTTGAGTCTCACGCCTTGAAACACTTGTGTTTAGGTGCGTTATAAATGCCATATCATATCACCAACGCTTTATAACATCTTCACAAAACTCCTCTTCGATCGTCTTGACGGCATGGGTGTCAACCACACTAATTATGCATATGATACCCAGGTCCTCATCACGCTCTCAGGCTGCTACGACAAAGATTTGAAATTGTTAAATGAAATCTACCTTGAAATTCAAGCTTGGATGGCAGCCTACAGCCTTTTTTAAACCACGACAAGACAGAGCTTCTGATCATTGGATCTCAAGCACGTCTAAACAAACCAGACATTTGTTATAAGACTTTCAATATTGATGGGAACTCCATCAAAGTCACCAATGGGATCAAACCCTTAGGCGTCTACTTAGATTCCACGCTCTCCCTTAAGAAACCAGTTAATGCCACTGCCTCTTCCATAGCATATATTAATAAACTGATCAACGCCTGCAAACCTTACCACCAACAGCTGCATCACACTAGCTAGGGCCCTGACTCTTTCCAAGCTGGATTATTGTAACACTCTATTCCTAGGTTCTTCTGAACGTAACCTTAACAGATTACAAATTCTCCAAAACAATGCCCTTCGATCTGCCTTAAGTATTCCCCGCACCAATCACATCTTGGCTATCAGATGGGACACTCAGTGGCTACCAGTGCGAGACAGAATCTCGCTTCGCACTCTAGTTATCACTCACAGATGCTTGTCAAACGTAGCTCCCAAATACCTGGCCGACAATTTCACTAGGAACCAACCTGCCAGGCCCACTAGATCCGCTTACTCTCAATGTCTCAACATGCCGAATTACAAATTAAAAACCACAGGTGGCTCTAGTTTCCCTGTGCTAGCGGCCAAATGATGGAACTCTCTCCCCCCCACCGTTAGAGCTGAACCTTCCTTCTGGTCTTTCAGAGCCAAAGTGAAAGACTGGCTATTCGCCAAGCGTCACTAACAGACCTAGGACAATTGTGTATGGTCTACAGTAACTTCAGCACTCTCATACTACGCACTCTGTATTTTGCATCTCTTATGTCTTTCTCTCCTTTTATATGCTGGCCTGTCAACTAACTTGTAACCATGGTCAACAAGCCTTGTCTTTCCTATATGTATGTACCTGAAACAAAATACCTACGTTCAAGTGCCCAGATACCTCAGGTGCGCTTCACAAATAATAAACTAAACTAAACAACATTGGCATCATTTAAACTAGGAGTGAGGCTTTTTTTTTTAACCAAATCACATTTGGGGACTGACCATTTAAAAAAATGTAATGACTGACAAATTAAGCAACGCAAGAGTAAATGAGTTGCCATAGATCAGAAACTTTGGTTACGTGTAGAAGTTGGGACTGGAGCCGCGTCTGCAATTTAGGCATTTGACCACAATGTTTCAAAGTTCTTGTCATACAGCAATGTGTCATTATTTGTCAATGATTGGCTATAAAGAACTAAAATAATAGCAGTAGAACTTTATTGTTAAGTACAGAAATCACATGATAAACCAACATGACAATTTGTGCAAACAAACGTTAATTCCTATTTTATATAAAAGGAGCATTATTCAGCTTTATTTTCTACATCACAAATTCGACTCTACAAGTACAAGAATCGCAACTGACCATACACACACTCATCTAGGTTTTATTACTGTATTTGAAAGATGTAAATAAAATACATTTTGTGACAAGGCCACCTGGTTTCACAGATGGTTATTCGTGATGTGAAGGAAATTGTAGAACGTCTAGGAAAAAACGTTGTATGTGTTAAATAAGCAGAACTGAACACAAACTGTCCATAGGCTTGTGAAATTTGATCAGCTCTCTCCTGCTTAGGGAGCCCTGCACTCCAAGCAATACAAGAAAAGCAGATAATGTGCCACAGAATTCCGTTTGCATGTGAGATGGCAAACCTCTCACAAAAGACACTACAGCGCTAAACTGCGCGATTCAGTGATCTGTCCAGACACTCAGTATTAAAGCCAGATTATGAGCCTTGACACTTTGGTTCCACCCTCTCCAATTTGGCTACATAAAGCACTTCTCCTGGCAAATACATTATGCTCTTCACTGGGGTGGTAAACATATTGCCATGATGGACCCTGCGCTCAGTTTTTACAACCCTTGGTGTGAAGGACTGAGCTCTAGACCTGCACCATACTAATGCTATGTTAGGTTTTAAAAGTAGTGCCTTTTGGTGTAAGTATGTTGTTTTGCAGCATGCTGGGTGTTGCTATTATAGAAATGTATTTACTCAAGTTTAAACATCTTTGAGAGCGAGGAACGACTGAATTGGCCTCATTAGGATTTTGCATTGTGCACTGACAAGTGAACACAGGTCTCTGCCACACGTGCTTAACACACTGAGCTGCTTTAACCACTGTAACCATATAAATGTATTTATTTATTTTATTTATTGGGCATTTGTAAGGCGCTTATACATCAAGTATACATTTAACTCTGGCTAATGCACATGACATGAGCAATATATTCCTCGATGAAAGGTGAAAACGCTAAACAAGTTGTGTGTGCTATTGTGAAGACATAGCGCACTGCAAGATTACTTAGTCAGGTAGCAATTTTGACAGCAGCCAGACAGGCTCAGCTTCTCAGTAGCGCCTATACAATGTCTTGCATAAAATGTGCTCTGACCTCTTCAAAACATGAATAGTGTGGGGGCTCCTCCAAGGTTGCGGGTGGCCAGCAGAACCTGCCCCATTTGCCCATCCATTAACATTTCTTTGCATCTAGCCCAAGATAAGAGAAGGAAGGAGTTTAGCAATGTTAGAAATGATCCAGAGAAGTTTTAGTGCTGCGCAGTTGTTATTACAGAAAACTATTGAGGCTTCACCAACCCTCATCACGCCAGGGCAGTTGGTGAGGTGTGACCCTGGGACCTAATGCTGAACAGAGGATTGTCAAGGGTCCCGGGAAGCCAGCAAGCCCCTGACATGGGGTCTCATTGTCGCCGAGGGGAGGGAGCCTTGAAGAAACGTTTTCTTTCTTTTAAACCACCACTTAAACTGATACTTGATATAACCCTATACTAGAAGGGTCTACAGAGACGTATCTCTGGTGTGGTTAGTTTGTTATCCCTGTTTCTAACAATTGACAAGCACCCACCTCTGTATCAAGGCCCTTTTAATAGTGAAATGCTCAAATAAAGATCTAGGTTCTTAAAAGCTACCTTACCTGTCTGATCGTGTTTCCCCACATATCTTTGTGACCAACTCCATAATGGACAATAACACTAATGTATCACAAGATGAAGGGCCCATTCTAGTTCTCACTATACCTGGTAACTCAGGTTGTGTTCTCCTCCAAGCGCTTTCGCGCCTCATGCCTTCTTCAGGAAAGTAGTCCCAGGTGATCATGATTATTTCATTGCCCATCAGTGCAGGGAATTCTGGCCCTTGTAGTTGCAAGGTGCTAAGAACGGACAATCCCCCATTACTATAGTAGCAAAACCTGGGGGTTAGTGGGTTGAAAGATTGACAGTGCAGCATTACTAAGTGGGGTGGATTAGCCCCAACGCTGCCCTTCTGGAGTCCGGATCTCCCAAAACGAAATGTATCACAAGATGAAGGGCACACTCCAGTTCTCACTATACCTGGCAACTCGGGTGGTGGTCTCGTTCATGCACTTTCAAGCCTTATGCTCTCTTCATTCATTATTTCATTGCCCATCAGTGCAGGGAATTCTGGTATTTGTAGTTGAAATGTGCTGGGAACCGACACTCCCTCCATTGGGAGTGGGGAAACTGACAGTGCAGCATTCCTAAGTGGAGTGGAGTAGCCCCGGTGCTACCCTTCTGGAGTCCAGACAATAACACTAACTCAGAATCTGGAGGATTAACCTCCAGTTCCATCATGGTAAGCCCATTCCTAATGCTGGTACTGATATTTGATTTTGACATATTTATAACAGATCTTCCAAACTCGCAATGAGTCCAACAGTCTGAAAGTACAGCACACTACAGATTAAACCTTGAATCACACTACACCACTACTTTACAACATCACTCCAAGTATTTGATGGCTCCCATCAGTAAGTATTATAGTAAAAAATCTGTCATTGTGTATGTAATATGTACACATTGTATTATTGTATTTTGATTTACTAATATAGCAACTACATCAGTTATTATTTGTATCTTCACATGTTTAGCTAGACATAAAGAATGTTGCATGGTCACTACATGTAATCAACCTAAAACTATAATCTCTGCCCGGTATAGGGAAATGCTGGAAAGGTCGACCTTTGAAATGAAGAGCACAGTTGCAGAACTTGAAAAGCGACTGAACAATGTTGAGGATGAAGGTAAGATAACACATTACATAGATATACCAGACATACTTATAAAGATGGGCTGGAAGAATGTTATAGCATGAGCAATCTTTTAGGACAGCAGCTTGTCATAAAGTGTGCATTGAAACTTGTTATCAAGAACAATGTGGAAATATATTGAAATATTATTTTATGTAATATTGATCAGAAAATTGGAAGGCAGATTTAGAAATGGGAATGGAAGTCGTACTGTAGGAGGAGACCTAGCTGGTATACTTTTTAGTGATAGGGGCCTTGTGTTACTATGCTGGTTAGTAGACGTTTGTTCAGTTGGGCATAGGGAATGAAACAGAACGAAAACAGTGACTTTGTTGGGGTAAAAAGACACTTCTTCAGGCTGCATTCAGGGAAATGAAATGTGTAGAACAGTAGGGACTTAGCAATTGCCGTGTAGTAGGGGGAGAAGGTGGCTGTAGAAAGGCTTAATGAATACTTGTTGTAAAAATCGTCAATATATAATTTCCTAGAAGTGAAAGTTATAATTAAAAAAAAAAAGGTTATTTAGACTTCATGAAATTATTCTTTTACTCATTATTAAAACCTTACAAAATAAAATGTAAGTGTAAATAAATACACATGCCCTGGATGTTCGCTGGCAATTGTGCTCTTTTAAGAACCTAGAGGTAGAATTTAAGGCATTTCCTCTTTAATAAATGGCCCTCAGCAGCAAATTGTGTACACCAGTAGAACTTTCCGAACAAAACACAACCTGTTAAAATTAAGGAAACTACATATTTAACGTGCTTCAAAGTTCAGCTCAGTAAAAATAACCTGTTATTTTCCAATGACGGGAAACCAGAGAATAAGTCACAAAGACTGAAAAAGAAAATAAACATGAACCTGACCAACCAAGATACTTCACCAAGCAAAGGAAAAGAGGGAGATGGGGGCACACACAGACGGAGGAGCTGAAAGCCTAATCAGGTTTTGTTTTCTTGGATAGGAAGAGTGGAAAGGAAAGTCTTCACTAAAGCCATGCTTGCTGAAGAAATGGGTCTATGGCTGCACAAATGATTGAGTGGATGGATGGATGGATGGATGGATGGATGGATGGATGGACAAACTCTTGCACACGGTTACTTTTTAGGTACCCGTACAGTATTCTCTATCACCAGCCCTATCGTGATACCTGTTCCTGGTTATGACATCCCATGAGTCTTTCAGGAGAGATGCACTTCTTGTCTGGTTGTTTTGAATTGTGCACGTACATTTTAAATTGTAATATTCATTCATACAAGATCACTGTCTCCCTGCACTAACCATTTACACATCTAAACATTGTGCAAGGATGCAAAGTCCTTTAACATTAGATTTTTACTTAGTTTTGACAGCCAGACCGGATGGGATTTTGGAGCATAGAGCACTCTTTTTAATCATTCCAGAATACCAGTTATCAAAGGCAGGCATAATGAATAGGTGTGGTAGGTCAGAAGGAGGAGACAGACCAGAGTTTGCCATTTCAAAAAACCTTTATTAGAAATCACATGAAGCCCTATTCTAAGGGTTTCCTTACGTAAGTAAATGATGGTGCTCGTCATCTGGTCTCTGTAAGTGATTTCAATCTGGCAGACACCCAAGTCTCGCCCAGCATGTAGTGCGCAAATGAAACCCTTATTTATTTTTATCTATAAATTCAATATTCTGAATGATATACCATTCCTATCACACCCATCTCCTGAGACCCCCCCACCCCCGGTCACACTGAACCAGGAATCAGGCTAGTTTGCAAGGGTAAATATTTATGTATTTAGAATTTAAATAACAATATATTTTAATAGGTAACAACAATCACCAATGGGGTGGCAGAACACTGAATAATAATCTTAATGCCGTAGGAATCAAGTAATGAGCACAAAAACAAATGTAGCAACGAAAAGGATACTTTTGGGTCGGTTTGGAACAGATAGCACTATGGTTAGGGGTTCCCCCTGCAACACCCCTCAACACACCAATAGGCAATTTAAATAGATGTGAGGAGAGAGCGGGTACTCAGGAATAACACGGATCAAACAGAATATCACTCCCACCTTCCCCTTTAAACACAAGAGAAAAACAGAAATTACTTCAACTGTCAGTATGGCTTTGAAATTGGCTGAGCAAAAACACCAAATGTGGTCAAAAATGCTTAAATTATTATAAATGTCTACGGGAGCTACTTTGAACAGATGCAAGCAAACAAAAGCAATGATTTAAACAAAAGTAAACAATAGGAATCTCAGTCAAAGTGGGAAATAATTTAAAGCTGTTCACACGTGTAAACTTTTCAAAATGTCAATTCACTGCAAACCTTTCCTTATGGGATTTTTGATACAACGGGTCAATCGCACTGCGGTTTTGGATTCTAGAGATAGCTAAGGATGTTAGGTATCAGTGTGAGGTGAAATTTCGTCTCTATCTTTAAAACTGAAGGAGTCCTAGAGGTTTTCGTGAGAGGCGTTTTGCAAAATAAGCGCAAAAATGCAAAACAGAAATTCGGGTTTAAAAATGACAGATGGGTTTTCTTACACTATATTAAATACTACGAAAAAGAGAATGCCACACAGGAATCAGTTATTCACGGCCGATCATAACTCTTCTTCTCCAGCATGGGGTCTGGCATGGATTCACACGCTCATGAATATTCCCCGTCTTCAGGCTGGGAATTCTTGGTAAAGAAAAAATCAGTATCAGTTTCGTTTCTGAACTGTCTTTCTTAGTAGTAACCAATCACTGGTCTCTGGGTCATACTTCCCCCAGCCAATGACTGCCCTCTCCCTAAGTGTTACGCTCACCTGAACCCCACAGGGGTGTGGATCGGACCCGGACAGCTGCGGTCTCCTTCAACGTGATGTGTAGTGCAGAGATGACTGTCTGGACTGGCCTGCCTAGTCTTGTCTGCTGGACCCGAAGAAGTATTTTCCTGCAATTGGAGACAGGGATTAACCACTTGTGGGTTTTAGTGATGGCCTCCCAACTGTTCTCGCTCTCCCCCACTAATCGCCTCCGATATCCCCTTAGTAACCTCACCTTATGTTCGTAAAAGATGAGCTCTCATCCTGCGTGTCTTGCAGGGGCGCGTAGATACCAGTTACTTCACTGGTTTGAAGGCGTTTGGAGAGTTCCGGTAAGTATTGACTCTGACGTCCCTGGCGGGATTGGTAAGTATCAAGTTCAAAGAGTTCAATGTGCCTGATGTTCACTCTTGTCCCCTTCCTTCCTTAAGTTGCAACTAGTTCGTGAGAAGAAGGTCTCGTAGCTGCTGCTGGCGTTCAGGTAAGAGTCTGTGTTACCCAACGCTGTCCGGTAACTATTGCATGCGTTAACGTGTTGTTTTTCTCCCTCTTTACAGATGCGGCATACGAAAATGTGGAGAGTTATGGAATAATACCGCCGGTGGTAAGTCTATGGTGGTAAGAGGTTGTATTTGTTGATTCCCTTGGCTCACCTTGTTTTTTCTTGTGTCCCCTAGGTGCCGGATTACGGCGAAGAAATGATGGAGACAGTGCCGGATCGAAAGATGCTGTGAGAACTGGTGAGTATGGTGCCGTGCTGGAGCTGGCGAAGCGACGCATGCAGGACTGATGTACTTTCCAGGCCCGGAGATGAAATGGTTCCGGAATTAGGTGAGGAATTTGAAATAAGTTTGTTTTCTAACCTTGTCCTTTTCTTCTTCTTTATTCTAGGAGCTCCGGATTCGAGGCGGGCGTGGCAGAAGACTGGATGCTGGCTGCAGGCACGCGGGCGTGGCAGAAGGCTGGATGCTGGCTGCAGGCACGGTGAGCGTCACTGCTGGATGCAGAATAACGCGAAGCATGTACTGCTGTTCGGATGTGGTTTAAATAGCCTCCAAAGTAGTTCCAGGTAAGAAGTTCCCTAGAGCCACGCCCGAGTAAAAAAATAGTCCCTGTAACAAAATGGTCCCTTCCAGGCCTCATGTAGGCTTGGACTCTTTTGCAGCATGGTCTGCATCAGGTAAGTAAAGTCTATGAGCCTGGCGCCTAAGGCACCAGGACTGAACCCAGACAGCCCCTAGCCGGGGCTGCTGAGGTTTAAACAAATGTCTGGATGTCTGCTCCTGGAGCTGAGGGCCTTGGTCCTGATGTCTGGGGGTAGGCATCATGACACTAAGCCCCTCCCCTGGCAGCCATCCTCAGATTTTTACCGCACGTTCAAGTGTTGGGAGTCCTCGTGCTATAGCTCTCGAGCTTTTACTGGATTTTTCGCGCTTTTTTCAAAGAGATTTTCTCATTTTTCGGTTAAATCGAGCCTCAAGCTCCACCGTTTTACTTCCGATCAACAGGGACCCGTTTCGGAATTTTCTACGCCCCTCAAGGGTGAAGTTTTCATCGAGTTACGCTTCTTAGAGGATTCCAAAAGATCTGAGGCCTACCATGGACATTGCCCAGGACAAGGGAAGCTCGACGCCCGGATCCAAGCTGTTCAGGAACTGCCCTGGATGCGGGTTACAGAATGTTTTCAAGGAGGACGAGCATTCGAGATGTTTCTACTGCCTTCATGAGGACAAGACGCATGTGGAGAAGGACTGTGCGTTCTGCAAGAACCTATTGGAACGTACCATGAGTGATTGTCGTACCCGCCTCGCCAGCTGGCTGGAGAAGGGCCCAGCAGGTGAGAAGAAGAAAAGTTCAGACCGGTCTTTTAAGTCCTGTGAGGGTGCCCCGGCGACGGGGGCCCAACAGAAGGCTAAGCACTTCGAGTCCATGGGCACCAGGAGCGCCGAACGGTCGGGCTCTTCGGCTGCCAGGCACGGCACGCCTTCCCCGGCACCATCAACCACGAGCCAACGCTCTGGTTCAGGGAAGAGGAAATCCGAGAACCCGGGTAAGCTTCTGGAGAGGCCCCGGTCGATCTCGAAGGATTCAGCCGAGGGGGAGCAAGGCGGTGACGAGGGACTTGCATTCCTGATGAACCCGTCCACAACGCCTGCCAAGAGGGACAGGTACGAGAAGAAGTACCGGGTCCCCGACGCTGCCACTTTGTGCCTCAGGGCTGAACCTATACCGGATTCGGTCGTCTCAGCGGCGGCCAGGAAGAATTAGGTGGGGGCGACAGCCTCAACCTCTTCTTCCCCACCTGACGGTGAGGGTAAAAAATTGGACGCAATGGGGTGACGGGTCATCTCGTCGGCGGCGACGACAATTAAGGCGGCCAACGCCTTAGCGATTGTGTCCCGTTAAGACAGGGAGCTATGGTACAAGATAGCTCCCCTACTGGACTTCCTGCCAGAGGACAAGAGGGGGGAGGCCCTGGAGATTCTGCAGGAAGGTGAGGTGTCGTCAGACCACGCCATAACGGTGGCAATGGACTTTGCTGACACCGGGTTTCGCCAGTTAGGAAACGGTGTTTGCCTTCGATGACGTGGCTGGCTCCAGGTGACAGACTTCTGTCAGGACGTGCAGACCAGGGTTTTGGACATGCCGTTCGACGGCAACAACCTGTTTGGGAAAACGGTGGATGAGTCGCTGCAGGCCATCAAGGCCGACACCGAGACGGCCCAAGCCCTGGGAGTCCTTCAGCACGACGGCCCTTTCGGAGCGCCGGAGGCAGACAGGGGGCCTCCAAGGGATCAAGCGGTGGCCAGGCGTACCGCCAGGCGGCCCGCTCCTCGTCCCAGGAGGCTTACAGAGGTCGCGGCAAGCAAGGAGGATCTCTGCGTCGTCGCCAAGGAGGCCAAGGCGGCAAGGCCGCCTCCAAGCAAGATTGAACCGGCCGTAGCGTTGGGCCCCCACCGGAGCACACCAGTGGGAGGCCGGCTGGCGAAGTTCGTCGGCGTGTGGGAGTCCATCTCCACCGACAGTTGGATGCTGGATGCCCTGGCCCACGGGCACACTCTCGAATTCCAAAAGAAGTGTCCCCGCATTCCTCCCGTGCCCAGGAAAGAAAATCACATCCCTCAACTGCTGTTGGAGGTAAAGGCGATGCTCAAGAAGGGTGCCATCGAGCTCGTCCCCAAGAGGCTCCGGGGCTCTGGAGTATACTCAAGATACTTCCTCATCAGAAAGAAGACAGACGGTTGGCGCCCCATCCAGGACCTACGTCAGTTGAACAAATACATCAAGGCACAGAAGTTCAGGATGGTCATTCTCCAGCACGTGCTGGGAGAGCTGGAGGAGGGCGACTTCCTATCGTCGTTGGACTTGGAGGATGCTTACTTCTACATCCCCATCCTAAAAGGACACCGAAAGTTCCTCAGATTCGTAGTCCAAGGACGTCACTACCAATTCAGAGCTCTGCCATTCGGATTGAAGTCGGCCCCCAGGGTGTTCAAGTGCCTGGCACCAGTGGCAGTGCGGCTGCGCCTCAGGGGATCCACGTCTACTCCTACCTGGACGACTGGTTCATCCTTGCAAGGACAAGAGAACTCGCCGGAGCACAGAGCTGGGTTTCTCCATCAACTACCCGAAATCCCATTTGGTTCCTTTGTAGGTGGCACGGTTTCTCGGAGCGAAGCTCGATACAGTGCAACGATTGGCATCTCCATTGGAGGAAAGGACGAAGGCCATCTTAGGCAAGGTGCAGCGCCTGCTAGCCACGGACGTGGCCAGGGTGAGATCCATCAAGTCCCTCCTCGGTATGATGTCCTCATGCATCTATCTAGTGCGCCTGTGCAGGCTACGGATGCGTCCTCTACAGGAGTTCCTCGACGCCCGCTGGATGCAAGCGGCGGGCAGCTTCGAAGACACGATTCCGCTCAACAAGATTTTCTGTCAGGTGATTCAGTGGTGGGGCACCCGTGCACACCTCAAGGCGGGCACGGACTTCCAGACCCCGGCACATCGGGAGACCGTGACGACAGACTCCTCCCTGGAGGGATGGGGGGCACGCACCGGAGATCCCCAGGCAAGAGGCCTTTGGCTCCTGAAGGAGAGGTCTCTCCACATCAACATCTTGGAGCTCCGTGCCGTGTTCTGGGCGCTCAAGTCGTTCCTCCCATCCCTCAAGGGCAAGGTCTTGAGGATATTCACCGACAACACCACCACGATGTTCTACATCCGGAAGCAGGGAGGCACCAGATCCCCAGCCCTATCCAAGGAGGCCCAGGATCTGTGGCACTGGGCCGTCGCCCAGGGGATGTTTCTGGTTACCTTCCATCTGGCAGGAATAAAAAACACCATCACCGACTCACTCAGCAGGGAGCTGCGCTCGTGCCATGAGTGGGAACTACGCCAGGATCAAGTGGATCGGCTCTTCCAACGATGGGGCAAACCCCAGATCGACCTGTTTGTGACGGTGATGAACTCCAAGTGCCAGAGGTTCGCCAGCAGGTTCCCCCAGCCGAGGAGCATGGGCGATGCTTTCTCGTTCCCCTGGGAAGGCCTGTTCCTGTATGCGTTTCCTCCGTTGCCGCTGCTGCTCCGACTCATCAGCCAGCTCAAGAGGTCCCACTGCAGGATGATCCTCGTTGCACCGGCGTGGCCGAGACAGATCTGGTTCCCGGACTTTCTGGACCTCTCAGCGTCCCCACCAGTCAAGCTGTCGACGGACGCAGATCTTCTCTCCGGAGAGGGAGGCGCCATTCTTCATCACGACCCGGAGTCGCTGAACTTGCAGGCCTGGCTCCTGCAGCACTAGAGTTTGGAGGGTACGAAATCCCGGCTGACTGCAGAGAGGTTCTTGCAAAGGCCAGGGCGTCCTCAACTCTCAAGTGGTATGGGCATAAGTGGAAGAGGTTCTCTGTCTGGTGCCGTGCATAGAAGATCAACCGTCTACGGATTACGGCACCTCAAGTGCTACCATACCTACTGTCGCTGGCCAAAGCTGGACTAGCTCATGCTTCCATCAAGATACATCTGGCAGCGATCTCCCGATACACCAGAACTGCAGGAAGGCCGTCCTTGTGGTCTCATCGACTGGTGAAAGAATTTATGAAGGGACTGTTCCGATCGTTCCTGCCGGTGAAGGCTCCAGCCCCGGCGTGGAAGCTCAACGTGGTGCTGACCAGGCTCCTGGGGCCACCATTTGAGCCTTTGCATTCGGCTCAGTGAAGTTCCTGTCGTGGAAGACAGCGTTCCTTGTGGCCATCACCTCCGCATGACGTGTGGGAGAGATTCAGGCACTATCCTGCAAGCCTCAATACTTGACTTTTCACGATACGAGTTTGGTGCTGAGGATGCACCCCTCTTTCATGCCCAAGGTGCCGTCGGACTTCCATCTTAATGAGCCCTTGGTGTTGCCAGTTTTCTTTCCGTCGCCGGCCGAGAGGACTTTGCACTCACTGGATGTAGCTAGAGAGCTTAAGTTCTACGTGGACCGAACAAAGAGTTTTCGGAAGACATCACAGCTATTTGTGAACTTTGGACCTGTGAACCAAGGGAAGGCTCTCTCGAAGGCTTCCATTTCCAGATGGCTCTCCGGCTGCATCATGCACCGTCATCGGTTGGCCAACCGACCGTTGCCAGGCCGTCCGAGAGCCCATTCGACCAGAGCGATCACTGCTATTACGGCGTTCTTGTCTGGTGTGCCCCTGCTGGACATCTGCAGGGCTGCTACGTGTAGGTCAACGCACACCTTCACGAGATTCTACTGCATCGACCGGGATTCCAGGGAGGAGTACAAAGTCGGCCAATCACTGCTGCGCAACCTGTTCGCCTGAAGGTGGGCCTGGTGAGGAGGTAAGAGTTTATCTAATGCTTAATGTTGAGCCTTTTGCCACCTCCCGTGGTTGTGCATGTGTGTACTGCTATGTATTCTTATATTCATGAGCATGTGAATCCATGCCAGACCCCATGCTGGAGAAGGAACAAGTTACTTACCTGTAACTGTTGTTCTCCAGCATGGGTCTGGCATGGATTCACATGCGAACCCTCCCCCCTTCCCCTCTGCGGTTCTTCACTTGGTCATACTCCCACTTTACGTGCTACCAAATCTGAGGATGGCTGCCAGGGGAGGGGCTTAGGGAGAGGGCAGTCATTGGCTGGGGGCAGTATGACCCAGAGACCAGTGATTGGTTACTACTAAGAAAGACAGTTCAGAAACAAAACTGATACTGATTTTTTTCTTTACCGAGGATTCCCAGCCTGATGACGGCGAACAGGTAAGTAACTTGTTCCATGCGTGATATTCTAGTTTCCGTTTGGTTTGGGAATTACTTTCTTAATCAAATCAATAAGGGGTTATGGTTTAGTAACACAGATGAGAGAAAAGTCAGCGCAAGGATAGTTCTAACAATACTATGGTTCTGAATTAAAGGTGGGATGGGTTTGAGATTGGGATCATACAATGCAGATATATTATGGGTCACTGTTCTTCCTATTCATACTTACAGTCCTTTGTAATTAAATTGGACCGTGAGTTCTGGTCATTGGATCGGGCAGGTCTACCGGCAAACAGGCACCTCTGGGGGTATTTGGATCAGCGGTGCGGCTCTGGTCAAGTTTGGACTGCACCTCAGAATGGAATTGGAAGGGCCCCTTCTGGTTACTGGGCACAATAGAAAGCCGGATGCAAGTTTTCAGCGGGCAAGCCTAATGGTAGCCAGCTAAGCTGAATTAAAATTAAGTCCCTTCAAGTTTGGGATTTTTGCAATGGGGTCAGGCTAGCAATAATTTTGCAATGCTAGAATCGGGATTCTGCAAAGAAATCTGGATCTTTCAAAGAATTCTGGAGTCAGCTACAAGTTGAAAAGTTCTGCAATAAGGTGCTGCACGGACATTTGGATGGGTTCTGGAAGCAGTGTGTTCTGGAAGCAGTCCTCTTATGTGTAGTGCCCTTCCTATATTTATCCATTACAAATTTTATGGCATGGGCAAAACTTAAAAACACACCCCCATGTCAGTGAGTGGCTACAGGCGTGCACTTTGTTTTGGTTGGCAGCCTAAATAGGGCTGTCATCTTATGACAGGATTTGGGAACTCCCACCTGGATTTTTACCCAAAACATACTTTTGCACAAATGTCATTTCTACCATTCTGTACCCTCATAAAATTAGACACATATTTTTCACATTTGATTGTCTACATTTACATTCAATTTCCATCTTTGTGAGAGCTGTATTGGTCATTGTATGGATTTTTATCAATTTTACCCATAACTCTTTAGATTAATCATTTCTAATTCGATACACCTCTGGGCGCTGATCAGTGGATTGTGTACATACAATTTGAAGCTTGCAACATTAATAGTTTTGCCACAATCAGTGTTTTAGTGTATCTTTGGTTCCTTATGTATTAAGAACTCCTACCACATCTTCAACTGTCTAGCAGGAGTTGAGATTTATAAGTTTGTATTTTTCACTTGTCTACGTATTTTGGCTGTCATGTTAAATGTCATAAAGTTCAGAGGCCAATTTTCAGCATGTCCAATGTTCTTTGGTTAGCCAGCAGACGAATGTCTAATGCAGCCCCATTGAGTGGCTTGATGGGATTATGCGTGAACCCTTAACAGCCATTAGCCTTCCTGTTCTCAAGGGAGTGCCAAACGGTGATATCAGTTTTCCCAGGCCAGGCACTGTCCGATCAGAATTCACATGTGGAATGGCCCCAGACTGGGCTCTTGGGCATTCAAGTATTTTCATTTCAAATATAAAATATAAGCACAGGGTATGAAGGATTTACACATTTTAAAAGAATTTGCCCTTCACCATCATGCTTCACATAGTGGATTTTGCAATTTTTCAGGACAAAGACAATACATTTAAGCTGAGTTTTACAGCCAATTTCTCTAGGCAGCTGTCAGGCTGTGATGCCTGGATTCCTCTGACTGCCTGGAGGATCCATGATTCCAGCACACTTTCCTTTCAATGATTCACTGGGGAAAATAACGGACTTTAGCGCCAGAACAGCACTTTGAAGATTTCCACTGATTAGGAAACTGTATTTAGGGGCATGTTCGGATTTTAGCCATTCTGTGGGCTTGTTTCCAGTGACAGATAACAGCAGGGATGACAAATGTCAGCAGTGATTCCTGCTTTTACCCCACTTTGCAGGTGTATGTGGCAGGGCGTGCAGTTCTTTTGGTGGGTTATGAACTCTGCGCAACTTTGCAGACTTGGTGCGCACCAGAGTAATTGCCTCCATTCTTGGCGGTGCAGTGTGGCGCAGTGGCATGGATAAACATTCTCCACATCTCAAGTCTAAAAGAAAGGTCTGTCCTCCATCCAAACTAAACTACTCTGTCCCTACCTCTTTACCTAACTAACTAAAGACCAGGAGAATGACTCTCTTCTCCTGGGGCTGCTTTGCAGCAATTCTTTCTTAATATTAGGTCTTCAAATAGTTTATTGCTATTTCTTGCAACAGTTCATTCAGTTCTCCTAGGGGACTTCAGACTTCTCCATATCCCTTTCTTGGTTTCTCAACTTTCTTTCTCTGGGTGTAATAGCACTTATATGTCCTTGTCTTCTATTCCTTTCAAGGATGTCTGACAGTTCCTCTTTTGCTAACACCAGTTTCACCAGTGGTGTTCCTTCTCACTTATGGTTAGTATCTCCCTTATTCTTTTATCTTCACTGGGATCTGTGTGATGTACCCATGGTGTAGTATCCTTACTTGTTTGTCCTTTCCTTCACTGCGGCGAGTAGGCTGAGTCCCTGTATGTTTCTCACTCTTCTCATGTTTTAATCCTTCACTGGGACGAGTATGTTGCGTCACTGGATACTCTTCACTCTTCTCAGATCTTACCCATTCAGCAGGGCGAACAGGCTGTGTGATGAATCCTGCGGAGTCCTCACAAAACCCTGCCTAAAGTCTCCTCTCATGTCGCTAGGGAAAGGCAGACACTTCCTGATCCTGACCCTGGGGGTTGTATTATCCAGGTGGATCACCTGTGAGGAGACGGGCCCCAGGGGAAAAGGAGGACTTTGTGGGATGAGACATGGTATTTGTCTTCCTTAAGGAAGATAATGTTCTTAATACCGGAATATGTAATTGCTTGTTGTCAGCAAGAACCTTTATTTTCTCAATCTTATTGGGGGTGAGGACCATGATAATCAGGCAGGACCAGGAGTTAAGAAAAATCCTTTTACGGTTACTGACATTTATAGAAATGAAAGCTCTTAAGAGTCCCAGAGAAATAAGGAGGGGAAGGCTTTAAGTGTTACCAATTTAAACACTGTAAAACCACATATTTCATGAAATCCTTTTTGGAATCATTTGAGGAATATGTCTAAAGAGAGTAATACACTTGGTGATGCTAATTTCACTGATTAAACTGAATTCTACATTGGTGACTTCAAGTCCCATAATTCGCAGAGTACTGGGACGACGAAGAGGACTGCAGAGGCACAGTGCTGCAAGTTGCAATCAATTAAGGAACATGACCCACAGCTGAGGAGAACTAGGAGGCATCCAAAACCCCCTCTGGTACATGCCACAGAAGGAGAGAGCAGTAGTAGATGGTGGGGTATATTTTCCAACTCCAAGTGGCATCAGAAGTGAGCGGAGATGCCGGGACCACAGCCATTGTAATTGGAATGCCAGTCCGGAGAGAGTCTCCCGGGCTTAAGTTTGCAGCTGCAGAAGTTGCGCAGCAGAGAGCATACATTTTTGCAGCATTTCCCACTATCAGGCGAGCATTGGTGGCAGATGAGCTCTGAGTATCTGTAGAGGTCAGGAGAGCTCTGAAATTGACAGAAGCGGGCAGCGGGAAGCTGCGAAGCAGCAGACCTGCAGGCAGCATGGCAAGCGAACGCGCACGCCAGACCCAGTGAGTTCACTGTTACATTGTGACCCCGGAGCACTATGTAACTTTGCTCGCTCGCTCGCTCTCTCTCTCTCTCTCTTTCTCTCTCTCGCTCTTTCTCTCTCTCGCTCTTTCTCTCTCTCTCTCTCTCTCTTTCTCTCTCTCTCGCTCTTTCTCTCTCTCGCTCTTTCTCTCTCTCTCGCTCTCTCTCGCTCTTTCTCTCTCGCTCTCGCTCTTTCTCTCTCTCTCTCTCGCTCTTTCTCTCTCTCTCGCTCTTTCTCTCTCTCTCTCTCGCTCTTTCTCTCTCTCTCGCTCTTTCTCTCTCTCGCTCTTTCTCTCTCTTGCTCTCTCTTTCTCGCTCTCTCTCACTCTTGCTCGCTCTCTTGCTCTCTTTCTCTCTTTTGCTCTCTTTTGCTCTCTCTCGCTCTTTCTTTTACACACACACACACACACACACACACACACACACACACACACACACACACACACACACACACACACACACACACACACACACACACACACACACACACACACACACACACACACACACACACACACACACACACACACACACACACACACACACACACACCTCCCCCCCCCCCCCCCCCCCGGGAACGGATGAAAATCCACACTCGGTGTCCCTCAATTTCGTATAGCGGTGCAGCTGGACATTAGAGGTTACACCAATCATACTGTAGCTAGACACAAATTTGAAAGCAGACCATGATGAGATTCAATTATCTAAACAGAAATGTTCTAGTGCCCTACGGAATTGTTGAAGGGTCTCCAAAGCCCTGCTCTCTCTAGGAATACAATTCCACAGTTTTGTGCCAAAGACTGCACATTTTCTGTCCCCCCCCCCCCCGTGACACAAAGGCAGACGAGTGGATACTCGGTAGCAGCTGGTCTTTTGATCATAAACACCTTGAAGGTTGGTAGCGATTAATCTTATTCCTCAGGTAGACTGGTGCAGATCCGTTTAAGCATTTAAAGATGAGACATGCCACTTTGAACTTGATATACTCTTCCACTGCCAGGCAATGAAGCACTCAGCGAGATGGAGATACGTGGGCTGATTTACTCAACCTGCAAACCAATCTAACAGCCGCCTTTTGAAGTCTATAAACGTGTTTGGCTGGAATGCTCATCAACAGGCTATTACAATAGTCCAGACGGGCATTGGTTAGAGCCCCCACTATAGTTGCATGATCTTCATCTGGAATATATGGCAAAATCTGCTGTAGTAGTCTCAGTGAGTAGAAAATTGCCTGTACCTTGGCTCCTACTTGGCCTTCGCTATCCAGATTGTCTTGCCAAATACAACCCAAGTTCTTTACCTTCGAGGCAAAAGCTACCTTTACACCGAGAAGATTGGGAACTCAATCTCAGGCTGGTGCTACACATCAGTAGCCCCTACTGTCTAAACGGCTATCTAACGTCTGGTGATGCCCTAAAGACAATTGCCCTTTCTATCTAAACTTCCACAGGCAGCATTCTACAGGTTCCTATCCTATGCCGTCTTCCCCAGGAATGACTTGGTGACTGTGCCCTCCAGCTCTTCACCCTCGATGTTCCTTTTGCGCCCTCATGCTCCTTTCCCTGAGTCTGTTTACTATTTGCACTCTCCTCTTTCTCCTTGCCTTCGTTCTGCTCCACCCACCATCTCCCCTCACACTTGCTTACACTTTCTTCACTGTCCTTCCAATGGGCCTCCCCCCTCCCTTTCTCTACTACTTTTCTGGTGTTTCTCCCATTAATGTCGACCTCCACCCTCCAATCTTACTCCTTACTACTACTTCACTCTCTCTACACCAATATTGTCCGCTCTCCACACTACTGCTACTCTCCCATCTCCACACTACTGCTCTCCCCTCTCCATACCACTGCTACTCTTTCCTCTTCACACCACTACTACTTATTCCAACACTCTTCTTTCAATCACCTCCCCACTTATCTTCAAATGTACCCACTACTCTCCCCTACCACTCGACTCACACACACGCGCTCATTCAGTTCCAGTACCACATTCCTTCACCAACCAATACCTCACCTTTCACACCATCTGTATAATCCTCCTCTACGCTCTGGCACACTGTCCTTCCTCTGCCATGTAACATGGTCTACGTTTGCCACCTCTGACCTCAACTGGATAACCCACAACTTCCTGTCTTCCAGGAGTCCATTTATACTGTTCTTTCTTCCCATTGGTTGTCCCCACCCAACCCCACTGATTCCCTAGGAAAATCTAGCCCTGTTCTGCCCACCTGGGAGACACTGTGGCTCCTTTTCACTGTGCGGCGCATTGTGGTTCCCATGGTTCCATAGTGGACTTTTCTGAATACTGCAAGTTGTGATATGCAGGCTCTCTGTCACAAATAACATCCGTTTGATTGGCAGTGCTTCTTTCTCTCGCTTTGAAATTCTGGGAGTTGAATTTGTCCTGAAAAAATATAAAGAGGCTGCCCAGAACCATACAAGAAAGTTATTAGGTGATTGTCAGTGGCACTGTATGCCAGCAAACTGGCATTACAGGAAGGGACAGAGGTTGGGGTTCTCCCAACTGCCACCTTTCTGGAATGGTACTGGCTCTTACTTCGACCCTAATAGGACCCCACTCCAGGCTGAGAGCAGTCCCCATCCCCTCTTTACAAGGTCAAATTACTGACCTTGTTACAATAATAGCAGCAATTATGGGGAATACACAGGAACACACACCAACATGACACTTCAGTCAAATTCCCAATCCTGCGTACTTCACGCCCCCATACATTGCTGTATATATAATCTTTCAAACACATTGCATTATACGAGAATGTTAAAAGAATGTATAACTTCATTAGGGGAGGCTGTTCACACTCCCCAGTGATCTTGATATTGCGAGGAGTGTTTCCAATGTGGAGGCTTTCTTCGAATTGTGCGTGTCTGTCCTCGCTGCTGCTGATTCCTAGAAGGAGGAGCCAAACTCTTAAAATCCTCTCCCCGGATGTGAATCGTCGCAGAGTGCTTCCAGTGTTCTCAGGGTGGGGCCAGGAGAAGCTCTTGCCGCGTATGAACAATCGAACATCTGAAAACATGCAGTGATCGGTAAGTGAACTGCCGTGAATGACGCTACGAAGACAAAGAAGGCCTCGTAACTGAGGGATACTACCTCTCCATTGATTAAAATTACTCCAATGAACTTTTTTCGAAGGAACTCTGGCACCCCAAAGTCATCCACAAAACTGACCACGGCAACAGAGCTCAACACTAATGACCTCACAGGTGTTTAAATTTTTGAGATAGACCTGTCATCAGCCCAAAAGAAAGAGTCGCCTACCCAGATGCGAGAAAAAGAGCCTGTTGACCACAAATGTTAAATTCTCGTGGCTCAGTCCACAGACTGGCCAACAAAACTACAAGGGCCCTCCAATAGGGTGCTACCACAGAATTGCCAACTTCCTCCCCAAATGGGAACCCATGCTCCATCAAGGTAGGAACCACCCTGACTCCTACTCCAGCCAGCTCTCAAACCAGGCGAGGGAACAGGAGAGAAGGGCTCACCCCTGGTGTTGGCAGCTAGATTGGCAAGGTATAGTGCCTCAATTAAAAAGAGCTAGCTGAGAGGGCAAGGGCCTGTAACAAAGATCAGCTCAAAGAAGCTCTCCAAAAGCCCAACACCTCTGCTGAGGAGGGGGCTCATAGAGAGGCCAAGCTCTCCACTATAAAGTCTGCAAATAAATCGGACAAGGAAGCAAGCACTGTAACTGGTGACAAGTAGGGGCTATTCCAAAATCAAGATTTCTCGATCTCCTTTACCGCGGAGCCAACCCTATCTCCAGAAACTAAGCAGGCGAGATCCAATGATTCTGACTCGTCATTGGAGAATTAGCTATCTTCACCGAGAATGCTTCATGGCCCAGTGCACTCGTCAAGTTTTAAGACCCCCGAATACACAAGTCAACATCATGGCCTCGGAAACAACTGCACTAATCCCATATATAAAACTCTATGAAAAAATGAATGAGTCATTTAAGGATCAGGCCACATTGCTGGCCATGATATATTCCAAACTGATCTATGTGGAATCAAATATACAGTCACTACAATCCAGAGTAGACAAGTGACAACAAAGACATCATACATCTAGAAAAATCTAGAAGATGCCTTGGTCAAGGAGCAAGCAGACAAGAGAAACATCCTGGGTTCCCTGTTTGAGATTCTGAAAGAGAAAAGACAAACTAGAAATAGCAACAGGCCAGTGCCAGATTCGAGCCGAATGGGATTGAGTCCGAAAGCCAAATCTCCTAGTATAGTGCTGGAGGGGGTGTGGGGCAGAAAAGGCTGCTTGGAAAATAGAGGACCAAATAGATTTAACAAGCCCCTCTCCACTGCAGCTATCAAAAGTAGCTCCACGGAGTACATTCCATCAGGGCACCAACCTCGAAAAACCAACAGCGGTGGCAGACTGATCTACTGGCAGAGAAAACCTGGCTGCTCTCCCATCTACCAAAATTCAAGATTCAGACACTTCGGAGAAAAAAAAAGGCTGACCGATGTGACTGTAAACCACAGCTTCCAAAAGTGGCACCATGGTGCATATTCCATCAGAGCACCAACTTTGAACAATCAACTATGGCGGCAGACTCATCAACCGGCAGAGAAAACTTGGCTCCTCTTCCAGCCATCAAAATGCATGATCTAGACACTTTGGAAAAAAAGCAGATTGGATCAGACTCCCCATTTCCCATATTCTACCAATCAAAGAAAAGGAGAATGGGATCTTCAGCCCAGAATGAGAGCTTGCACCCTAGAAAAATCAAGAATGTCACTAATGTGAAACAGAAATCCAATGCTGCCAAGGGCTTCTTCCGCAATTTATCCTGCCCAACAATTTCAGCCAAAGAAAAAGAGAAGGCGCCCCCTCAAGTCCACTCTGCGTTGTTCATTACAAAGGTACCTGAAGAACCAAAAGGAAGCATCTTGACTAAAAAACATCAGCACAGACCCCTTAGTGAGAACTTAGATCTTATGGCCCTCTGTCTACTCATTCGATCAAGAGGAGAGTACCAATGAGCAGACCTCATCGCCTTTGCTGACACAACACCAGCTTACGACAAAAACAATGTAGATTTCAAAACCAATCTTGCTACCACTGAAAGAGGCAGGCGATTGTGGGGAGGGCGTCAGCAAAGGGACGAAACCAGGCATGGACCAATGGCATACCCCGCTGGAAAAGGAGGGCCCCCACTGTAGACAACTTGTGGAGGTGGCAGCCCCAACATTCTATACCCTCACCAAAAAGTGCATGAAAGCTGACCTAAAATTTCACGCCCCGGAGGCAAAGAAGACAGTTGCGACCTCCCCATTAAAAATGAACATCAGCCATCTCGAGGGGAAAAGCCATAAAGTTTGGTGTGAGGCGGGACCGAATGAACAATCTACGGATGCCACCATCGAGGGAGTCAAGCAAGCCACTCTTCGGCCCAAAATTGATGCTCGAGCGGATCTTAGCATCAGAAGATGGCTGCATCTTGAATTGAGCAAATATATTGAGGCTACTTCATCATATTCCATCGCTAAAACACATCAACATGGAAGATATTAAAATAATCGAATTTCCGAAAGAAAGAAAATTGTATGAAATAATTATGCACTTGCCCTCGGCCACAATCAAGTTTGTATTACTTGAAGAGGCTCACTTATTCCTCTCACTGGGCTTTGAAATAACAGACCTCTCCAACAATGCCAAAATGGAATGGGTCACCTGGAATGTTGTGAACAACCAAAGTGATCTAGCAAAGGAGAACAACATCTCAAAACCAGCCCATAATCATATACTGAGAGGCCCAGGAGAGAAGAAGATGGAGAAAGACCAGCAGTCACCAGTTCAAGAAGAGCTAAGCTGCAACAACAAAAAATGCAGAATACAAGTCACAGTTGACTGTAACCAGGGTTCAACAGGCAGGCACATTGAAGATCTAATCCGCACTACCAACACCAGCCGCAATCTTTACCTGCCTTTCCATCTGCGTTGGGCCCTGGGACGGGAACGGCCTCCAATTAACAACTAATCCAAAAGGAAAATGAGCAATGGATGTTTGGTTCCTGGAACACGAGAGGACACAACATGTCAGTGAAAGCTTTGATCTCCTCTGTCTCCAAGAGATATGGCTACAATCTGCCCCAATAGCAGAGGGCTGCATATGTTTCTTGAATCCGGCCTACAGAGGTTTAAGAGGAAGACCGTCGTCAGGGCTGACGACCCTAGTAAGACAAAGGAGGGGGTGGACTGTGATGAAAAACGAAGCATTTGTCCAGGCAATCCTACTTTGTAGGGAGGGCACGCAAACTAATTCCAAGTTGATGCTTCTCATCATAAACGTCTACTGGAACCCAGAGATGATCTCCAAAGATTCATTCATCGACTCAGTGTTGATAACAATTGATGAAGCCTACGCCAACTACGATGACATTGCTATTGTGTTATGTGGGGATTTGAACCTCTCCTGTGGCAACCCCCAAGGAAATGTCATCAGGCTCTGGCTGGGGGCCACATCTAAGTCCAAGCACAGAGCCAACAAATGGTTGGAAGCTATGCAGATGAGGGACTTCCAAGTGCTAAATTGACAAATGGAGGGGGACATCCCTGGTGCACCAACCTGGTCGAATGGCCTGGTAAAAAGGGTGCTTGACCATATCTTTGTCTCGAACAAGCTGATAAGTCAGGTGAAGTCTCTGAAAATCAAAAGAACCCAAACAGCAACCATGCATTGGTCAAAATGACATGCTACTTGGGCGGGATGTGCAAGAATGACGTCTGGCAAGGCACACCCGAAGTGACACAAGGCACGAATCGCCTGTGCATGAGCACGGCAGATGCAATGCATTTTACAAATGGTCTTAATGAAAAGTAAAAACACACACCTCTCGATACGAACTACACTGCACTATTGATGGAATTCAGAGCAAGAGAGACACGCAACAGGAAACATGACTTCCTTCCGAGACATTGATTTGATCAGAAGGTCACTATCGAAAAGAACAAAATGAGAATAGACTTTCGGAAAATCAGCCAAAAAAAAAACGGAAGCAAGAGCTGTACTTCTTAGGAAAAGGAGACAACAGTACAAAAACTAGCTCATCTCCTTTAAGGCCCAACTCCTCCAGTATTACTCAGAAGCCATGTTGACTGCAATTGTGAAGCAGGACTATAGACAAACCTAGCACCTGATTGGCCTTTGTACATCTTCCCAGGCAGAACTTCTTACTAATGGAGTGCTAGAACAGAAGTGAGTGGAATTTTATGGAAATTATTTTGGCAAGGATGAAGAATACAATAAATCACACTGCATAAAGAAGGGAGGCCCTTGGATTGTTCCCTTTGACCGAGGGGCTATTGAATACCTGATCAAAAAGGCAAACTCAAGGGGGGCTCTGGGCCTGGATGGCCTGACTTAAGATAAAATCAAATGAGCCCCAGAAGTTTGGCTACCTTTTAATGAGACTTTATTCAGGCTAGTAAATGATGCAGGTATGAGACCAGGTACGTGGATGGCTGTGGTAATTGACCCAAGATTCAAGATGAGACTGGGTCGACTCTTCGAACTACTGCCCGATTGCTCTTTTAGACATTTTGGGAAAACTGTACGCCTCCTTAATTTTAATTCACCTATGAAAGTGGATAGCCTCAGCAAACAGAATTGACCCTGCCAAACTGGGTTTGTTAGAGGGGTAGGGACAGACGTGAACCTTTTCATCTTGAATTTATTGAAATGGAGGGCACACAACAAACGTAACAAAATGTACTTCGCCTTCATCGATCTGAGGAAGGCATTTGACAGTGTAAACAGAGGGCTGTAATGGGCAAGCAAAACTTTGGGGCTGCCCCATGGACCTCCTGGCGCCAATGGAGGGATTGTACACCTCAACCAAAGTCTGCATTAGACTGACCACACTGGGGGAACTCAAAGAGGCCATTCACACTTATAAAGGTTTGAAGCAGGACTGTCCGCTGGCTTGAACCCCTTCCAATTATTTAGGAGCGATTTGGTGGACTTATTGAAAACATCAAGATCATTTCCTGTGAATATTGGAGATCAGGACTTAGGATGGATGCTTTATGCAGACCACTTTGTCCTACAGAGGTTTGAGAGGAATACGGCCTAAAGAGGTTTGAGAGGAAGACCGGCGTCAGGGCTGAACACCCTGGTAAGGAGGGGGTGGACTGTGATGAAAAACGAAGCACCAAATACATTTGTCAAGTCAATCCTACTTTGTAGGGAGGACACACAAACTAATTCCAAGTTGATGCTTCTCATCATAAACGTCTACTGGAACCCAGAGGCGATCTCCATAGATTCATTCATTGACTCACTGTTGATAAAAATGGTTGAAGCTTACGCCAACTACGATGACCTTGCCATTAAGTTATATGCAGATTTGAACCGCTCCTGTGGCAACCCCCTAGGAAATGTCATCAGGCTCTGGCAGGGGGCTACATCTAAGGCCGAGCGCAGAGCCAACAAATGGTTGGAACCTATACAGATGAGGGACTTAAAAGTGGTAAGTGGACAAACTGAGAGAGACATCCCTGGTGCACCGACCTGGTCGAATGGCCTGGTAGAAAGGGTGCTTGACTATATATTTGTCTCGAATAAGTTAACGAGCCAGGTGAAGTCTCTGAAATCTTAAAGAACCCAAACAGTGACCATGCATTGGTCAAAATGACATGCTACTTGGGCCGGATGTACAACAATAATGTCTGGCAAGACACCCAAAGTGACATAAGGCAGCAATCGCCTGTGCATGAACCTGATGGATGCAATGTATTGTGCGAATGGTTTTAATGAAAAGTTAAAACACACACCTCTCGATACCAACTACACTGCACTATTGATGGAATTCAGAGCAAGAGAGACAAGAAACAGGAAACATGACTTCCTTCCGAGACATACATTTGATCAGAAGGTTGCTATCGAAAAGAACAAAATGAGAACAGACCTTCGGACCATCAGCCAAAAAAAAAACAGAAGCCAGAGCTATACTTCTTAGGAAAAGATGACAACAGTACAAGAACTGGCTCATCTCCAATAAAGCCCAACTCCTATAGTATGACTAAGAAGCCATGCTGCCTGCAATAGTGAAGCAGGACTATAGGCAAACCTGGCGCCTGATTGGCCTTTGTACATCTTCCCAGGCAGCACCTCTTACTAATGGAGTGCTAGAACAGGAGTGTGTGGAATTTAATGAAAATGTATTTGGCAAGGATGAAGAATACAATAAATCCCTCTGCATAAAGAAGGGAGGCCCTTGGATTGTTCCCTTTGACCGAGGGGATATTGAATACCTGATAAAAAAGGCGAACTCGAGGGGGGCTTCTGGCCCAGATGGCGCGACCTATGATATAATCAAATGAGCCCCAGAAGTTTGGCTACCTTTTATTGAGACTTTATTCAGGTGAGTAAACGAGGCAAGTATGATACCAGATACGGGAAGGACTGCAGTAATTGTCCCAATTTTCAAGAGGGGAGACATGGTTGACCCCTTGAACTACTGCCCGATTAGCTCTTTTAGACATTTTGGGCAAACTGTACGGCTCCTTAATTTTAATCCACCTAGGGAAGTGGAGAGACTCAGCAAATAGAATTGACGCCTGCCAAACTGGGTTTGTTAGACGGGCAGGTACGGACTTGAACCTCTTCATCTTGAACTTATTGAAATGGAGGGCACACAACAAACAAATCAAAGTGTACCTCGCCTTCATCGATCTGATGAAGGCATTTGACAGTGTAAACAGAGGGCTGCTATTGGCCAATCTGAAAGTTTGGAGTTGCCCCATGGACCTCCTGGCGTCAATGGAGGCATTGTACGCCTCAACCAAAGTCTGCATTAGACTGACCACACAGGGGGAACTCACAGATACCATTTGCACTTATAAAGGTTTGAAGAAGGACTGTCCGCTGGCTCCAACCACTTCAATTTATTTTTGAGCGATTTGGCGGACTCATTGAAAACATCAAGATTATTTCCTGTGATGATTGAAGATCAGGACTTAGGATGGATGCTTCATGCAGACGATCAACCAAACCCCGATAGGGCTACAGCGTAGATTGAATGCCCTACAGGGCTACATGTTAGCTAAAGGGCCAGAAATCAACTCTGCAAAATCCCACATCTTGGTGTTGGGCACTCCCAAAAAACGTTTATGTGACACCTAAATTCAGAAGTTCTAGAGGTAATTTCACATACCACCTACCTGGGTGCGTGCTTAAACTCTTGCATCTTTGATGCACCACAAGAATTGGACCTAGAAATTAGGGTAAAAAAATCTCACAGCCCAGGCATGAGTGATGCAATGAAAATATGGCAAATTTTCAGTCAAGCAATCATTAGCTTTCCAGAACTTAAAGGTTGTCCCTGTCTTAACCCATGGTGTGGAGGCTTTTTTGTGCACATCCGCGAAGGTGCGGTCATCCTACGAGGGAATAGTTTGGAGAACAATTTTGCAAGCCCCGCGTGGCATACCAATGTCAGTATCGATTTGAGCTGGGTCTTGTATCTCTGTCAGCTAGAGTCACGTGTAGATCGCATAGTCTCTTCAGGAAATGCACACTGCCATTAACTCTTATGCCATATGAAATCCTGAAAGAAGAGCTAACGAAGAATAAAGAGACTCTCATGAGCTTCTGGAAATTGTGATGCCTTTCAATTCTGGACCGTATAGGATCGGACCTAGAGACATTGATACTCACTCTGGGGAAGGTAAAAAAAAAGCTCTGGCAAGATGACTGGATGTGAACGCTCGACTGACTCAAAAATAAGCGTGGGCTTCTTGAAGGCTTGCAGCAGGAAGTGAAGGGATACAATCATCTCCCAAAATATTTGACTAAGTTCCCTTGTCCCAAACTTAGATATGGCTTTCTGAGATTCAGGTTCAATCTATATCCAACTAAACGGATCTTGAAGGTGTACAAGCAAGTGGAGAGCAAAACAAACTACAGATTCTGTGAGGGAGAAGGGGTGGTGGAATCATTAAAACATGTTACTCTTCTTTGCCCAAATGTAAAGGATCTAAGGACACAACATCTAGGCCGATTCATAGTACTGATAAAAACGTATTCTGTGGAGGATTGGTGGTCAACTATGATGCTGGGTGAAAATGACTCACTGACGTTTGCATTAGTAAATTTCTTAAAGTGTTTTATTGATAGAAACCAGGGAGGGAGTCTCAAGCAACTCAACAAACTTCGACTATGAACATTGAGCGGTTACATTATGGTTTTGATGTTTCTCCTTTATTTTTATTCTTTTAATGATGAGAACTGTCGGATGAATTATTGAGGTTTGTAATAAACCAAATAATAATAAAAAAAAAATGTTTAAAAAATATTCTTATATGGAAGCAGCTAACTCTGATCTCTCCCAGAAATCTCTGTGCACCTTCTAGGTGACATCAGTGCAGATGTGTGCATTCATTCTGATGAAATCTGCAACCTATATCAGGGATCCTTTTGAAGTCCGGTCAACTTGATCTGAGCTTCAAATTGGCTGGATGTGCATGAATACATAAACAAAGTTGTTGCTAGCAAGCATTCAAATATGAAGTTCTCTAACTATACGAAGCCAGTGAGGGATTAAATAGCCTGAACCTTTTTTTTTTTATAACATCTTTTTATTGGTATATTGTGAAGTCAGTCATCATCATCAAACATAAATCAATGACAGAAAAGATAGATAGAACACTGAGATAAGAAGCACAGGTCATTATGTTCCGAGGGTACGGTGGGGGAGTGTCGGGTGCGGGTCATCCTGAGATGAATTCCTGGTACGGGCGGTGGTGAGGACCAGTCTTCGAGCTGCCCCCTCACCCCCTTTGTGGCCCTTAGTCAGACGCTCGGTCCCGGTTGGTTGTTTATATCTCGTCGATCCACTTCCCCCAGACCTTCAAGTGTTTCCCGGGGCACCCCCTGGCGTTGTATATGCATTTCTCCAGGGACGTGCAACAATCCATTTCTTTCAGCCACCGGTTGAGTCTGATCCCTTCAGAGGAACGCCACATGGCAGCTATGAGTCTATTCCCCAGTCCGAGGGCCACTGCAAGAAATGTTTTTTCATATTTGGTGTAATTCCCTTGTTCCCATATCCCTAGTAGCACCATCTTGGGGTCTCAATGAATTGGGGACCCCAGAACCCTGCTGATCCGGGTTCATGCATTGGTTCCAGAAGCCCTGGATGACTTGAGTCCCAGATCATATGATAAAACGTGCCTACATCCCTTCTGCAGCGTAGACAAGTCTCATCCTCTATCGTCCCCCATTTCCTCATTGTGGCTCTGGAATAGTAGGTCTGGTGTAGTATTTTGTACTGTATTAGGTGGAGTTTAGTGTCTATGCCAATTTACTGTGGGAACATCAGTGCCTCAACCCACTCCTCTGATTCCAACGGGCCTACTAGTTCCTCCCATTTCTCACTGAGCCTATAGAGTTCTGGGGCCCCAAACACGGTTATCACTTTGTAGAGTGTGGACGTGACCTTAGCTGGGATTTTGGTCTGTAGCATGTTTGCTTCTAGGGGGGGAGCATTTGGGGATGTCCATTTGGGCTGGGAATTGTGCTCGGATGGCATGCGTTAGTTGCATGTGCCTGTACCTCTCTCCGGTTGGTAGTGCAGATCTATTATGCAGGTCAGTAAACATAGTTGGGTGCTCTTCCCGGAATACATCCCCAAGAAGTCGTACGCCCCGTTCCTCACAGTTTGTGAAGTGTCTCATTTTGAAGATCTCTGGGATTTGTGTGTTGTGCCATAGGGGTTGGTCCAGTGTCGGCTTCCTTTCCCAGCCTGTGTGGTGAGTGGATTCCGCCCAGACTTTGAGGGTCTGTTTCACCATTCTGGACATATCTGGCAGGTCCCTTTACCTCCCATATAACACTCAGAGGGATGTGATCGGCCCGATGTATCTGATCGCCCCTCTTATATGTGGGAGGTCTGGGTCCCCACGGAGCCAGTCGTTAACCACCCCTAGTTGTGCCGCTCAGTAGTGGGCCCGGAGGCATGATAGGCCTATCCCTCCTTTCCCAGACGGAGCGTTGCATGGTTTTTAATGCTATGCGGGGTTGTTTCCCTCCCCAGAGCAGACTCCTTAGGGTGGTTTCTATGGATTTAAAGGTCCCGTGGGTGATTTGGAGGGGGGCATTTTGGAGGACGTACAGGAATCTTGGAAGCACTAGTATTTTGAAAAGAGCCGCCCTACCCAAGAGCATCAGTGGGAGGGATTGCCAGTGTGCAACGTCCGCTGCAAATCTATCCACTACTGGCTGTAAGTTAAGGTGGACAAAATCTTCTGCTTTGGGGCTAACTTTGATCCCCAGATAAGTGAAACTCTGTGTGGAGACAGAGTAAGGGCATTTGCGTCGGATTGCTTCCCCCCCCCTCTCCCCCCCTGCAGTGGAAAGAGCACGGTCTTCTGTTTATTCACTTTTAAGCCACAGAAATTCTGGTATTCAGTGAGGATATCTGTTACAGCCGGGCAAGCAGTCCGGGTGTTACTCGATGTAGATAAGGAGTTCATCTGCACAGAATGAGACTCTATCTTCCCCTCCCCATGGCCATACGAAGCCCGACCATTCCGTCGCCGTCTTGAGTCTAATTGCCAGTGGTTCTATGGTGAGTGCGAAAAGTAGCGAGGGGGAAAAAGGGCAGCCTTGCCCGATTCCCGGCCCGAGCTGGAATGCCCTGGATGTGGTCCCATTTACTCTCACCAGTGCTTCGGGGGAGTCGTAGAGTTCCTTGACCCATTACATGTATGTGGGTCCAAAACCTATACGCCCCCTAGAGATGCTCGCGCCCCCCCACCCACTAACAATTTTCAACCCTCTGCATACTCCTCTCAAACTCTAACCAAACACAACCACAAGCCTATAAACGTAGCAATCCACACAAACTTCACTACACTGCAACAACAAACAAACCACACATAGACTCGCACAACAGTACACGAGGGCTGCCGACCGGAAAACAACCCAAGCCCAGCCATCGGAGTTAACCGGTTTGAGGCTGCAAACAGCACTTAACTGCTCTCTTGCACATTTCCAGCTTATTCCCATTAACTCACCCCCCCCCCTTTGTTTTCAGAGCCGCCAGAGCGCTAGGGGACCACTCAGATGGTGATAGTGCGCGGTACAAATATCCTTTAACATTAACATTTCCCAGAGTGCTGCCCACCCCACCGAGTCAAAGGCTTTTTCAAAGTCCACCGCCAATAATGCATGTGGGTCTTTTATCTCCACCCCCTGATCAATCGCAAACTGGACTTTACAGAGGTTCATGCGGCTGGAGCTAGACCGCATAAAACCGCATTAGTCCGGGTGTATCAGAGAGGATCTTGGCCTCCCCATTAATGAGTGATACAGGCCTATAGTAGGCACAGAGGCTCCGGTGGTTTAGCGGGTTTGGGGATCACAGTGATAGCTGCTTGCCTGAGATCGATCTCGTGGGAGCCTCCCCTCCTCTCTCGTGCGCCCTAGCATGCGGTGCATGTGGCCTGTGACGTTATTCCCCAGCATCTGGGGAATAACGTCAAAGGCCACATGCCCCGTTGGGGCCCGGGGACTTCCCGGATTGGAGTTGTGATACAGTCACAGCTATTTCTTCTTCCGTGATGTTGGCTTCTAGCTTGCCTATCTGTTGCTCCGATAGTTTGGGAATTGTGATAGAGTCTAGAAATCTCGAGCCATCCTGACCAGTCAGTGCCAGGCGCTGGGAGTACAGGTGCTCATAGAAAGTGGCAAATGCTTTGGCGATCTCTGCATCGCTGGATAGTAGTTCCCCTCCTGGTCCCTGAATGGCACGCACATATCCCTTATCCCTATCCTGCCTTTCCAGCCATGCTAATGTCTTCCCGGCTTTATCCCTGGTCTCGTATATCTGGCTTCGCATGGTCCAGTGCGCTGGTCTGGCATGGTCAAGGGCCAGGTTTCTCAGCACCTCCTTGTGCGGTGATCAATGCGTCCCTGGACTTCTCTGTTCCGTCTGCAAGGAAAGTTTCTTCCACCCTCTCTGCCTGTTTTTCCCCTTCTGCAAATTCTCGTGTGTGGAGCTTGCAGCGGGCTGACACCAGAGAGAGAGCTTCCCTCGGAGCACCGTCTTGTACTCTTCCCGCAATGTAATCGGAGTGTCTACTGATCCTGTATTGAGGGAGAAGTATTCCTCTGTTGTTTGAATAAGACCCTCTGTTATTCCCGGCAACCCCAGATGGTATTCGCTAAGGCACCAGATAGGGTTGGGATTTTCCCTGCCATGCTTCAATGTCATAAGTAAGGGGAATGATCCCCTGGCAAGGTACGTGGCTGTTAGGAGTGTGTGCGCGTCATGTCCTGCGAGACAAAGAAATAGTCTGTGCGGGATAGGGACCTGGTCGCCCCAGAGAGGAAGGAGAATCCGAGGCCCGATGGTTGTAATGTGCGCCACGCATCCACCCACCCCATTGACCTGATGAAAGAGCACAGTGTTATGGTATGTTATGTTACTTTGCATTTATATAGCACCTTATGTACCATTGCTATGATCTCGAGGCGCTGGTAGGTTGAACGCCCTCGGGAACCGTAGTTCAAGTCAGTAGAGAGAGAGTCATCATAAGGTGCGTGTGAGCACCGGATATGTGTGCAGCAGGTGTGGTATTCGTATGATAGCTGCTTCATAGCGGTAGGTGTGGTGGTTGGGAGATCATGCGTAGGTGTTCGTTCTGGCAGTGTGTTATCCAGACTGATTCTGGCTGCGTTAGGTCTGAGGAGAACGCCTAGGCTGGCGGGTGTGTAGCCAGCTGTTTTTAATTAGGATGATGGGGACTATGAGGCAGGTGTTGGTATGAGAACAGCTATATCGAATGTGTCATAGTACCGCTGTGTTCTAGTTGAGTGGTGGTGTATCGAAGAGAGTAAGCGTGGAGCTGTGATAAGGTGGTTTACATTAGGTGCTTGTGATCGAGCGCACTCCAACCGGTCCACGCACACCAACCGGTCCACGCACTCCAACCATTTTTGTACAGTGTCCATTCCATGCTCTCAATCTGCTCCATGCTTTCCATCCGTTGCATGTACTCCCTCAGTTCAATGCACTCTATCTATTCAATCAGTTCCATGTATTCCTTCTCATGCACTTCGTCCGATCTATGCATGTTACGCCTTCATCATCCGGTCCACCCACTTGGTCCGTTCCACCCATTTCATCCATTCTAACCACCTTATCTGTTCTACAAGCATCATCTGTTTCGCCCGCTTCATCCGCTCCCCACACTTGCTTCATCCGCTCCCCACACTTGCTTCATCCGCTCCCCACACTTGCTTCATCCGCTCCCCACACTACCTCCGCCTCGCTCTCTGCATCCGCCCCGCGCTCTGCATCCGCCCCGCGCTCTGCATCCGCCCCGCGCTCTGCATCCGCCCCGCGCTCTGCATACGCCCCGCGCTCTGCATCCGCCCCGCGCTCTACATTCGCTCCATTCACTTCATCCATTCAACCCGCATTCAGTTCAACCCACGTCATTCACCGCACGCACTCGATCCGTCCCATGCACTGCATCCATCTCATGCACTTGATTCTTCTATTCCATCCGTTCCGTTTATTCCATGCACTCTTACAATCCATGCCATCTATACATTCCATACACTTTGTCTATTCCGTGCACTTTGTGCACTCATCCGTAACATGTATTCATCTTTTCCATCCTCTTGTCCACTTTAATCCTCTCGTCCACTTCATTCCTCTCGTCCAATTCATTTATTTCATCCATTTCATTATTTTCAACCACTTTACTGCTTTCATACAATTTGTTCCTTTCATCCACTTCACTACTTTCATCCACTTTACTCGTTCTATTCAGTTTGTCCGTTTTAATTTACATTAGTGGTTATTCGTTTTCGATTTCTTGTTTGGATCATGATGCTGGATTGTTATTTATGATATAGCAGTTTTGGGGTAAGGTCATTGAATTGCTGTTATCCAATTTGAGTTAAGAGTCGATTTTAGGGGAAGAGCCATGTTTTGAGTAATTTGCGGAAAGACATGAGGTCCTCTGTGAGTCGGATGTGGGGTGGGACTGCGTTCCACAGAGTGGGGGCCAGGGCTGAGAAAGATGATCCACCTAACCTGACTGAGTTTGTTTTTGGTATGACTAGGAGGCCGGCAGAGCTTGATCTTAGAGTACGTGGAGGATGATAGGGTTTCAGTTTGTCTTGAAGATATTGAGGTCCAGTTTTATGCATTGCTTGGTGAGAGATGCATAAGGTTTTGAAGGTCACCCTTCGGGCAACCGGAAGCCAGTGCAGAGTTCTGAGGGCTGGGGAGATGTGATCTCTTGGGCCAAGCGCTAGGATCAGTTTGGCTGCATCGTTTTGTGCTCTTTGTAGTTTAGTCAGTTGGTACGCGTGGATTCTGAGGTAGAGGGGGTTAGCATAGTCCAGTCTTGACATAACAATTGATTGAACCGCGGAGAGTCTGTTGGGAAAGGAGAGGTATGAAAAAATGCGCCTCAGAGTTTTAAGGTGGTAGTGGCAGGACTTTGAGACGTTGTTGACTTGGCGCGAGAGGGTTAGGTCTGAGTCTGGGTGCATCCAAGGTTTTTTACTGAATTAGAGGGTGTCAGCGAGTTGCCCATGGCAGATGGCCAGGGTAGCGGGTGTGGAAGAAGTTTGGTGTTGCCACATACCATGATTTCGGTTTTGGAGGGGTTTAGCAAGAGGTGGTTTGTGGTCATCCAGTAATCTATGTCGAGGAGGCAGGAGGCGAGGTCGAGTTGGCAGTTGGGTTTTGAATTCAGTAGTTTTAGAATTAGTTGAGTGTCATCGGCGTAGTTGTAGCACAGGATATTGTGCGAACTGATTATTCGTGGGAGGGTGGCCATATAGAGGTTAAACAGGAGGGCTAATGGGCATGCTCTTTGTGGAACTCCAGTGTTGACTGGTTGAGCTTGGGAAGAATAGGCGTAGAGTACGGTTATTTTGTTCCTATTATTGAGGAAGGATGCTATCCATTTGAGAGCGTTTCCACGGATTCCCAGGGAGTGGAGGCGGTCAAGAAGGATTGAGGGGTTGATTGTGTCAAAGGCGGCGGATAGGTCAAGAAGGATTAGTGCAGCGCATCCCGCAGAATCTGCAGTGTTTTTAAGGTCATCCCAGATTGAGGTTAGGGTGGTTTCGGTTCCATGTCGGACTCTGAAGCCTGATTGAGCGGGGTCTAGGAGGTTGTTGGCTTTGACAAAGGCATTTAGTTGGGAGTAGGCGGTGCGGTCAATGAGTTTGGCAAGGAACCTGGTGTTTGAGATGGGGCGGTAGTTTTTGGGCTCGAGGAGGTTGAGTGAAGGTTTTTTTATAAGCGGTTTGACATGAACCATTTTGAATGCGTCGGGGAAAAATTCCCGAGGAAAGGGAGTCGTTTATGATGGTTCTTGCGTGTTCTCCTGCGCAGGTAGATGCAAACATTTCTTTGAGGGTTGTGGCTGGGCAAGGCTCCAGCGGAGAGCCGGATGGTTTGAGGGCAGAGAGAATTTTGAGAAATTGGTCGGTTGATATTGGACTGAAGGAGTCGAACGTCGGTTGGGTAGTGGTCGCAGGCGGTGGGATGGCCGGTATGGTGGGTGGATTGCCTGGTGGGTGTAAGAGAGCTAGTTTGTTGGTTGGAGCGTTTGTTCTTTCAAGAGCTGTGGTGTAAAAATGGATAGCGAGTGAGTCGCACAGTGATGTGAGGGGGTCGGAAGGGTGGTGGTACATGATGGTTTGGTGAATTCTGCGATGATTTTGTGAAGTTCTTTGCTGGGGTTTTTACAGCTCAGGATTCGGGAGTTGTAATGGCCTTTTTTTTGCTTTCCGGATTTCAGTCTTGGACAGGCGATGGGGGCCAAGGTGGATCTGCCCAGGGGTGTTTTTGTTTTTCCGCTATTTGCGTTCTAGGGATTTATATAGTTGTTTAGTGGTCTTCAGTTCAGGTGTGAACCATCTAGGAAAAAGGCCATGGCGAGCTGATGGTTTGCAAGAGGGTGTGAGCGGTATTAGTGAGGTGTTGAGCCATGAGTCAAAAGCGTCAGAGGTAAGGTGTTCGTTGGGAAGGCAGGTAGGGGGAGGAGACTGAAGGAGTGCGTCGGCTAGGTCAGGAAAGATTTTTTGTTTCTTCCAGCATTTGCGTAGATTCTGAGGTTCTGGTTCGAGTAATGGGAGCGCGTTGGGTGCGCGAATGGTGAAAGAAACAATGTAGTGATTGGACCAGATGATAGGGGAGGGGGGGTTTAGATGTATCAGGTTGTGGGAGCTGAAGATGGCATCA